>NC_141759.1:74013626-74617438 GCF_982258835.1 Parasteatoda tepidariorum | reverse complement strand
TTTTTGTATTTATACCATGTTTTAGTGTATAATACACAAATTAAACATTTAAACATTTTTCCCCCGAAGATATCAGGGTACCTTATGAAAAAAAATATTAAAAAAAGTAAAACCGAAAGAATCATACAGGCGTCTTTTAATACCATAACTAATTGAAGTGCCACGAGTAATTACGTTATCTACTGCAGTTCGGCGAAATCTGCACTATCATATATCGAACGGCTAGATCAACAGAACATTTAATCAGCTATCTTGTTTCTGAAATAAAATCTCAATATGGTGAGTAAATTGAAACAATAATTATTTAAAATGAGTCGAAAGAGAATTTTGAAGTTGTTTATTTAGGCCAAAAAAATTAAATTGCATAATGGAAGTGAAATCTCATTTAACATAAATATATGAAGTAATGTAATGTAGAATATAAAGTAATTTAGATTGGTCTGAGTTAAAGTTTTCAGTTGCTTTTTTTCTTTCCTTTGCAAGAGTTTCTTATTTTTTTGGGTGGATTTTCTTGCTTTTTCTTTCTTTTTTTTGCGTTTTCACTCTTATTTGGTTTTTTTCTTCCGAGACAAGAGATAATTCTCAAAACAAAGGACAGTTATATTTTTAGATTTTTTTTGCTGTTTTTCCATTTTGCGATTTTTTTTGGATAAGTTTGGTGTGCACAGAACATCTTTCTTCTCTCAAGTACCACTCGTTTTCACTTTCTTCGCTATAGCGACCAAAACTTAAATCATTCGATATCTTTTAAAACGTCTACAATCTCTCCCAGCTCTCCTTCTCTCCTCCTGATGGTGGACTATCTTCTCCTGAATGTTGACTATCTAATCTCGAGGGTTGACTATCTACTCCTGGGCTATCTAATCTTGAGGGTTGACTACCTACTCCTGAATACTGAAGATCTATTCTGATGGCTTGAATCTCTTACAAACTCCACAATCGCTCCCAGTTCTCACTATCTCCTCTTGATGGTAAACTTTCTGCTCCAAATTGATCTGCCCTAATTGTTGTTTGTCTGCTGATGATGGTTGAATATCTGCTCTTGAGTGTTGACTATCTATTACTGATGGTTGCCTATCTACTCCTGATGGTGAACTATCTTCTCCTGAATGTTGACTATCTGATCATGAGCAATGACTATCTACTCCTAAATATTGACTATCTAATTTTGAGGGTTGACTATCTACTCCTGAATGTTGACTATATCTGATCTTGAGGATTGACTATCTACTCCTGAATGTTCACTATCTAATCCTGAGGGTTGACTATCTACTCCTGAATACTGATTATCTATTTTGATGGCTTGGATCTCCTACAAACTCTACAATCTCTCCCAGTTCTCACTATCTTCTCTTGATGGTAGACTTTCTGCTCCAAATGGATCTGCCCCTAATTGTTGTTTATCTGCTGATGATGGTTGAATATCTGCTCTTGAGTGTTGACTATCTATTCCTGATGGTTGCCTATCTGCTCCTGATGGTGAACTATCTTCTGCTGATGGTTGACGATCTACTCCTGATTCTTGACTATCTACTCCAGAATGTTGACTGTATCTGATCTTGAGGATTGACTATCTACTCCTGAATGTTGGCTATCTGATCTTGAGGGTTGACTATATCTGATCTTGAGGATTGACTATATCTGATCTTGAGGATTAACTTTATCTGATCTTGAGGATTGACTATATCTGATCTTGAAGATTGACTATATCTGATCTTGAGGATTAACTTTATTTGATCTTGAGGATTGACTATATCTGATCTTGAGGATTGACTTTCTACACTCAGGACAGCATGACCAAATTTCTTTTAAATTTTCGCAATATTAAAGCCAACTTGATGAAAAAGGAACTTTCAAATGGAATAAAAATTTGCTATTACAAGGTAACTAAATACCTTGAGATATAGGTAAAGGTATACCTAAATATATTGCTCCAATGAAATTCTGCTGTGCATTTTGAAGTCAGGTATAACACTACCTGCTACATTAAGAAAATATGGTAATAGTTACCTATAAAATAATTTTGATATTTTGGGCTGTCAAATGATCATTCTGCATGTCAAGAGTAGTTTGTGAAACAAGAATTTTCTCTCTAATTAATGGTGCTTGACTCAACAGTTTATCTTCAAATATCTTCTTTCTCTTTTCCCTTCTTCTTCAGATTTTATTTCGTCTTTTTTCTTTCTATTATCTACTGAAACCTCATCTGCATAGTTTTAATCTTCTTTCTCTTTTCCCCTCTTTCTTTTCCCTTCTTCCTCAGATTCTATTTCGTCTTTTTCTCTCTATTATCTATTGAAATCTCATCTGCATAGTTTTAATCTTCTTTCGTCTACCACTCTTTTTTTTAAACTATTATCTTTATGTTCTTTTTTTCCAAATCATTATCTTCTTTCAGTTTACTTCTCTTCATAACTATTATATGTCTTCCTCTTCTCTGTCGATTTTTACTTTATATACTTTATTTTCTTTCTCAATCTCTCTCTTGATTCGTCATTCCTGGAACGCATTTTTCGCCAAGCTGGTTACATTAGTCTGGTTGGTTCTAAACTTGTTCTAGTGCACACATAGTTTTAAAACATAAATACATGAAATTAAACTTGAATGGAAAAAATATGAATTTTAGATTTTGCTTGCAATCAATGCGTTTGCTTCTTCTTGAACTGAAAATATCTTGTAAAAGAAATCAACTTATTTTTGAACGATTTTTTCTTCTTAATTTTTGCTTCTTCGATTTTTTCCACAGATTTCACTACTTTGACCAAGACTGATGGAACTTGCTGACTAGGCGGATTTTCTCTTTTCTTTTTTTCTAATTCCCTATCAGCTTGTCTTGCTTTAGCAATGATTTCAAAATAAAATTCAAGATTTTCTGTTGATCCAAAATCTCTATAAATAAGGTCATCATACTTGGAATTGTCGGGAATTGCGTTTGATGTTTCACTCTGAAACCCAGCACTTTCCTCCCCTAATTCTTGGTTAGATGGTAAATGGGGGGAACTGCTGAAGATAACATTTAATGCTTCAGATTGAATCCCGGCATTTTCTTCTTCTAAGTATTGGATAGGTGGTGTCAAAGAAGAACTGCTGGTGCTGATGTTGGATATTTCACACGGAATCCCGACATTTTCCACTGAGCTATTGATCGGTGGCGTCAATGAGGAACTACTGGCGCTGATGTTAGATATTTCACACGGAATCACAGCATTTTCCTCTGGGTTCTGAATTGGTGGTGTCAATGAGGAACTGCTGGGGAGGATGTTTGATATTTCACGCGGAATCACAGCATTTTCCTCTGGGTTCTGGATTGGTGGTGTCAATGAGGAACTGCTGGGGAGGATGTTAGATATTTCACGCGGAATCACAGCATTTTCCTCTGGGTTCTGGATCGGTGGTGTCAATGAGGAACTGCAAAGGATGATATTTGATGTTACAATTGAGATTTCAGCACTTTCCTGCATTAGGTGTTGGTTCTCCTCTCCTAGAATTTTTGCTTTCATTGCTGGACTTAATATGAAGAATCTCTCACGGATGTCATTCCAGTCGATGTTTATTGGAATTTCTTCTGATGGGATAAGTGAGGACACTTCAATATCTTGGGATGTTACAAGCTTTGGTTTGTTGTTGATGCTATTGTTGGATACTATTATTTCACAAGGTTCTTTAGTGTATTTTTCATTTTCAAACACAATGCTGATAGGGTTAGGGGAAGCCTTTTTCTTTTTGAATCTGAAAAGTAATTCTAATCTGTTAGCATGTCTATTGTCCATAACTATTAATGTTTCACTTAATTATTTCACATAACTCTTCAGTTAAATGTAACTTAGCTTGCATAACCTATTTTAATTTTTTTACTCAATTATATTTTTTATGTACATACTTTTTACCGTTCTTTTTTTACACCAATAATCTTGAAGTTTTTAACTCAAAAGTTTTGCTTAAATAGGAGCAAAAAATAAATTTTTTTAAACGTTTTTGGATTTTTAAATTCAAAAAACTTTAGGAACATTTTTCACTTACTAAAACTAAAGTTTCTAGTCGCGACAAATTCTGTTTTATCCCGTTCAAACTAACTCGCCATGTTTTGCTTAAGATCAGAAATAGTAAGTGGTTCAGTCAGAGCAAAAGTGTATTTAGTGTTCGTGCAAATGGGAAATTTGTATTTTAATGAAAAACATGTTTAACTACATGCTCTTAAACATTGAAATTTATATGTTCTAAAAAATAAAGCCTCTCGTTCTTTTACACTAAGTTCTTCTCCATTCATTTTATAGGAGTCCTACAGTAGACTGACCATAAGACACAGTTCCCATTAGACCACTGTAGTCAATTATCCTTGGCAGCTGCCAATGAACTGGTAGGTGAAAATTTTGATTAGCCTACAAAGAGATCGAAGGTTAGAGGTATCGCCCCTCGTTGAATTGTTCAACCATAAAATGCTCAGTCAGAGCAAAAGTGTATTTCAGTGTTCGTGCAAACGGGATGTTTGTATTTTGATACACTATGACGGACATGTTTAACACGATGTTCTTAAGCCTTGAAATTTATTTGTTCTACAAGTTATACCTAACTTGCAGGGTCAATAAGTTCTTCACTCATTTCATACGAGTTCCAAGGCTGAAGGTTCATATATATAGAGACGAAAAAGAGTAAACACTAGTAGCTTAGAAACTTCATTTTTAGCTTGTTTTTGGGAAGAATAAATTCAATGAATACCAATATTTTTTAAATTGTATAATACATATATACAATTGCTTCTTAGTATCCCTGACAACAGCCAATGGGCTTGTAAGTGATAATTTTGATCAGCTTATAAAGACATCGAGGGTAAAAAGTATCGGCCCTTGTTAAACTCTTCTAAGTGCTCGATTTTGCGCCCAGGTCTTTGGGCTACTGTCTTAATTTTGATTCTACAAATAATCAAAATTAAGACTGCATCTCTTCGGATCATCCTCTGGAATGTTTCCCAGATAGTTGCCAATAGCCTAATGTAAATGCCTGCTTGTGTTACATTTCATATGAGATCGCTTTTCATATTTGGACTTGTTATTCAAATATCACCCAAAAAATAATTTTGGATTATAACATTAATGGTGCCATTTTATTAAGACGCATAGTAGTGCCATAATGGTGCATGATTCAAAAATGCCATAATGTTAAAAAAAATTTAAAAAGTGACTTATAAAATAAATGAAATATTACTTACAATTTGGAAAAGACAGTTCTGAATAAGTTCTTCATAATTAGGATGGTTTTAAGTGAGTTTTTGCAATTTGAAACGGGAAATTATTTACGGCAATGAGTTGTCGGAAAAGTAAGGAATCGAAAAGAAAGATTGCTAACAATCAATTCTTTAATTGTTACACTTTATTAAAAAGAGTTTCAAAAAGTTTAATGCGGTTGCATTGTTGCTAAATATTGACAACAATACACTTACACCTACAACAATACCCTTATTATCTTGGGCATAACGTCGAGGAAAAGGGAAGACGTACTGCCCACTATAATTTCAGGGCTGCCCACTACCACGCATTTTGCAAATATTTTATACATTGGTAACTAAAAACTAAAACTCTCAAAAGTTTTGGAAAATTCACCAACATTTAAAAGCTTTACAGTGAGAGAGCTGGAACAAAATGACATTTTATATGAACTTAAGCTACCATTAAAACAGAAATCACTCCAATAAGCGTAGAATGTTGGCAGCCCTGTAGTTTTCTACAACTTTAAAATATTTTATAATACTGTCTTCTTCAACGACAAACTATTTTTTACTTAATTAAAAAATAAAAAAAAGTGATGGTTAATTTATTAAAATGAATTTTCGATTATCACTTTTACATATGTCAAGTTATATCTTAAATACAATTGAATGACTTAAAAATAAAAAATCTCACTATCTAGGCTGAATGATTTCGCAAAATAAATAAATAAATAAAAAATCTATTATTAGTTCATAACTGAATTAAAAATATATATAAGACCATATTATGAAACAATAAAGTATTTTTAATTATATTTATCTTTTATTAACATAGACTCATTCATATGAAATGGACCAATGGCAGTTGCCATCATGTCATTGATTTTTATTAGAATTTTTGGTGAAAAAAGAACTCGCTGAAAAAGGAGGGAAATAATTGTTTCAATTTTTTTAGACAAGTTTTACAATGAGGGGTCCAATTTCAAAATTTGACTAAATTTTTTGAAGGGAAATGATGTATTTAGGGAAGGTAACTGAGCTTTAAGCATCCAGCAATTTTTTTATTTTTCAGCCAAATTACTTTATTTTGATTTTATTAGATAGAAAAATCGAGAACTATGTAATTCAACTAATGAAATGCTGGAAATATATAAAGTATTTAAAAATTTGCAATGTAGTCTTTTTTGGGGGGAATATTTACAATGAAATCACAAGTTTTACAACGTATTTATTTGTTTTTGGTTATTAAAAAAGTAAATACAATGTAAAGAAAATAAAACTTTTTGCCATCTTTTATTTGTTTATTAAATAAGAAAGTTTTAATTTATCATTGCATTAATACTACTACTTAAAGTTATTAAAGTTATATATGATAAAAATAGTAAGCATATGGGCCATTTTCTTTAGCTATGCCAGTTTATAAAATTGGGTCTTTTTTCAAAATAGCTCCCTAATCATAGTTTTGGTCCAAACAATTAGAAAAAAAATATTTTAATCTTTTATTTTTTCAGAAGAAAATTTCTTAAAAATCTTAGACCCCCACAATTTAAAAAAAGTAATCAGCGCGTAGTGTAGTAATTTTCATTGACACTTTCTTTCGCAAAGATTTTTGTTATATAGTTTTAAAATTTAGCCGTGCTGCAAAAAACAATAAACAGTTAATTACTTTTGATCTAATTATCACATTTTCGCGCAGAGTTAGGATGCTCAAGTTCTAAAATTCGATGACCTAACGTAAAATATGCTTGTTAATTAGCGCACGCGATATTTCAAATTTCGAAAATTGAAGAGGACAGAAATGTATAGTTTGCTGTGTACCACTGAGAAAAAAAAATTGCAACGATCGTTGAAGTGGGCTTTGATGGGTGTTCTACGTTAAACAGAATACTTAAAAAAAAAATGAAGCAAATAATATTCCACTATAAAGTTTAAAATTTATTTTATAATATTTTAATAAAATTGCTGATTAGAATATTTTGAAGTAAAATAATCTTCCTCAACAGTAAATATGCAGCTAACATATGTTGATTGAAGATAATTCGCTCTCTGTCCATTGTCAATAAAAAATTTCTGATATTTCTTATTCTTAACCACTTACGCTGGAAAGACGTGCCAAGCACGTCATAATGCTTTTGTCACAGAATCGCCGACGACGTGATATTTACGTCATCATGGAATTGTTACAGAAACAAAAACGACATGCTTGGCACGTCAGGTGGAATTGTTGTCAGAGTACAGATCATCAGTGCACTGCATAGCGTACAGTTATAATTATTTAACCCACATTCTAAAATGAAAGCAAAAGTGAGGTTAACGACATCATTTCGACAAATAGAGGAAAAAAAAACACGATGGTAGTGATAGTGACTTTGATGAAATAATTTTTCCACTCCGAAACCGACGAAGAATTATTTCTGATGACGAGGAAGAATACATAAATGAAGATTGTGAAATTGATCTTATTCCTAAGGAATGGGTGTGGAAAGATACCGGAAATGTAAGTAAAATTTGGAAATATTCACGAACTTCGAAAATAAATGTACCTTTTGATCAAAAAGTCACAGTTTTACAAATGATAAATGGAATACTAGCGGAAGACTTTTGGCGAATTATCGTAACAGAAACGAATCGTTACGCGTGCCAGATACTCCGAAATGAAACTCAGAAATTAAAAAAAATATGAAGATAATTGGAGAGATACAAATCTTGACGAAATAAATGCATATTTTGCTTTATGCATACTGCTGTCGCAAGTGAAGAAAAGCAATGTTCAATCATATTGGTCGAAAAGAAGTACAATCGAAACTCCGATATTTCGAAAAATAATGCCATTTTGGAGATTTTCCCAGTTATAGCGTTTTTTACACTCTAGTAGCAACAATATTGAAGACCACAATAATGATCGTTTATGGAAATTGAGAGGCATAATCGATTATTTCAATGAAAAATTTAAGACTATTTACACTCCAGAGTAAGATCTATCATTAGACGAATCACTAATAAAATATACAGGCCGTATGGCATATAAACAGTATAACCCATCGAAGAGGGGCCCGCTTTGGAGTAAAATTTTATAAACTGTGCGAATCAAAATCTGGATACTGCATTCAATTCAAGATATAAACAGGTCAGAATATAAATAAAAATGCAGACACAAGTGCATCAGAAAGTGTTACAATGTTTATGTGCACAACCAATGCCGGATTTACGTATAAGCTAAATAAGCTGTAGCTTGGGGCCCCGAGATGACAAGGGCCCCCAGATCCTACTCCCCCCCCCTCTTTCTTTAAAGTTTTATTCGGAGCTGGGGCCCTCAGAAGCCCAAAATGCATTTTTTTTCTTTTTTACGTTGTAAATATAAATAAATGACTGAATAAAACAAGAAACTTCGTTGTCATTAGTAGGGAACATATCATCTTTCAAGCAATTTGAGTATTAATAAATTATTTATAAATAAAAAAATTTTTAGTTTAAAAGGTAAAAAAGTTTTTTTTTGCCCCATCATTCGATCATCAGACTATTTAATATCTGTTTCTAAGGATCAGAATTCCCTTTTATTTTACTTTAAAATTGTACAAATGATATATTAATGCTTTCATGTGATATGCAGCAGTTTTAAATAGCACTTTAAAATATCTAAAAAAGGACAGAAATTGTCAGTTCAAAAAAATTAATTAACTAATACTTTTGAATAAGAATTTAAATAACTACACACGTTTGTTTTGCTATCTCATTCTATATAGCATTATTTAGAGTAGACAGTTGCGTGTGGGTGAGATGATGACGTAATAAAAGAGGCATGCAAAAAAATTAAATTTCATTTCAGTTAAAATCCTCAATATTATATTTTTAAACTCCTCGAAAATGTAGTAAAAAAAGGTATACAAATTAACTGTCGCAAACAAATTAATATTAAGTAAGAACGAAACAAAAATGATATCGAAATATGCTGAATCACTAATGAGACCGGGATGAAAGACATCGAAACCTATTTGATTGAATAGTATAACTAGAAGGTGTTTCTAAAATTCTGAAATCTATCAGGCTATAATTTTTTTTTTCTGTCACAAACTTTATCAGTAATTAAAAATAATAAATTCGTTAGATTTCAATATTGGTTCTGTTTTTTCGTTGATTAAATGTTAAACATTAA
Source organism: Parasteatoda tepidariorum (assembly GCF_982258835.1). Classification (NCBI taxonomy): domain Eukaryota; kingdom Metazoa; phylum Arthropoda; class Arachnida; order Araneae; family Theridiidae; genus Parasteatoda; species Parasteatoda tepidariorum. Next base: position 74,608,082 of record NC_141759.1, on the reverse strand, counting down.
CAGATATTTGTCTTTTAAAACATTTCATTCTATAATAAGATAATTATTCTACAATTGTAATTATCTCAAACTAATTGCTAATTGATATAAAGCTTTTCGGTGTTCCATTGATATATTGAATGCTCGCTTTGGTTGTAAAATGATCCTGGTCGTAAAATATATTGAACGCTCCAATTTTATGAGTTTACGACTACTAATGTTCAACTCCGAAGCCTTGTAATTTCGACCCCAATCCAGAAGACAAGGGAACTCTTGGATCAAGTATTGAGAAAAATTTGCCTTCGTGGAGGACTTTTTGATGGAATTAACCCACATATGCGTTACATAGAGAGGAAGACCACGAGAGCCGCCCACGGTTAGCTGAAGGCGAAGGGACTCTAACCCATGATCCGTCTACCACTGAGGATATTTCACGTCAGCACTGTGGTCGGTGCAAGCCGGATGCGGAATTCGTATCGACTGGGATTCGAACCCGGTTGCCTAAGGGTCTAATGTAGGGCGTATGGACTTCTCACTTTTCCCGGGCAATGATCGAAAGCAAAACGCCATTGACAGACCGGTTTTGTGCACAAAACGTGCCTCTCTTATGTTTATCTGTGTTATTTTCCGGCATTCCCATCGTGCGTAAGCACATCGCGCAATCAGTGTTGATCATTAAAAGACAGTTTAATTTAAATTCTATTTCTTTTTTATACCTGAAATGCAATATATTATTTTGTATATTGCTTAAATATGTCTATACATCGATTGTAATTTATTTGTTTGTTTATTGAAGTTTTAAAACTAGATATCATTAAAGTAAATATTAAGATTTGGTTTTGTTCAGTTTCGGTTTGCAGAACTTGTGTTAATAACAACCGAAGGGAAGATATTTGCGTATTCAATTAAAGTTACTAAATTAAAGTGGTTTAATGTGTTCTGTTCAAAGAAAACGCTTCGATTTTTCTCCTCGGTCAATTAAATCCAGCGTTGAGGTGGATCAGTTTCGGGAAGGAGACATACGGAAGGCGTGTTCCATTCTTCTGCCAACAAAATTATTCACTTGACCCTTTTTATAGTGTTTTATTAACGATTTGTGTCGTAACGAATTGCCTTAAAACAACTACAGTGTCGTACTGACCAATTTTCTAACGCCGTCATCTTATCTGACTCTAAAGCAGCACTTCTTGATATTAACTCTCCACTGATTCCCCAATCCATCTCCATTCAGAAATGCATCGATTGCCTGAAATACCTGACACTGAAAGGCAAGCAAATCGTCCTCCAATGGATCCCGGGACATTGCGGGATTTGGAGTAACGAAAAGGCTGATTTCTTGGCCAAGAAAGGAACAACTATTGACCAAACATCTCGTTGCTCCATCTCTCTGCAATCATTTAAATTGCTGGTCCGAAACCAATTATGGCACATGCTCTCAGAGAATTTCCGTAAAAGCAATATACACAAAACCTGGTTCAACCATATTTTAACTATCCCAAATCAGCCCAGGTATAAGGCAGTTGCTCTCTATAGACTTGAAACGGGCCATCACTGTCTGGCCAAACACCTTTTTAGAATAAACATTTTTGACTGTCCTAAATGCAAGCTCTGTCGCCTTGGGGAGGACATGGACCTGCCCCCATATTTCCGTCTGTCCTGCGTTCATCTCCACTACTGTGTGTGGACGCTACTGGGAGGCTAGGACCCGTATGGGCTAAGCCTGTCACTATGCATTCCATTATATTTATCTCATTTTGCCTTGTTTCTCTTGTTATTTTATCCTTTTTGTTCTTTAAAATTGGCCTGCCATTGGAAATAAAAAAGAAATAAAAAAAAGTTTAAAGCGTCTGTTCCTATTGTAATTTAAGTATAAACTTCTATTTTAGTAATTTTTTATATTTAAGTATATGATGTACGCATTAAAAAGAACGAATTTAAAACTAAAATCCTCTGAATTTTATGAGTTTACAAATTGTTTTTTTAAAATCGTTGTAATTAAAAATGCTGGGGCATATTTTTTGATACATTTTTTATTTATTTATTTTTTAAATAAGCGATGCAACCATATATGTATTCAATTTTTCTTATGAGAAATAAAAATATAAATCTTTTTTATCAAAACAATTATTCGTAACATTTATTATGAATTTCATAGTAGAGCATCCACCAATTACCGCTCTTTATAAAAGCCTTTAAACTCCTTTTAAAGTTTAATTGAATGATGAAGAAATTTTCAAGGTACACACGAACAAGCGAACAAATGATCATTTGAAGTAAAAAAATTTATATACACATATATCCCAATCGAAATGTGCCAAATCATTTCCTTTTATCCCCAAATATCTATCCTGCTAGTAAATTGCAATCAGTCAAATGTTCTTTTGTAGTAATAAAAAAGAGGAAAGATCTAAAAATAACTAATAATTTATGTAAATATTGAAGCATTGGTGTCTTTATGAATGCTTTGCTTTTAAAGAAAATAATCATATTTTGTGTTACACGTAAAGGACATCCACGAAAAAATCTTTTACATTGTGGACCGGTGATATAATTCAAAATAAATGTTCATTATAGCAAGGAAATTATTTTCATAATCAATAATTATTTTTATCATCCTTGACAGAAAGCCTTTAATCTTAGTGAATGCTGTGAAACACTCTTCTTAAATTTTTAACACTACCCAGAAATTAAAGTTACTCGCAATTTAAGTATCGGAGAAAAACAATAATTATAAAAGCTACTACAGTAACCTATTTTATGGAACAGTAAAATAAAATTTAAATAAATCAAATTTTGTGATAGAAGCAAACAAAAACTATGAAAATGTTTTTCAGATTGCTTGATGCTGATAGGATTCCATCTAAATATTCTTTGTAACAATAGAATTATTTTTTAATAATAAAAATTTTTTAGTCATCCTTGATATACCTGTATAGCCAACTGTCCTCGTCATTCACACCATTTTAATCCACTTTTACTATTTAAACACTAATTTGATGATTTTACTATTTGTAACTCGATTGTTTCCTTAATAGGCAATTTGCCCTATGATTAGTTTTTAAATTTTGTGCCTTTAATATTCTGACTAATTGAGATAACTAATTTTGTTCAAGAGTATTGTTCGCCCGCAAAGTTTACAGGCTGTTGCCATTTGACTTTTGTATCTTATGTATTTTATGCATTTTTTGTATTTTATGTTCTTTAATGTTTTTTTTACTTGGTTTTTAATAAACATTTACCCGTATGCCCTCAATTGGGGCAGGTCGGGGTAAATATTTTCATACCTGTATAGCCTATTATCTTAGTGAATGTTGTGAAACGTTCTTCGTATTTTCGTACTTTTTTGTATTTTTGTACATAACACCCTGATATCAAAGTAACTTGTAATTTAAATACAAGTGTAAAATCATATTTTGAAAGACATTTTGAATGAAAATAGTTAGAATTTACATTACTTGCAAATAAAAACCGCGAAAAAATTCTAATAACAGCCGAATTGAACGCTAATAAGATTTTATCTTAGCGACTCTTAACATTTTCTAATTTACTGTACATTATATGAAGTTTATTGCTTTGGGCAGCTAAGATAGCTTTACAAAAATTTTCCTTATTTTGCTTTAATGTTTTTTTGTAAATACTTAATTTGTGTATTTCTTTATTTCAAGCAGTTAAATTTCAGAATTATGTAAAAAAATAATTTTTAAGAATACATTAGTTTTTTTAGAAAAATTTTGAAATTTACAAATTAAAAAAAAATTGGGAAATAAAATGTGTACATCTTTGAGCTTTGCGAATTTTAGATTTCTCTGGTTCAGAAACAAAGATAGAATATTATTAATTATTATTAAACATTTCCTATATAAAAATCAAATAAAAAAAAGGAACGGATCATATACAGTTGCTATAAAGAAACAATAATCTTCAATGAAGTTTTATTTAGATACTAATCTGGCTAGAAGGCGTTGATACAGAGTACAAACTAGTGACTAGACCAGTAATGTCAAAGTTCATCGTGACGTCCGTTCGGTCGAGTGGTTGATCTTTCTCTCTTTGTATCAGTGAAGAATGGAAAGAACAGTTGATCAAAACAAATTTAGCGTTTCAATAACCACACGTCATCTGCAAGTATTCCACTAAGCATCTTTACTGTCAATAAATTTTGCTTTTTTTAAAATTTCAATTAGTTCTGATTATTAAAATTAATAAAACATCATTGAAGCAATTTTTTTACGTTATCCTATACGAAATAATACTATTCCTCTATTTATTTTTCTTATGAGCCCATTATCTACTTTTAAATTTTTATCTTAATTGACCTGAATGAAAAGTTTGTTTTCAACCTATTTTATTTCAACGAAAAATCATTCGAACAGCACTTATAACAAACAGAAGAAAAAAAAGGAATATCTCCACTCTTTTCTTGAGATTGAAGCTGATAAAACTTTTTTGCTTGTTTTCAAACTGAATCGTCAAAAAATTGTGTTGGAGCTTGATCGAAAAACTTCAAGTCTGGACATGGAACTGATCCAATGTTTAAAAACACATTAGAACCATCTACGCATGCGCGAATCGTTTTGACGTACACGCATTTCAGGAGTCTTAACCATGGATGTTGGCCTTAACCCTGGTCTCAACACAGCTCAGATCGCCGTCATAATTTTCATGAAAACTTTCGACGGTTGTTGTAGTTCATTTACGTCGCACTACATAGCTGCACAATGGGCTATTGGCGACGTACTGGGAAACATCCCTGAGGTGAGGATGATCCGAAGACATGCCACCACGATTTTGATCTTCTGCAGAGAGGACGGCACCCCCACTTCGGTAGCCCGACGACCTGCACGCGAAGTCGAGCACTTTACGGTAGAACAGTTTAACGAGGACTAATACCGCACACCCTCGGTTCTACGGTCCCACCCGCACATTGACCGCAGTCAGTGATTCTTGACTTCGGTTATCTGCTGGGAACCGTGCCTTAACGATCAATCCACTGCGGTACAAAACTTTCGACGGAGATCTGTGTTGCGGAAATCGCATGCAGCGGGAATACTCCCTAACTTAACTGTCTGCATCATTGCCTTTAATTTTCTTTGCAAAAGCTACAAGCTGATTCCGAAATAGCGCAAAATGATTTTATACTGTTCCCCATACCAGTATTTACGTTCACCTTTTGTTATTGAAGAGGTTGTATATCAGTATATCTTTCTCAGATAGAATTCTACTGAGCATTCAAATTAATTAACTATATTTTTTCCGACTAAAGTATAATACTCTGTATGTTCTATTAAATATGTATTAAGCTTTTATTTTAAATGTTTACTTTTGTTTGATACTGTTTGCATGTTTAGTTGTATACTTTTACTACGTTTAAAGGAAATAGACGGTATTTATAAAGTTTTAGAAATAAATAAGTACTTTTGCCTATGCGAAGAGTTATAGTCTTTTAAATTGTGTAATCTTTTAGTATATGAAAATAATTTTGTTGCGTAAAGTGGTTAATTTAATTTTGAAACAAAATTCAGCTAGAAAAAATGAGTTACATCTATTACTTTTATGCAATTTGACTTGATCAATTTAACAAATCAATTTTTTTATGCATGTTGATCAACAATTGGCCATCAATCGCATTCAAACATCCTGGACCTATATTTTTAGAAACTTTACATTTTAAAGAAAAATGTATTCTAACAAATTTGTAGTGCATAGAACTGTGCATAAACAGTCATGGAAAAACCTGCAGCGATAAGAAGCAAACAGGAATATTTTCATATTGTGATCTGTCCCACCAACTACAATCATCAAGGTGCCAAATGGATTATTTTAAACTTTCATTAAAAAAAAGAAAAAACATATAGCTGTTTGCCCAAAGGTTGGCTACGAGTTTGACCTATCTAGTTGGTCCCTTTATGTGATTTTCTTTAGTTTCTCTTGGGCTGCTGCCCGGAAGTTACCAAGACTTGGCACTTATTCTGGTACAGATCAAGATACAGAAATCTTTCCAATTATTTCCATTTGAAAAAAATGGGCAACTTTAATATGATTCCTACACTTTATTATATTGCACTATGCTAACCTGTTTAGATTATTTTTTAATGCAACCATGTAGCTTCTTCACTAGGTATTAATTGTTTTTTGAAATATATTTTTCTGAAGCTGATATATTTTAAGTTTAATTTTGAAAATTAGAGATAGTTATATTATTCTAAGAACTATAAGCAAGACAAATCGTGGTTATATACGATTGTTATTTGAAACGTTAATTTTTAATTTTAAAATTTCAAATTAAAATCAGAAACTCAAATGCGTGCATAAATGTGTAGTAAAATAGCCGAAGCTTTAGCTAATTATCTGGGAGCATTGAAAATGTTTTGGCTCCAGCTGTTTGTCAAAAATATTAAAACGCAATTATGCTATAAAGGTTATGGGCAGTGTTTGTATTGGAGGCAACTCGCTAATGCATGATCCCTGTAAACGATAATTACCTTGTACAGCATAAGAATATTATGTAATGATTGTTAATATTAATATCAGTGTTTTCAATACAGAGCGAGAATCTCGCATATTTTTTTCTTTTCTCGCATTGAAAAATGATTCACGCGAGAAGTTCGCTCACTCTATTAATCAATTTTGAAATGCCCGAATCTCTCGAATTTCGGAAAAAATTTCTTCTGCCATTTTGAAAAAGACATGAAAACAGCTATGACACTTGTTGAGATAAAACGAGTTCTTTATAATAAGTTGTTTAAAGTTAGCTCTATTTTTAGCTGTTGATGAATTACCAAACTCCCTCATCGGCAATTTAGAGCAATTTGTAAAAGTTGAAGTCTGTGAAAACTATGCTGGAACACCTAACAAGAAGTATGAACATGGAAATAACTTATAGAATAGTTCAGCATCTGTTGCAAGGTCATTTAGCACCCAAAACCGAATTAAAACTATATGTCATAATAGATTGACTGATGAGCAACCTAATGAGAATAGCTGATGAAAAAGTAGATATAGCACATTTTCCATTTGATGATGCAGCAAAAATATCCAATAGTTTAGAAATTTGAAGCTGTTAAAAATGTATTATAATTAAAGAAATATTTTTTTTTCCAAGTCTATTAGTGTTTTTTTTATTTTTAGAAATCTCACTTAACTTTTTGAAATTTTACCCAGTTTTTAAGAAAGGGTGAGAAATTCTCTCCCATTTTTTTTCTGTGATGCAAACACTGTAATATGGTATCTAGTTTTTTTTTTCAGTTGTTATTTTTTCTTTTAGTTTTGATGGATGAATCTCCTGCTAAGCTAAGAGCCTTATACTTTCTTAATCTTCTTAGGCGTTACAAGTTGTGCATCATCTTTCCAGTACTTTCATTTACTCTGATTTATAAGGACTACACACGCACTTTGAGATATAAAGCTGAAAAGGCTAAATTAGCAAAATTGGCAATAGATTTATAAGAAACATTTGCACATTTTGTAAGTAACTATTTCAGAAAATTAAATTTTTTTTAATCAATGGTATTAAAGGTGTGTTACAAAGATATTTTAGTGGGGTTTTTTTTCCACCTTTATTTTTCAAATGTTTTTTGATCGACAAATTTGGTAGCTTTTCGTTGTCAATCATAGATTGTAATTATTCATTATTCTAAATATATTATGATTATTGTAATTATTCATAACAATTTTAAAATAAGAAATTTGATTTTTCATTTTAAAAGTATAAAAATAAGTTAAATTCAGGCAACTTATATATTTTGAAGGAAAAATTAATTTTCGCAGTTGCTGGCTCTATTGAATTTATTAGTAAACTATTGGATTTTGCCAATCTCTTCCGGTTTATTCAAAAATTTGTGTTTATCTTTAGAACAAATTAAAAATTCATTAATATTAAGCTCAAAAGTTTGATTTAGAACAGGGTGACCATAAAAGTGAGAAAACTGGAAAATGGCAGAAAATATAATAAAAAGCAAACAAAAAAGTCTGACAAAATGAATTAATTTGTGTTTGATGTACAGGTTAATAATTTTTCCTTGAAAATTAATTAGGTAATGATTTTTTCTTCTTTTTTTAAGATTTATTTTAATTCTAATTGCAAATCTAACTGTTTTGTAAAATATTTTGTGCATAAATATGACATCTCATGATATAAATGAATGATTAATAATTAAATTTAGGACAAAATCTAATTTACAAAAATCTAGAAATTCAATAAAATTAGTTTGAAAAACACAGGGAATTTCTTTTCTTAGTGTTCTTGGCCACTCCATAGAATTTTTGAGATCTTACTATTTTTAAATCTATTCAAGAATGTGACTGTGTTATACCTATTTATTAAAGTTCAAAATTTTGGATGTAACCCACTAGGTTCTTGTAATTTTGTGAGTGGGCGAATTTGGAGAAATGTTTTTCCACTAACATATTTCCATTCAATAAAGTAATTAAACTGATACTTTCATAAGGAGATTGCGATTGAAGAAGCAACTTTTTATACACTAAGGAGATTATGTAGTGAGCCTAAAAATTTTTGTTACAAAGCAAGGTTGTTAGACCCTTTTAAATCTTCACTACTGGGCTGCGTAAATAATTAATTGGATTTTTTTCAGCATTTTTTTTAGCATTTATTATTATTTTGCCACTGTATTAGGTATTTGATTATTTAAAATTGCCTAGTTTTTTTTTATTATTTTGCACTCTCTTTTTTTTTTGCAAATTTGTTTATTCAAAAATAATTCCATGTAAAATATATCTTTTAGTAAATATTTATTATTTTATTTCATAATAGTTAAAAATTTTTTTAATGGTGTGTTATACTATCTTTTATATAATTTTATGGAATGCGATTTTAAATCACAAAATGCAAGATTTGAACAAAATCTGTCTAATATTTATTATGAAATTGAATTTTAAAAATAAGACTCTTTCAAAATTTGATTTCTCTGGAACTATTCGACCAGTGTTGCTCAAATTTTGTATTTTTCCATTTACAATTGCATTCTTTAAAATGATGTAAAAATTTTTATAACTTAAAATTCAAAAATTTTTCAGTTACTATTAAATAAAGTATTAATAAATTATAAATTTACTAAAAGGTATATTTTACATGAAATTATCTTTAGCTAAACAAATTTTATAAATGTGGGCAAAGATTTTTCAATTCACTTACTAAGTTTTTGAGATAGTCAAAATGCAAAAAGTAAAAATAGCATTAAGGGGATTCAGAATTTAGACCATTCTCCTGATCAAACTATTAGGACTATCTTTTCCAGATTGCAACTACCTCTTATATTTTGGAAGTCAGAAATCCAATTCCATCGGAAAAAATGCGTTTTTTCAGAGAAAGTATGTTTTTAGTGTCTAATTTCAAAACTTGAAATATCTTTTGCACTAATTAATTAGCATATTTGAGTTCTCCCCCTTGAACCATTAAGATCGATATTTAGAACATGATGATCTGATTCATAGGGGAAAAATTATTTTGTGTGGTCCTTTTTTTCGTACAGCGGTACTCCAATTCCATCAGAAAAAAGATGTTTATTCTGAGAAAGTATGTTTTTAGTGTCTAATTTCGAAACTTGAAGTATCCTTTGCACTAATTAATTAGTTTATTTGAGTTCACCCCCTTGAACCATCAAGATCAATATTTAGAACATGATGATCTGATTCGTAGGGGTGAAAAATTATTCCGTGTGGTCCTTTTTTTTGTACAACGGTACTCATGGCTTGAAGGAGATTTCACTGTAAACGCATGCGACAGCCAACCTGTTAAAGTGGGGTTTCAATAATTTCAAAGCAAAAGCACTGTAAATATATGTTTAAGAATTTGTGTTCTAGCTGTAATTTTCTGGATGAACTATTAAAATGAAAGGATAATTATATTAAAATTAAAGACAGGATCAAAAATCCAACTCTTTCGATTATTCAAACTGATTATTTTTGGAATTGCATCATTGCTCTTGGAAAATGTGATGTTCTGAACCTATGCAAATAAGAAATATTAGGGCAGGAAGCTAAAAATCAAAGACAAATAACAACAAAATGCTTTGCTTTGTTAATTTTTTTTTAGTCAGAAAATCCAAAATTTTAGGACAGCTATGTACTCTGATATTTTTAAATTTAAAGTATTATTAGTATAAAATGTATATGATATATTGTTTTAATAATATTAAAATTGTATTGATTCAATTAATTTTAAAAAAAAGTATCGTTCATGAATTGTATTCAGCTAAATGATATTAAATAAATAAAACTTAAGTATTTTATTTTTATATTACAGACAAGTATGGGGAAACATTACTCTTTAACATAGATTACTTAAGTAAAATTTAAATGTTAAGTGTTTATTTGTATGTTAAGTGGACTTGTAAAGTAATACAATGCATATTGAAAGTATTCAGTTCTTCATATTATTATTATGTTAAAGTAACACAGAGGCATATTTTTGAATTGTTATTGATAAAATTAATTGTTAATAAAATGATTTAGTTAATTTCAATTAACCTTTTGCTTATGGCTGGTACAACAAGTGGACTATATGTCATGGTATAATAGTGTACACTGTAAGCAAAGGGACCAAAGTTTAAATTATTATTTGACGTATTGTTTTTTTTTTTTTTTTTTACTTTGTTTTAAAGTAATAGAAAAAAATGCAAAAAGGCATTATTAATGTAGATTTTTCCTCTGTTCACAGTAAAATTTATCATATGTTATAATGAAATAAAGTAAATAAAAATATGACTGAAAGGAAGAAAATATGGCCATTATATACTAAATTATATACCATAAAGTGTAAACTATTCAAATCTACTGTAATAAAATAACTGTTTCTTTTAAGTGTTGCTAGAGGGCACATTGGACTAGGAGAAACTTGTAGAAAAGTGTCTTATTGACATCAGAGTGGCTTCACCTTAAGTATTAATGTTCGTTATTTAAAATCTTAGCTTTTTTGAGTTAGTTATGGATATTATTTAAAAACAAAAACATGCTTGAAGCATAATTTATTTAATTGATACAGCTCCACAGCCTCTATCTTGATTCTTTTTCATAAGATGAAATATTTTTTGTCCATTTTCTAATAGTGGGCACAAGGCAGAAATGGTTAAAAATATGAATATTTGTAGTAAAAAAAAAACAAATATTTTGGAATTTTTTTTTTTTTTTTTTTTTAAAAATTAAGAAATTTTATTTTATAATTTCACTATAAATTTATTAAAGTTAAAATATTTATTTCATTGTATGTAAGGCAGACTTAAACTAACGGTAAGGTGCTAACTTTAATTGAAAAATAATATCAATAGTAAATATAGTTTTCTGAGAGTTGTCTTCTAATTTTAGAGACAAATTTGTTATTGTGATTATTAAATAGTTATTGTATTGATACTGAATTCCTTTCAACCCTTCTCCAAAAAAAGTTGTGTCTCCCTTAGGATAAATAATAATAATTTGTTATTGTTTCTGTAAATCAAACTGCAATTGTATACTGTTATTTTTTTTCTCTTTCTAGAAGTAACTAAATATGCTGCCGCAATTCATGAAACCTTATTGGTTGTTGATTTTTCCCCTTGGCGCTTTTATGTTTGGAAGGTACATAGATGATTCTGAGACTGTGAGGATGTGTGATTTTGCAAACAAGAGTAAGCTGTATGGGAAAGAACGCAAACCGGGAGATTACTGTCCTTGGGATGATATTCTTAAAAAAACTGTTCAATGATAATCATGTCTAAAATTTTTGGCTTTAGTATTGTAATCATGCAAATAAAAAGCACATAATGTAAAGAGATTGTAATTTCATTGGATTGTTTTAAATTAACCCATACATATATATTCACACTTAGAGTTTTCAAACATCCATCTAGTGGCATATTTCAGACATAGGATATGAGTTTCATTCTTCAGTGAGTGCAGAGAAGGTGATAATGAAACGTTTGTCATGTATTGTCAATAGCTATTTATGAAAAAGGCTTTGCAATTAAAAAATAGAATAATATCTTTTTTTTAAAAAAAAAAAAGAGCTTTGCTTGTGAGCTTTTAGTTAACTTTCCAGATTGTCTTGTTAAAACCTTTTTGTGAAGGTGTCAATTGTTGCACAACATTCAAACATACTTTTAAATAGTAAAAAACAAAGAAAATTTCTTAGAAAAGTGCTTTTTTTTTCATATCCTGAAATAAAGAAAAAAATAAAAAAATTTGGATTAATATTTAAGCAATTTTATGTATAATATAATCTGTGTAATAAAATGGTGATAATTAACAAATGTAGTCCTTGTTTGAAATTCACTCCTCAAAAATTCCTAGAGATGCAAAATTACTCAATAATTTTTTTTTTTTGTTGAATAACGAGGCTTATACTCTCCATAATATGTAACAAATATTCTACCTATACATATTACATACGTACATAAATGTATACTTATAATGTAAACAATGTCTGTCAATTTGTATAATCGGTGGTTGGTTGAATTAACTACTTAATGTCATCAAATTTTAAAAATTAGAAAGATTATGATATATGACTCTGATATCATGAAATTTTATATAACATTAAAATTTCATGATATCAGAGTCAAAACTACTTGGTTACTCATTAAAGTTTGCTAAATGTGCGATAGAACCTTCAAGTAGGGAGTGGGAAATACTCCGGACAGTGTTTTAGATTTAAAAAAAAAAAAAATTTGAATTACATTACTGGGTTCTTTATAATTAGTTTAATGACTTATTTTTCATCACTTTTAAACTAAGATGGGATGTGTTAGAGTGATGAAGAGTTAAGTGCAAGTTTGTGTGTGGAAGGGGGTATTTATTCCTGCCAAATAAAAAAGTGTAATTTGATTACTTTTCTGGTAAACAGCAAAGGCTTTCACTAGTATTAAGAAATCAATGAAGATAATAAATTTTTTTTATTTATAACCTTATTAAAGTTATTTTAAATTAAAATTTGCAGTGACATTAAAATATCTAATTGATAAGTAAACTTTATAAGTTTACGTAAATTTACTTTAAAGAATATGATTGTTTATTTACACCTGTGAGGTGTGTAGAATCCATCATGCAACTCTGTTTCTGCAAATCATGAGGACTCGTAAAAGATAATTTATTTAAGTCACAAGAAAATTGCATTAATCTATAATCATTAAATAAAAAAAGTACAGCTTTTAGATAATTAATTGAGTATCTGCTTAGGCACAACATATTATGCTAGTTAAAGCAAAAAAAGTACACAGCTTCTGTGAACGCTTTTCCTTAAATATTGAAATTAATTTGTATAGCTCTTGTTGTAAGTTGTCTGAGTTCCCAGATACTTGAAACTGCATACAAACCTTTGAAGCAGAATTGGTTAGAAGATGGCAATCTGTATTTGAGGCAACTATTGGAATGCTTTTTGTGTGGTTGCTGGAATCTATGTATGTCTGCGAGTTCAAACCAATGTACCTGTAATTCTGTGAAAATTCTATGTAATTTCTAATGCAAAATAGATTTTTGAATAGTGAAATGGGCCATTAAATGGAATTTGAACATACAAGTACTGATATGATCACATTAAAAGACATATTCATTATATATCTTCTATGATAACCATTTTTAAAGCTTAGTTTTTGAATAAATATTTAATTGAGCAAGGAAAAACAAGAAAAAATAGATGTAATGATTCAATACTAGAAGTGATCCGACTTAAATCAAAACTTGTTAAATTGCTGTAGGGAACAGCAGAGATTTAAAAGGTGAATAGTAGAAACATCTCCAAATTTCATCATGAAATCAAATTTTTCTAGATGTTATTTATCGTAGGTTTCTCACTAATGGTTTGGCAAATTTAGATTTTTTTTAAAAAATTATTTTGCCTAAATATTAATTAGAGACCCTTTATAATTCAATAATGGCTTTTTATTTCTAATGACTGATTAGAAGACAACTGTAGACATAAAAACAAACAAAAAAATTAGAACAAGAAACAGAGATAACAGTAACAAAACTGAAATTGCAGTAAGTCTATAAATCATTCATCTTGTGCCGAGCTCTCCAGTATTTATCTCACAAGCGTCAAGAGCAGGGCAATGATTCAAATGGTTCGCGTCTATCTCTTCACGAATATTGCACAATCGACTGAAAGGATTTTTATATGATATAAATGCTTGGAGAAGCGATCATGGCCAGTAGCAAGGCGAATCAGCAACAGATTTGTCCCTTGGCCATTTGTGATTTCCTCTATCCATTTCTTGCCTCCCTTATATTACACCAAAAGTTCTCGCTAATAGATTTCTTAATTAACCGATTGGCGGTATAGGAAGGAATTGGTTTAACCGCTATAGATTCTTAAAATACATATTGTAATAAATTTAGTTATCACTTTTTTGTGTGAGAATTAATGTTTGCATATTAAGTAGGAGTTCCTTTGTCAAAAAATAAAGGAAAAAACTATTCGTAATATGAGATCCATTTGATTTCAATGAAATTTTTTTTTTATTGTTGTAAGTTTATAATACTACAAGAGGTAATCATAAAATGTTTATAAAACTTGACAACTTATGAAGTAATTATTCATAAAATTTCTAAAATGCCTAGTTTAAAGTTATTAAATTTGAAAATATCATATAAGGAACATTAAATGAATGGATGATGGAAGCAGATATCAGTTTATTCCTATTATCCATTCAGATCATAATTCTCAAATAATTTAATTAGGATTTTCTATATTTTGTACAGAATGAAAAATTGGCACATTAGAAGCATGAGGATAGAAAGACGATATCTTATAAACATTTCACTTCCTTACTGTTCCGTTTTTATTTAGACACTGCAGCTTTTTTTCCAACAGTATATTTTTTTTTGAAGTGACCTCCCTTTACCCGTCATAAATATTTTCTGTCTCTTGTTTTGTTTGTAACTGCAAACTTTAAAATTACACCCAGAAAGAAAGGGTCACTTTAAATTTCTAATCATTTTATTCCAAGGAAAAAAAAAAAAGCAATTCCTCTTTGAAATATTTTCCCGAACAAATAGCTCAAAATATTTTTACTTTAACCCCAAATATTTTTACTTAAGGCTCTGAAAATGATTTAAGAAAATAGTTATTGAAATGAAAAAGAGGCAATAATTGTTGCTCATAATTAAGCAGACCACATATTAGAAATTATATCCTTAATTTATAATATGTTTTATTTACCGAATTTCCTCATTTACATGATATCCCTCTATTCGTTATAAATAACATAATTTTCTTGTGTTCTTTCTCAGGTTTCATTAAAAAAAAAAAACTTTTCAATTTTTAAAAGTATTGTTGAGTCTACAATTAATAGGAATCTGCAATTTTTTATTATTAGTGCAATAAAAGTTGGTTTATTTGAATTTACACTATTTGGAATATTACCGAAATATTCATTAAAGTATTACTGACCTCAGAGGGTCTGTTTAAGGAAAGCAAAAACTGGGTTCCCTCTCTAACACATTCACTATTGATTAGTTATTCAAAGCTGGCCACCCCTTAGAAAAAACTTTGACACACCCCTTTGACAAGACCTATAAAATTTTTGGATTTTTCCAGCTATTCTTTTGATATTCGGAGACGATTGTGCTCCGAAAAAAGTCAGTATTTCTAAATTTTTGGCTAACCGTGATCTGGAAATCCAAGGTCTAGAAGTTTCAAGAAATCATCGATCAGATTTATGTATAAAAATCCTTGTATATTTTATTTAAAAAATTAGAACTAGAATTTATACTTGGTATCTCTTTCATTTGTAAATATTTTTTCTGGTAGAATAATAAATGTGATTAAAGATAAAAGTACACTTATACAAAATTATTAATTTAAATTATGCTGCATATAATTTATTTAGAATTTCATGCTGTGAAAATATCAATGATGATTCGGCTTATGATTCAAAGCGGTTCTAACATTTTGAGTTTTTGTGCATACTATATGAACTTCAACACTATATTGATGGCCCATCTAAAGTAATAAATTCTGCACTTGAATCAATTGACAAGTTTAAATTATACGCATGATTACATTCAATGAAACAACCAAAAACAGGTTTTTGTTTAAAAGTGATGAATAGTTCAGCTTACAAACAACTTATGATTTAATGAAAATACATGTAATTTGAGTTTTTCTAATACTTTCTTCGGTACTATCAGCTTTGTTTCAGTTCGGTACTTTCAGCTCATCCATGTTTGTATTAAATTTTAAAATATAATATATTTTAATAAACAGCCACATAATAAAACCTATAACTATACTAATAATTTTAATAGGTGTGTATTTATTACTTATGATGAAGTTTAAGTTTCTTTGTTTCATTGTCAGACAAAATTTAGTTTTTAAAAAAATGACGACAAAAAAGAAACACACTATATTCTTTATAATGAAATATCAACATGAACATTGTTATAACATAACATAACAAATTTCAAAAACTTGAACAAAATTGATCAATATAAAATTAAGTCTGGAAAATATTTTTCTTTGTACCATATAAAAACTTTTTAAATTTTAAAGTTACCCTAATAGGGTTATTCTGAATTGTTTTATCCTTTTTTTGTTGACTGAGTTGGCTTTTAGTATCGGTGTTTAGCCCATTTGGTATGCGAACATTAACCTTTCCACTCTGTCCGAAAGAACCTTCAATAACACCCGCTTCTCCCGTAGAAAGTGTCACTTTCAAATTGATAAAAATTTGTATATTTGTCTCTTTTTTAAAGAGGTCACGCACAATGACTTGATAATCATTCACCATCCTGTCCACAACTCCTTCTTTCATTTTTTCATTATATACTTTCAAACTGCTGAAAATTTCAGTATCTGATTTACGAGCTGATAATATTTTACCGTGGAATGCTAACCTACACAAGTTAGCGTGAATATCGGTTTCTAGTCTTGAAGCAATGTATGTGCTATTTTCATTCAAAATAACGGATCTATCAAAATGCAGAAGAGCAAATAATGATTCAGCGTTCTGCTTTGTATCCTTCTCCTCGGTTAGTTTAGGTTCTATGCTATCAAGATGAACATAATTTAAATTATAATTAAAAGTATCAGCACTACAATCTGAATCACAATCTAACAGACCGAAAAATGAACATTTTGCCATTAAGGTGTCATGTAAAATGCTGACGTGGAATTTAGAATTCGTTGTACAATTTCCTTTAAAATATGGAATTTTAGCAACCGATACAATTGCTGCATCAACTGCTTCCATGTATCCAGGAGCACATATCACTCCTCGTTCTAGAAGTTTTGCATCAAATTGGGTGACACATATCCCAACTCTATCACCTTGCATGGCTTTAGTAACAGGCTTTTTAAACATCTGAATACTTTTAACTTTCCTAGTTTCTTTAATTGATGGTATTTCTATGAGATCTGAAACAGATACACAACCTTGAAGAATAGTACCTGTCATTATAGTACCTTGCCCCTTTATAGCGAAACAGTGGTCTACGGCAAAAATAAAAGGATCCTTATCAGAACGCAAAGGAATAAATACCTTACTTCTAAGAGTATCAATGAGATTACTGATACCCAAAGCTGTTTCTGTATCATTTGGTGATGCGGCCACAGCAATTATATTAGTATCCTTAAATTTGGTTTTTTCTAGTGTCTTCATAATCTTTTTGGACATTTTTTGGATTGTTTGTTCTCTTTTATCGGCAGCAATAAGATCGATTTTGTTTAAAACAACAATCATGTGATTACAGGTTATTTCAGCTAGAATCAAACACTCAGCGGTTTGAGTTTGAATACCTTTAGTGACGTCCACTACCAGCATAATCATGTCAATAATTTGCGCTCCACCAATGATTGTCCGAATAAGAGATGCATGGCCAGGACAATCCACTAGAGTAAATTGCAGTGTTTCAAGTGAAGGGTTGTCGCTTTTTATATGATCTGGCACAGGCACATTAAAAGAAGAAAATCCTAAATCTATTGTGATACCTCTTTCTCGACTTTGAGGATTTTTATCAAACGATGCTGTTGACGCAACTGTGCTTAGTGCTTTGGAAAGTGATGTCTTACCACTATCAATGTGACCAAGAATACCGACATTAAAATTAAGCACATTTCCAGACATTATAGACAATTCAATAGTTATAAAACACAAATGAAATAGAAATCTTAAAATTAACAACTTTGTTTTCACGGAATCGGAAGAACTCTATTTAAATATGAAGAGATAAGAGCATGAAAAACTCGGTGCTCATTTGTTATTTGTTTAGATCTGATGATGACGACTAACGGTCATTTTTGAAGCTCTTTGTATTTTTTTGCTTATAGCTCGCTTATCATAGAGTGAAAGATAGATGAAGTTTTTACAGAAGATTTTATTTTATTGGCGATCGCAACGATCGAATATGCCATTTGGGGATGTTTTTCGTTAGAACTATGTTTAATGTAGTTTTTAGTTCCATATAGTCTTCCAACTTAAAATATTTTAATCGGGTCTGCTTCATTTCATCGACAATCACTTCATCGACAGGCCATTTCATCGACACCACTTCATCGACAGGCCATTTCATCGACTAGGTCATTTCGTCGACAGGCCGTTTCGTCGACAGGCCATTTCGTCGACAGGGTCATTTCGCCGACAAGTCATTTGGTCGACAGGGTCATTTCGTCGACAGGGTCATTTCGTCGACAGGGTCATTTCGTCGACAGGGTCATTTCGTCGACAAGTCATTTCGTCGACAGGGTCATTTTGTCGACACGGTCATTTCGTCGACAAGTCGCTTCGTCGACAGGGTCTTTTCATCGACAGGATCATTTCGTCGACAGAGTCATTTCGTCGACAAGGTCATTTCATCGACAGGGTCATTTCGTCGACAAGTGATTTCGTCGACAGGGTCATTTCGTCGACAAGTCATTTCGTCGACAGGGTCTTTTCATTGACAGGGTCGTTTCGTCGACAAGGTCATTTCGTCGACAAGGTCTTTTCATTTACAGGGTCATTTCGTCGACAAGTCATTTCGTCGACAGGGTCTTTTCATTGACAGGGTCATTTCGTCGACAGGGTCATTTCGTTGATAGTGTCATGCGTAATTCTGAAACTATTTTAGAGACTTAATCTAAATATTTCTATTATTAATTAGAAAAATGCACTTATTTAATTTTATACTAAAGTAAAATTCTTTATGGCGGTTTATTGTTCCAATTGCACTAAAAGAAGTTCGCTTTTTAAATTAATTAATAGGTAGTTGAGAAGCGTTTAAACGGTTGATGTATCGAAATCTACTTTTCTATATCTAAATCGTAATAGTTCGACACTTATTTTTAGGATAGGTAAGGATTGTCTTCAGAACATTACCAAGCATGATATCCGGACCGTGGTTACAGTTAATATAGTGTGACGTTAACAATCAAATTGTTTTTAATATCAAATCAAATTAATAAAATATATTTTTAGAATTAAAAGTAATAAAAATATATTGCAATGAAAATTTAGACACTATTTCAAGGAGAGGAAAGCTAAATTTATTGGTGTAAAAATTTTCAACATTTTTACATAAATTTTAACAAAAACATAGACATCAGTCGAATTCTCACAGAAATGAAAATAATCATGGACCTAATTATTATATCTGCATAAGTAGAAAAAAAATTCTAGGTTTTTTATGATGGAAAAGTAATTTCTTAATGTTCACTTTAATTGCAATTTTAAACTTTTTGTTCAGCATCTTTAACATTAGGACAGGAATATGCGTATTCGAAGAATCGAATTGAGTCTTAGTTTCGTTACTTCTATTAGAGATTTCGAAGAACAATAGGAACACAAACTTGATGTTTAGGTATTTACCGAGGCGGTTGTAGATTCCCACAATATTTAAAGTGCTATTCACCTTACTTACGTAACATTGCAAGCCTGTTAGTGTTTGGTCTTCACAAAATATGTTTTTCCTATGAATAGTGAATTTAATAATAGTATTAATTATTCAATTCTAATCTAATACTATCAAATTATACTATTTTTGAATTATACTATTATTATAATTAAATAATAATAGTATAATTTAATAAGAATAATAATAGTAGTAAGTAAATGATTAATTAATTAATTTTTTATTTGCAGGATTTAAATTAGACACATTTTGCTTAAAAGAAAATTAACAAAAAGTCAAGCTTGGAATTTAAACGTAAGAATAAATAACTCCTACTCTACAAAAAAGAAAAAGACATCTTGCAATTAAAATTTGACCAATTTTTTACTAGTATAATTGCTGAAATTTTTAACTGATTTTCTACACAGGATGAAAACACAATTTTCAAACGCCTACTGACCACTATTCGCACGACTTATCGCCAATCAAAATTTTGATTATTTTCTGCCTGAACAATCCAGGAGACTCAAAACTAAAATGCAGAAAAAATGAAAATAAAAAATGCATATGTATTTAAAATATCAAGTTTGTTCAATAGACTACAAATGAGAAAAACAATTTATAAAAATTTTCACGTATAGCAAAAACCACAAGGGCAAAATTTCACAAAATATTCTATCAACATTCAAAATTCCACTTTTTTCGTTTTGGTAACAAAAATTCACATTTCTTTATCGGAACACATATCAAACATGATATTTAAAAACATTTCCATTTACACTTTTTAAAGGATTTATTGCTCGCCTTTAAAATATATACTCTCACTGCAAATTTTATTAATTTAAATAAATTTTTATTCTCTTGCAAATCGAAAAGAAAAACATTTTAATATTTGAGTAAAAAAACAAGTTTGCTAAACTTATTTTAATAAAACATTAATGAGAATAAAATCACATGCATATAGATAACTCTCCTCAATTATAAACTCAAAAGTCAATTTATTTGTTATATCGTAGTAAATTGCGTTTTTTCCCCAAATGTTTTAGATCATAAAAACCAATTAGACAGGTTTCCTCCCCTCCTCTGATTTAGAACCATTTTTTTATATCATTTCGATTGCATCGCATACCGAGGATGTGGAGTCATTGTGAGTTTTTTTTTTCTTCTTTTTTTTTTCTTTACATTAACGAAGTTTATTTTATAAGGTAAAAGAACTTATAAATGTTTAGGGAACATATAGGATAAAATACATATTAAACTATTAAACTCCAAAACGTTATAAATAATTAATTAAATAAGAAATAAAATAAACTGGAAATGCGAGAACAAGATTTTTGTTTCAAATAATATTTCACTTAAATTTCACAAGAATTGTCAGAAACTTCCCTCTTCATCAGAATAGCTGACAAAGACATGAGGAAGAGGATTAGAACAAAATTTTTTATCAACATTATTTTCCAATATTTTTTCAAAGTTGGATTTTCATTTTATTTTTCCCCTCATGCATTTTTTCCCCAAGATTTTTATAATACTAGGAAGTTCAGCCCGTTGCTCACTTCGCTCGCCACTCATACAACTTAGTTTGTTTTTTTCCTATATCGATCTTTCTTTTAAAAAGAAAATATATAAATATTGAAATTTCATGTAAGAAAATTTTATTAATATGTCAATAGTAACAAAATTAACGATTACTTGCATATGAAAAAAAATCAACTGAGCTTGAAAAAAATAAATATCTAAACACAGGGAATATATAAATTTTTGATAAAACAAGAAGTAATCTAACTAGCTAACTATCTGAAAGGTTTGTGTTTTTCGGATGAAATTCTTTGTAAACATTGTTATCATTGCAAAAGTTAGTTCCTTTTCCTTCTCTTTTTTTTTTGGACAAGATTTTAAACTGTATTAATGCGTTTTACTCATTGCGGGGGGACGTTATATAAGTATAATTTTCTTTTTTATCGACAGAAAATTTTTGCAGCTGAAATGGCCTGTTAACGAAAAAACCTTGTCATTGAAATTATCTATCGACCACATGGTTTCATTATCTCACAGATTCATTTTATACCGTCTTTTTTTCCTTCCTAATTTCACCCGTCAGTCACTCCCTACATCAAGAATTATTCACAATAGTTGTCGCAATTGCTTTTGCGATGATAATCTACAATAATGTACATTAAAAATTAATCTTAGAAACAAATGTGTTAAATATGATTAGAAAAAAAATTGTGTAATATACAACTTAAATGTGTAAAATATAATTAATGTTTCGTTTTTGCAACGTGATATGAATAGAGGAGTAGGCAATTTTCAAATGAAATGCTTTTTTCCGGCAACTTCAACATACTATTAAGATTTTGCATCAGGCTAGGCTTAAAAATTTCATCAGAAATTTTTAAGAAATTTCCGGCAATTGAAAATTACAAAAAAGTGCTAGGGGCATAACGTCTATTGTAAAAGAATCATAAGACTAGTTTCAAAATTACGCATGACTTTGCCTACAAAATAATCTTCTCTTAATATTGTCGACGAAATGACCCTTGTTGACAAAATGACCCTGTCGACAAAATGACCTTGTCGACAAAATGAACCCGTCGACAAAATGACCCTGTCGACGAAATGACCCTGTCGACAAAACTACCCTGTCGACGAAATGACTTGTCAACGAAATGACCCTGTCGACAAAATAACCCTGTCGACGAAATGATTTGTCGATGAAATGACCCAGTCGAGGAAACGATCATGTCGTCAAAATGACTTGTCGAGGAAATGACCTGTTGACGAAACGGCCTGTCGATGAAATGACCCTGTCGACGAAATGATTTGTCGATGAAATGACCCTGTCGATGAAACGATCATGTCGATGAAATGACCCTGTCGGCAAAATGACCCAGTCGACGAAATGACCCTGCCGACAAAACTACCCTGTCGATGTAATAACCTAGGTGAAGATACGACCCTGTCGATGAAATGACCCTGTCGACGAAATGACTTGTCGACGAAACAATCCTGTCGAGGAAACGGCCTGTCGACGAAATGACCAAGTCGATGAAACGGCTTGTCGATGAAGTGGTGTCGATGAAATGGTGTGTCGATGAAGTGATTGTCGATGAAATGAATGCGACCCATTTTAATCTATATGAAAACCAAGAGAGAAACTAACATAGTTCCTTTCTCTATGACTCTCCACTCCACACGATCATGGGGAAAGCATGCGAAGTGTTGATTTGATTTGTTCATTTACGTCGCACTAGAGCTGCACAATGGGCTATTGGCGACGGTCTGGGAAGCATCCCCAAGGATGATCCGAAGACATGCCATCACAATTTTGATCCTCAGCAGAGGGAATGGCACCCCCGCTTTGGTATCCCGACGACCTGCACGCGAAGTCGAGCACTTTACGGTAGAACAGTTTAACGAGGACCTATACCATCGGTCCCTAACCAGACTCATCCAAGTGGTCACCCACCCGCACACTGACCGCAGTCAGTGATGCTTGACTTCGGTGATCTGCTGGGAACCGTGTCCGAAGTGTTGTAATTGGTAGAGAGTTCTGATCTACGCCACCTGCAGCCCATTTCGACCGTCAATAACCGTCGTTGAACAGAAATAGTACTCTAATTCGTTATTGCCGCTAATAACACTTAATTAATTTTGGTACTACACTAAGGGTATTATGGTACTTACGGTTTTAACAAATTGCAAATATATTAATATAGGTATAATGATACCCATGTTGATATATTTGATACACATTAAAACTGTATCAATACTGTGGAAAGAGACTGTTACGGCTTCTTGATAGGGAGAACTAAAAATGAGAGTGTTTATTTTCAACTTTAAAAAAAGTACGAGATTCAATAGCAATATTCAAAATGTGGGCTTATACTTTAAAAATGTTTAGTTATTGAATCGGGAATGTCGAGTGCACATCTTAATATTTAAACTAATGCCAATTTCTCATAAAATTCACTACACAATCGAATTGCGCAGGCACATATTTTTCTTCTTTTTTTTTCGAATTTTCATATCGGAGTTGAACAGTCGAACCGATTTTGAGTTTACGACTATCAAAGTTAACTCCGTAGTCTTGAACTCAACCCAGAAGACAAGGGAAGTCATAAATGTAGCATTCGGACAATAGTCGTCGAACGGGTGTAATAGGTTGCAGAGAAAATAGCTTCCTATCAACGTTAAAAAATTAATAAAGTTGTTGGGAAGTGTATTTCCTGCGGCCTTACTAAGGGTTAAGATAGACCCTGCTTATCAGATAAATCAGCGTCATTTTATCAATGTGTGTTGAACAAAATGAATATGTTTTGCAGCAAGAAAATAGTTAATTGATCTATACGATCATACATGTAATATATATTGGCCCCATAACTAGACAAAAGAGAAGACAATATATTTTTCTAAAAGTACTGTAAAAATATTTTGAGTAAAGCAAACATTTCTTATGAAATCTGTAATAATTGTGTATAACTGAAAACCTTAAAATTAAGTTTGAATAAAAACTATATTTGGTAAAATGATTTAAAACCAATGAGTTCAAAATACCAGGTGAAATTTAAAGCAGTGCTGGTTGAATTTAAGATTTGAAAACTCTGATTGGATCTCCCATTGACTTTGATTAGATTCTTCTTTGAAATATCGCTTATGATCTTAATCTTCCGATCTATACGTTGATAAAAAGAGAATTAGAATCAAATGGTACAGTTACGAATTTTTTAAATAAACCTGTAAATAAACGCTCGCCACCATAATAAGAAATAAAAGAAGTGGCGACTCAAATTAAGTAAACAACCAGTCACTCTTTTACCTCGTTTATTTATTCATTTTTTTAAATTTTTATTTATTTTTTTAAATCGTTTAATGATAAAAGTACATCAATGAAGGACTGGGAAACAAAATTTTTCATAAAAATGTCCCTAATTCAATGTCCCTTGAATTTTCATTAAATGTTAAACTAAATTTCGTCGTATATTTATATTAGTTTTAGTGCTGAATTATCTGTTATAGCCGTAGATTATATCTAATAGGAATTTTTTTTTAAAAATATAATTTTATCTCAGCAAAAAAAAAAAAGAAATTTTATATATATATATATATATATATATATATATATATATATATATATATATATATATATATATATATATATATATATATATATATATATATATATATATATACACAGTCAAACCCCGATATAGTGAACACGGTTTATAGTGAACTCCCGGATATAGTGAACGAAATGTTCAGTCCCGTGCCTTGCTATACGCGGATAATGTTATTTTTTGTGGATATAGTGAACCAAAAAAGTTAGGAAGTTGGATATAATGAACTTTTTTCTGTCTTCAACTTATTTTTTTTGTAATAATTTTGAAATTTCTACTTCAAAAAAAAAATACGTATACTGATTTTCAAAACCATCTATAGAGGAGAATGTAGCGATAAACATTTTTTCTTATTTGCTTCTTTTATCTCACTTTCCCATCCCTAAACAAACAAAGCAGATGTTTCCAACCCAGGCAGACGATGCCCCTGTAAGGTGTCAGTCAGATCAATATGCATTTTATGTCAGAGGGAATGAGCAATTATTCATTATTGGTCAAAGGGTTGGGCACTAATATGTGTTGATAAGGCCCTCATTTCAACTCCTTATTGCTCTCAGTTCAGTTTAAAAAATCCTGTAATCAAGTGTCTCAAATTTAACTATGGCGAGCAGTAAACATAAAACGTTCTACATTGATGATAAAATGGGCATAATCAGAAAAATTGAAAATGGATGCAATCAAGCTGATATTTGCAGGGAATATAAACTGTCCAAATCTGCAGTTTGTAACATATGGAAAAATAGGCAATTAATAATTTCTGCTCATGAAAAAAATTAAGATGGCAGAAAAAAGTTGAGAAAAGCAGATCACAAGAAAGTTGAAGAAACATTACTGAAGTGGTTCACCAATCGAAGTATCTAAACAAATGTCGATGAATTTGCTAAGCGATTTTATGAGACTACTTTTATGTTCTCGAATGGCAGGTTAGACAGCTTTAAAAAGCAGGATAACAGATATTCAGGAAAAATTATCTGAGAGTCGGGAAGTTTTTCCATATCTGATGTTGAGGATTGCTCATCAGCTAAAGATTACAGTTTTTTTTTTGTACGAAGACAAAGAATAATGAAAAATAACACATTTTTTGCTACAACATAATATTTTTCACTCATTTATTTGAACAATGTGTAATAAAAGGGAGGAGTTTGGGAACCATTAGTTAAATTGCCTGTGTAACGGATATAGTGAACTCCCGGTTATAGTGAATAGAAATTTCGGTCCCTTGAAGGTTCACTATAGCGGGGTTTGACTATATATATATATATATATATATATATATATATATATATATATATATATATATATATATCAAATTCTGAAATTTTAGAGAGTTCTCTTATTTGTTCACCATTAGGAGGCATATCCGGCAAAAAAGTCCTGTTTCGTTCTATCAGCACCTCAACGGTAGTGTAGCAGTTCCGTGCAAGCTCTCACGTATCTCTCTAGCCTAGACGACTGACGCCAGCCGGATTGTATTGGGTTTGCCGGATTGTATTGGGTCAGTGAACGTCCAAAAGGTTTAACACTAAACATAACCACAACAGGTCAAAAGACCGGTAATTGTATGTTGTATTGTTTTGTAAGCGTTGGTATGTTTAGTGATAAGTGTTTTATGACCCCACCGATTGTAAAGTGCGTTTTGTGCTATGGTTTTAAAACACAAAGAATGCCAAGCCAGCAGAAATTAATCATCAACTTCGTAGAGAGTTTTGGTGTTATTGCAATGAGTGAGGAAATGGTTTCGGTAATTCAATAACGAAGGCAATAATTTTCATGGCAGCGCAAATCCCTATTATGTTAGTGTCGCTTTAAACTTTATTCAACAATTGGGCTGAAAGCAGTTTGATCACCTGCCGTACAGCTCCCATCTCGCACCTTCAGATTACACCTGTTCTTGAACTCGAAAGTGATTTTGAAGAGGAGCGTTGTGCCAACGATAATGATGAGAGAGAGAAAAAAAACGGTGCTTGACAGTGACTGTCTTCTATGTCGACATCTCTCTTTAAAGATAGTATAGACAAATTTTTTCCCCGCTACATTACGGTACTAATTATGTAAAAATATAGTTACCGTAACGCTCTTCTGTTTAAAAAATAAATTTCGTTTTGACAAAATAAGTTTTTTTAAAACGGTACTTACTTTTCGGACACGCGTCATACATTTGGTAAAATTTTCAGCTTTTGGTTAAGTTTAGTATCTCCAGTAACCCAGGACTCCGGTTTTGTACTGAACAGTGTACTGAGATCGTCTACTATGATTATTAATATATAGTAATACAATTAACAAATAAAAGTATATATTCAACAGAAATATATATTTGGTCAGTATATAATCAGCAATAAATAAATGAGGCATTGTTTACATGAGGCAACAAATATCCCCGTTGCACTCAGTACGCGAAGTGAATTAGGTAATATCTGGACGATTATCAGTTATTGCAATTGCCGCATTGTCACAAAAATTGCGTATTTTATCAATAACTTCCAAAGTTGAATACGTATAAAACTAAACTTTTGTTTTACTGTCTTCTCTGATCTCTGACTGTCTATATTGATAATAAACATTTTGGGAAAGGAACTTCTATAAATTGTCCTCTGGCACAAGAAAAAACTACTGAATTTTGTTAAGATTTGAGATATATTTTTTAACAGGAAATTAAATTCAATATTTAAAAATCTCGTTTATTATCCAGTTCATTGATAAAAAATTACACTATACTAACTACAGGCATAGGAATTCATTGAATTAATGTATTCAGCGAATTAAAATATTAATTGCATAATTTAGTATTAAAGATTTTTGTGCATTTGGTAACAGTGTCAAAATGTTTGTCAAAGTTCTTTTCCCGCCAACTATTTTTGGTCACCGAAAAAAGATGATCAACATCAAGATGGTTAGAAGTAACTTAAAAACAGAGATAGAAAAAAAAATACGCGCTCTAACATGAACTCTATTAAAAATTAACTAATTAAAATTCATAATACAATTAACAGAGACTTCACAATCAAGACTTCCTCACGGAGAATATAATAATTATTTCCCCTTTTGGCATAATTCAGATTTCTATCAAATAAAAAAAAAATAAAAAAAATTCGTATAAGGATTTATATACAATATTTACTGACACAGAAATAAAATATATTAGAAAAATGAAACCACAACTAAGCGATGCTAAAATGAAATGACATTAAATTAAAAGTGATTGAAATATTTATTTACATGATGTAAGAATGTGTTTTCACAGACTTGTCCTCAAAAGTGTTAGAAATGTTTGGCACTGAAAAAAGATTTAGACTATTGTAAAGTTATTAAATGAAATCTAAGAATTATATATAAATTCTAAATGTTCTTAAACTATCTTGGACATGCGTAACTAAAAGTTGAAAAACCACAAAAAATTCAAAAAATTTATGTAGACAATTCTCATATAAATTTTGTTTATTAAAAAACAATGCTTCAGCTGAAGGAGATAGCGGGTATCTAAAGCATTTTCTTTTTGTCAGTGATGCTCTTGAGAATACTATCTGGTTTAGTTTTAAATGAAAGTCAATTTTTTATTAAATATTGGTTAATAAATCAAATAGAACATTTTTCAGTAAAATGAACTTTAAAAAGTGCTAATTCAATTTTAACAATAATGAAAATGAAGTTATATCCATTATCGAGAAAAGGCTTCTGCATCTAATTATCTCTTTATTTGGTTAAAAAAAAAGGAGAAAGTTTTAGCTTTTGTGTGGAAATATTGCTGAATACTGAAGCACCCACTATTTCAAACAATTGAATAATATAAGAAGTTCATAAATTTTTCTGTCAAACAAATATAACAAGGAATGTATAGATGAGTTTATGAGTGAAGGATAAATAATCATAGTGGGCTTAATGGACATTTGAATGCACAATTTACCGTCTTTCATCATCTTTCTTGATTGCATGCGCTAAGCACCAAGCAAACATGCATCCAAGTAGCTCAATAACAGCAATACCTATTGCAACGCCACCAATAATTTCAATAGATTCCTTGGCAATCTCAAACATTTGAGGATAGCAACCAATTTTCCAAGCCGATTCTGGACTGCAATCTTTGTTGCCCTTGCAACAGCTGTTAGGAACTTTAAGCTTTAGTTTAGAATAATCATTAGCGCTTTCAATACCACAGCATTGTAGTTTTGATTGCATTTGATCCCAAATTTTCATAGAATCTTTCCTTTGTTGGGCCAGACTTTCATTCATGCTTGATTTAAGAAAATCTTCAACTTCTCCTTTGTGTAGATATGCTGTAATCCCACCAGCAACCTCAACAACCATTATGAGAAGTATGAGTAGTCCATAGATCGTCACCATAAAATGGTTATATTTCAAAGCACCACAGCATCCGAAGAAGGCTATCACAAATATACCGCAACCTACGGCAATAAGAATGTAAGGTAGTGATAAATATTTGTTATCCATGAATTCTGTCAGATCCCTTTTGGTCGCAACAGCCCCAATTACGATCAACACGAGTCCACATATCACAAATACCAAATTAAATACGAACAGCACATATCTGATACATTTCATACTACTTCGCATTTTTGATAGATTTTATTAAAACTAATACACAAACGAAATGAAATCAGATTCAAATTCTGAAGTAGAATAATGAGAGATAAACACAGGCAAAGCAAGTCAGTTAAAAATTTTAGAACGTCACGTGAGTACAAATTTTTTGCTTAGCGATTTACCGCCTGTTTTATTTATCTGCTTTTGCGTGTTTCGGTGTTATATCTTAAATAAGTTTCTTAATTAGAATAATGAGAGATAAACACAAGTAAAGCAAGTCAGTTAAAATTTTTAGAGCGTCACGTGAGTAAAAATTTTTAGCGATTTACCACCTGTTTTATTTATCTGCTTTTGCGTGTTTCGGTGTTATATTTTAAATAAGTTTCTTAATTAGATAGTCTTAAAAAGAGGATGAACCATATTTTAGTCACCATAAAAAAAGGATAAATATTTACCACCTAAGTTCTAAGTGATATGTTTCATTTCTTAAATTTTGATAAGTTTTAAAATTTAAAGTGTACAGCTATTATCACGTTTTTAACTCAATTTTCGAGTTTAAAACTAAGAGAATAGTTGTATTTATTATTATTATTATTATAATGTAATTCTGCGCTACATTTTAAGATAAAGTTAGAAAGGTCGTCAAATCTTATTAACCGTTTTACACTTATTATTGCTGTGTAAATAACGTTAATATGCCGTAATAAGTTAAAAAGATCTGTTAAATGATTTAAAACTTAATGAACAGCTTCCTGCGTAATGTGATGCAAGCAAAAATATTATTAAATATATCCGCCCATTTGGTAAGCGAAAATTTTAAATTACGGTTGTGAACTAATAAAATTTTTTGTACAATATATTATTTTAACAATTGTTATTTTAAAAAATGATTACTTATAAAAATTACTTCTGATTACCAATAGATCTAAATATTTATAATACGAATAGATAATAATATTTGGATGTGGGAAGTAGAGGCACAAAGCGTAAACAAACAGAATTTCCTTTACTACATATATGTTAAGTGGATAATTTTAACCTTAGTGGAAAAATTGTGTTCTGCCAAGAAACGACAATAATTGCGAAGCAATCGGGGTTGGTGAGCGGCAGCGAGCAGGGGGCTTAACTTCCTAGTATAATGTATGAAGAGAATGAAATGATAACAAATAGCCAATCACAGAAGACTTGCGGTTAGTAACGCACAAAACAGCCAAATAAAATTGAGAACGCATGTGTGTGAAAAAGTAATAGTTTTTAATAATTAATTGCTTGCTAAAATGTTACGTTGCTGTTGTTGTTGTTAATTTACGTCGCACTAGAGCTGCACAATAGGCTATTGGCGACGGTCTGGGAAACATCCCGGAGGATGATCCGAAGACATGCCATCACAATTTTGATCCTCTGCGGAGGGGAGGGCACCCCCACTTCGGTAGCCCGATCACCTGTGCGCGAAGTCGAGCACTTTACGGTAGCACAGTTTAACGAGGACCAATACCGCACACCCTCGGTCCCTACGCAGACTGATCCACGTGGTCACCCACCCGCACACTGACCGTAACCAGTGATGCTTGACTTCGGTGATCTGTTGGGAACCGTGTCTTAACGATCAGTCCACTGCGGGACGCTAAAATTTTACGACTGAGGCTACTATACAAGAACTTTTCTATTGGCCTAAAAATCACGAGGTAGGATCCAGTTTTTCCTCATTCATTTGAATATTGCTTTGGTTGTCATCAGCATAAAATTAACGAAAGTTGTAAAGGTATTGTTTCCCTTTAAATATTTTTGAATCCCTAATTTAAAGTTATTTTCCAGCACTGCTATTATTAGCGAAAATATTAAATTATGGTTGCGAATTCATCAAATTTGTTCGTACAATATAATGTTATAAGAATATAAATGTTATTATAAAAAATGATTACTTCGAAAAATCACTTTTGTTCACCAAGAGATCTAAATGTTTTTAATACTAATAGATAGTAATATTTGGACGTGGGAAGTAGAGGCACAACAGAATTCCTTTTGATATATGGGTCATTCTCACGAAAACTGTCATTTTTCAGTTCATAAAATCCCAAAAAAGTAAAGTGAATAAAAAGCTCTGAAACTTTCTATATTAATAGAAATATGTAATGGCATTATAAAGAAAGTATATATCCTATAAATTATACTTAATATTTAAATTTATTAATTTGTTAAATAATTAATTTATAATTATTAATTTATAATAATTATAATTAATTTAATAAATAAATAAATAAATTAGTTTAATAAATCAATTTATTAATTTATTTTTCAAATTAATTAATAAGTAAATTAATTATTTTCACTATTTAAAAAGTGAGGGACTGACACTAATAGTGAGGGAATGATATTTTATTTTAATACATGTTTTTATCTAAGTTACATCTACCTAAAGTTTGAAAATGATAACATACTAAGTATATCTAATATTTATTATAATTTAGTCTTATATATTTAATAGTTTTTACAGGTTTGGGAAATAAAATTGGCTGGCACGATTGAACAAAAAAAAATTTAATAATATACTCATCTTGAATCATTCCCTCACTTCAGCGTCATTCCCTCACTTTATACACTAGTGAGGGAATGACGAATTCAATAAAATTTAAAAATAACAGTTAGGCTTTATTAATTTCTGAAGTCAATCACATACAATTATATTCATACAAGAAAGCAACATATAATTATCCACTTTCTCGATGAAGTTGTATTTTATTTTACTCTAAAAAACGACATGAGGGAATGACAAATGTAAAAAATTTTACCTGGTTTGATTCATTCAAATTTATTCCACTGCAAAGCTTCTTTAAGTTGAAGATGGAAACATACTGCAATTTTGCTCTATGATGCCACTTGTTAACTTCTGAAGTTTTTATTAAAATATTTTTATTCTAAGATGATTGCAGGTGATAAGAACATTGTTGTGAGGGAATGACGCGAAACACTGGGGACAAAGTTTAAAATAGTGCTGTGTTAATATTTTAATCAGAAATTAAATTTAAAATTTATTTTCTGAATTCTATATTTCAATATTCTCAAATAAAAAACACAAATTTGTAAAAAAAAAAAAATTATTTCAGAAACAATTTTTTTCTTTTTTTAAAGCAGCAGTGGGGACAAGTGAGGGAATGACATATTGGTATATTTTTATTACCTAAAATTAATAAAAAATAAAAATTGATAATTTTATTTTTATTCTTTTGTTAGCTTGCATTCTGAAGGACACTTTCCCTGAATTTTTTTTTTTCGTAAGTTGTAAAACAAACATAAAATATACTGGGGACATGAAAATGACTGTTTTCGTGAGAATGACCCATATATATGTTAAGGGAATAATTTTAACTTTAGTAGAAAAACTGTTTTCTGCTAAGAAAAGACAATTATTGCGAAGCAATCATGGGGGTTGGTGAGCGGCAGCGAACAGGGGGCTTAGCCCCTTAGTGTATGTGTATATATATATATATATATATATATATATATATATATATTTTAGCAACGCCACTTGAGTTATAAAATATAAAATTTAATAATTTTAAATTACCTTGCGGAATTTTCAAGTTGATTAATTTACGTCACCAATTACGATTGCTGTATGTGATACTATAAAAACAAAATAATTTTTTATTGTTTATTTTAAAATAAGACAAATATAACTTTTAAACAAAATGATTTGGCAGCATATTATAGATGTATAATGTTAAAACTGTAAAAGATTAAAAAGATTAAGCATACCATTTCTTCAGCTTGATTATCTATTTGAATTATGGTAATAATGAAAAAGAGATTTAAGTTTTTTCCTGGAATCGAAGCTGAATACAAATGTACTCATTACCTGAAAGAAATATTATATACAAAGTTTTCAGAAAGAGAATTTTGATAAACAAATATAACAAGAAATAGATAGATCAATTTATATACAACGAATAAGAAATCATCTAAATTAAACAAATTTTAGAGCACGTCGAGGTATTTTTGATATATAACCTAATCTTCATCTTTCTTGATTGCATTTGCTAAGTACACAGAAAAAATGCATCCCAGAAATTCAACTAGAGCAATGCCAACAACAATACAACCAATGACAGCATTTGAGTCTTTAATTTTTTGTAGCAATGTCGGAAAGCAGCCTTCTTTCCAAGCCTCTGACATCGGGCATTTATCGGGACATATGTGTCGTCTTGGGCACATCTTTTTTTTACAGCAGCTTCTTGGAATTTTAAGCTTTAAGTTTTCGTAATCCTCTGCGCTATCAACGCCACAACACTCCCAGGTTGATTGCATTTCATTCCATATCCTTACAGCCTCTTTCCTTTGCTGGCTCAAGCTTGTATTCATGCTTTCCTTAAGAAATTCTTGAACCTGTCCCCTGTATATGAATGCAAAAACTGCACCAGAAAGTTCAATAACAATTATGGCAATTATGAGTAGTGCAAAGGTTAACACCATGTAATAATTATATTTAAGAGCACCACAACATCCAAAGAATGCTACCACGAAAATTATACATCCTACAACTATACAAATGATAGGCGCCGTGACAAATTTGCTGTTCAAGAATTCTGTGTAATCCTTTTTGGTTGAAACAACACCAACTACTACCAGTACAAGTCCACATATCACGAACACTAAATTAAAAACGAACAGTAAATATCTGATGCATGCTGTAGTAGCTCTCATTTTGGAAGTTTGAATTTTATAATAAATAAAAAGACTTATACTGAGAAGAACACACAGGGTTAGGCAGGTCAGTTTCAATTTTTAGAACATAACATTAAGTCTAATGGTGACCATATTTTTTTTTTGTCTCCTGCTTTTGCCAGCTCTTTGATACATTTAAATAAAAAAGAAGAAGAAAAAACTTACATTAAAATTTGTAGTTTCTCCAAACTCCTTGCAAAACAGATTTGTTGGAGATCTCTCCTAATAATTTAAACTCGCTTGTCAGTCATGCGTTCATAAAATTTACTAATCAATCGTAATTGATTATTAAACCTAAAAGTTGAAGTATTTTGAGACACGTGACTTCAAATTAGAAAGTCATTTATTATAAAGTTTGCAGTTGGGAAAAAGGAAAATGAGCATAAGTGGTAAATTTCATTATCCAAGATCAAATTAATAACAATAAGAGCAAAATATTAACTGTATAAATGATTTTGAATGCCTGCCAATTTTGGCTCCTTCCAAAAATGATTTTCCCAAGTGGTAGTGAAATGAGAATTAACCCTTTGCACACCTATGTTTCCACTGAGGCACCATCAACAGTCACCACTTTAAAATTGAGATACTTTACATCTTATTAATTAGTAACCACATTATCCTAAAAAT
Organism: Parasteatoda tepidariorum; assembly: GCF_982258835.1. NCBI lineage: Eukaryota > Metazoa > Arthropoda > Arachnida > Araneae > Theridiidae > Parasteatoda > Parasteatoda tepidariorum. The sequence continues at coordinate 74,573,307 of NC_141759.1, read as the reverse complement.
TTTAAAATATTATAATAATACTATATTGTGTATTTTGAATGCTGTACAGTTGATATTAGATCAATGAGCATTTTAAAGTACTCGGAGTGTAAAGGGTTAAAATATGAAATGCAAGCAAAAATTTATATATTTAACCAGAGCTTGAAAGCACCATTCAATTTTGCAATCATTTTTATCCATATTTAATTAGTGCTCATATAGTGGTAGTTTAAGTTAAATCATATACTAAATTAAATTTATAAATAATATGCTTTGCTAACACTTTAAAAATAAAATCTTCCAGAAGTTCAGGAGAAATTGCAGTTATGTTTTTGGAATGGGATATGATATAACTGTTCATATATTCATGTGTCAATAAATAAATAACAAAGATATAAATGCCTTTTCCCAGTTTAAATGGCCACATCTGGACTGGATTAATTGTAAGTCACTCTTCACAGCAGATCATCAAAAGCAAGTATCACTGGCAGTGTACAGTGGGCAGGTGGGTGACCACTTTGATCAGCTTGCGAAAAGACCGAGAATGTGCAGTACTAGTTCTCGCTAAACTATTATAAAGTAAAGTGCTCGACTTCGCCTCGCAAGTCGTCGGGCTATCGAAGCAGGGGTGCCATCCTCTCTGTAGAAGATCAAAATTGTGATGGTGTGTCTTCGAATCATCTTCAGGGGCTCCACTATGAGCGACACGGAACGGAATAGAGATTCTTGGCAGGGAAGTAAAACTGGAAAAGTTTGGTTTGGCTAAGGGGGTGGCTAAAATGTAACCAATCACACAATTTACTTGGGATTATCTTTGATCAGTCTGAAAAGGGACCGAGGGTGAGGGGTATCGGAACTCGTTAAACTGTTCTACCATCAAGTGCTCGATTTCGAGAGCAGATCATCGTCCTACCAGAACGGAAAAGCCCTCAACTATGCAGAGGATTAAAATTGTGATGACAAGCTCATATTATGTCTTAAATTATTCTTTGGCATGTCGTGTTTAAGCATGTTTCAAAGATCGACGCCAATAGCCCATTGATTGTGCAGGTCTAACGCAACGTAAATAAAGTGCTACTACTACCCACTTTAAATATAGTAGTTTAAAGTGAAGGGTTTTCAGTTAATTGCTTTATAAAACTTTTCAAGAAAAAAAATCGTCATGCCGGATACCTTTTTTCTAGGGTATTCTGTAACCTCTGCCTTTAATATACATTTGTGAAAGATGATGTCAAAAAGAAGCGAAAATTACTATTTAAGCAAGAAGCTACTAAGCTATCGAAGTTTGTCGAAATATTAGTAAGGAAGCTTGGATACGAATTATTAAAACCAGCTTGTTTACCTGATAAAGCTTGAAGGGGTTTCTAATAATCGCCTTTCTTCTCTATCTTTTGTATCCTCCGGCAATCAAATAGCTTTCGATGATTTTAGTCCTCTCTTCCTCAGTAGTGATTCGTTAGATTTTTATTGTTTTTTCTTCTTCCTAAATATAAATTAACGGTTTTCATTGGGAAAACATTTTTATTTCGATTATTTTCGCTAGTATAATAAAACTCCATGTTAAAAGTGGTTGTTTTGGAATACGAAATAAATTTCTGAAATAATCTAAAATATTATTTCCACAATACTATATTAGATACTCATATGTTAGGTACCTTTCAACACAGAACTAATTACCAATTAACGCACAGAGAGTCGCGTTTGAAATAAAAATAATGTTAAAGAAAAGAAAAAGAAAGGAAGAAAGAAATCTACTACCGCAATTACTTAAGGCTGTTTTTCGAACTTTTTATAACTACTGTGAATTCGCAACTGTCACTTATGACTGTTAGATCAAGTTTAGCCTATCTAAAGCCAGCGCTATCTACGCTTATTTTGAAAATGGCGCAAAACGTCAATGTGGAGAAAAGCCACAGTTTTGTAAAAATGAAAATTGTTTGTGGTCTAATTTTTTAATATTTAAGAACTTACTACAATGCTGTATTACCTGGGCTCATAAAACTTTGCAAAAACTGAGAATACGGCAGTGATTTTGATAATTTTCATCTAGAAGGAAAAACGTCACCAATTTGGAAATTTAAAAAAAAAGTTTAATAGCTTTTTGAGTTAATTTTCCATTCTAAAGCCCAAATAATTCTTTACGACAAGATGATAAATATAGTTAAAGATCATCGCATTGCTTCGAGTGTAAGGCACTTTTCCTTGGCGGCAGAGACAGACAATTTTACTTTCCTTGGCGACAGAGCTTCGAAGAACAGTGTTAAGCATCAGTAGCATCAATAATAACTTGGTATTTTTTCATGGCTCCCAGAACAGAAAAGTATAAGCCTATCTGTTAAAAAAAAAGGAAAAGAAAAAAGAACGGCAATAGTAACCTAAAGATTTGTTTATTGCGTTTTTTATTAACGGTCATCTGTGTTTAGTGTCACAACCCTCACTAATACAAAAAGTAAAATGGCTGACTGGTCAGGGTGTCAGAGCCTGAAGCCAATGGTTGCGGGTTCGAATCGCTCTCGGGGCATGCATCTTTCTCTCTTTGTGTTTGTCCAGTGATGTATGGAAGTGGCCCAACCATAGAGCTGTAATGTATAAGTAGAACACGCTCATCAAGATGATTTTGTCCTCAGAATGAAATCACGTGACTGGAGGACGAATCGAGAGAGACATTTTCTACCTTCCATTTCTTCTTATTTTAATTAAAGAGAATCAATGCGGAAATTGTAAAGTCAAAAATCTTAAAATATGGTGGTTTACTCTGTGGCATTTGGTCATAATGAGTTTGTTAAAAAAGGACTTTATACAATTCATAGGTTAGTTAATTTATCACCTTCTGGAAATATAATTGTTTTTTTACTATATAAATAAATTTTCTGTATATTCTTTTCTTTAAAACATCATATTAATCCCGATTATTCAATTTCAATGATTATATAAAATTATTAATTGCTAATACATATTTTTTATTTTTTAAATTTTAGTTCCAAAAATGTAGTAGGTGAAGTTCTGGCGATATTGCTGTGGTTTTCCTTCTTCGTTTACTTACGTTTTATTTTTTACTTTCTAATGTTTTTGAAAGAAAAAACTGTTGTGTATATATGTATTTTTTTTATTTCAGTAACCTGCTTTGGATTAGTTTTGTTCGTAACACACATTGCTGCGACAAAAGAGGGTTACGAAATATTAATACATACTGATTCGATAAGTAGATTGTTAGATTTTGTAACACTTAATTACTAGCTCTTTAATAAAATCACGTCTTTTTCAATTGTAATCATCTGATCTTTTTTTAATTTCAATAATACTTGAAAAAGAAATCAAGAATACTTTCAGAGGTATTAAAACTTTTTTTACCTTATCATAACAGGTGAAAGGTAAAATCGGCAACAGGTGAAACGTAAAACAGGTGAAAGGTAAAACAAACAGGTAAAATCGGCAATCACAACTCAAAAATGACAAATAATATTAAGAAATGATGGAAGATTATTAAAAGCACAAATCTTGCTGTTTTATTTTCCTTCATTCACAATGAAATCATTCATTCACAATGCGTGAATATTTCATGCAGTGTTTGAGCATGTACATAAATATCCTATTATTTTCGTATAAAATTCCTATTATTTCTGCAAATTATAAATCCCTTTAAATAATTATTCTCTGTAAAACTAATCTGTGTTTATCTGTAACTACAATGAATGATAAAAATAATAAAAGTGTGCTTTAAGAAGGTGTGTTCTTTTTTCAAAACACACGTGTGAATAGTATATGAATAGCAAGAATAATTAATAAAAATGAACAAACTTTAAAAATAAAAACTCCGAGAATCGTATTATGTTTTTTTTTTTAAATATCACAAACATTACTAAAGGAAATTTTATTAAAAAAATTTTTTAAGAAAGGGAATGGTGTAAAATAATTTGAAAGTAGTTTTTTGACAATTTTAAAAGTTTGAAGTTTAAAGGAAAAAAAATAACAGCTGTTATAATCAATTGCTCTGCTAGTGAATATGTGAAAAATTTTAAACCATTTTTAAAACTAAGTGGTTACCATTTTTAAAGCATAAGTGGTTATCACAACGATTTTACCGCTTCAATAACCATTCAATTTTTTTTTAATTTTGTAAAAATGTAAACAATTTTGTGCAATTTATACATAATAAAAAAATGGAATTTTAAAACAAATTTTAATCTCGCAAAGCCTTGTTGAAAAGTGATCCAGTTTTTTACCGTAAGCTAATCTTAACGTTCCTGACGCTTTTAACTTTTTTGAATAAACTTTTAGTCATTTATTAGATAAGTCAATTATAAAAAAAACTATAAAAGTCTAATGTTAAAATTATAAATGAGGCAAATACATTTTATTTATTATCATAAAATAAGGAAAAGCTTGAAATTTTCTCTAGAAACGTTGAATTAAAAAAATATATAGTGTTTCAGAAGTTTTACATACATTAAATTTCTGAAAGGAATTTTAAGTCAATATGAATAACGTCAAATGAGTCAAAATGAATTAATGCTCATAATGGAACATCTCAATCGAACAGACTGAGGATTTCGTTGAATTTGATGAACTTTTCAATGCTCAATTTATCGTCTTTCATCGTCTTTCTTTATTGCATGCGCTAAGCACCAAGCAAACATGCAGCCAACTAGCTCAACTACAGCAATTCCAATAGCAACACCACCAACGATTTCAATACTCTCTTTGATTTTGTAAATCATTCTTGGGTAGCAGCCTTGTTTCCAAGCATCTGTTTCAGGGCAATCTTCATCAGGACACATTTCTATTCTGATACATCCTTCCTCAGTAAACTTGCAACAGCTTCTTGGAATTTTAATGTTTAGTGCAGCATAATCTTTTGCGCCATCAATACCACAGCATAGCAAATTACTTTGCACAAAATGCCAAATTTTTATGGAATCTTTTCTTTGTTGGGCCAGGCTTTCATTCATACTTTGTTTGACAAAATCTTCAACTTCTCCTTTGTGCAGATAGGCCGTTATTCCACCAGCAACCTCAATTACCACAATGGCAACTATGAGCAGGCCATAAATCGAAATCATAAAATGACTGTATTTTAGAGCGCCACAGCATCCAAAGAATGCTACTACAAAAATAACACATCCTACAGCTATAATAATATAAGGCACCGATATATATTTGTTATTCAAGAAATGTGTCATATCCTTTGTGGTTCCAACAGCTCCAACTGCGATCAATGCAAGTCCACATATCACAAATAAAAAATTAAAAATGAAAAGTATATATCTGATAACTCTCTTACTATATCGCATTTTGGCAGATTAAGTAAAGCAGAAATGCAAACAAAATGAAAAGTTTTCAAATATTCGGGTTGAAGAATGAAGATTTTATGGCGAGAGAAAGGCACAAATTAATGCAATTCGGTTATTTTTAGAACATGACGTATATGTGAAATACAAGTTTCCCTTCTTCTTTTACTGCTTTTGCGTAGCACGCAATATTAATATTTTGCTCAAAAAAGTAGCAAAAAAGAAAAAAAAAAGTGGAAAATGAAATTTTATAAATAAAATAATAATTAAACAAAATCAGTAATTTATTTTTTAACACATTATTAATTATTTATTTTAATTAGATATTTATGCAGTTTTTGTTTTGTTTACGTTAGTATAAGGCTAAACTAGATCAGTAATTAAACTGTTATATACAATCACATTCAGGCTTGAAAAGTAATACAAGCCTGCCTAAGAGAGAAGCTCAAACCACTATTTTTAAAACTTATTTGTATTCAAATACAATAAACTCATTCATTTCTGAAATAAAGATCAATGTGCCTGAATGCGACAATCATCAGTTTCTTAAGAATCTTAATTCAAGAATCATCTGTAAATGAAAGAAAATAGGAAAATTTCGAATACGAATAAGATAAATATGAATCTTGGAATAAGAAAAATTTCGTATTTCCGGAGCATATTTCGGTTAATTTCACCCCATTTAAAACATTTTTAGACGGGTAATTTTTTGTTGTAATTTTTTTTTCTCGAACCTCAACCAAAATGCCCTAAATGCGACGTTTCTTCCACAAATCCAGGATACTATTCCCGATTACATATATACTATCCCGATTATATATTCCCGTGCCTGATCCAACTTCATTCATAGTTCAGCCTTCAGCATCTTTTTAATCTTCCACAAAACAAATAAAAAATAATAATAATTAAAAAAAAACGGGGAAAGACTACTTGTATTAGGTTTAAAGAAATTGTGAAATAACAGTCGCATTTAGAGTTCTTAAATGCGACGCTGTTTTCTGAAATCTTTTCGAATTGGGCGTCGATTACAGCAGTCGACAACATCTGTGACTCTCTACGCATAATTAGTACTATGTTTTAAATCATTTATAATCACAATTACAAGTAACCATGATCTCTGATTACATGTTATAATTCAATGCAACACGTGAACATGATTACAGCTATTTAAAAGGTATGATCACGTTATCGGGCATACATGTAATCATGATACAAGCAATCGAAATTTACAATCATCAATAATTACGATTAGTTGTAATTAGAAACTAACGAGGTACTTACTCTTACCCCGTCGGCCATTTTCACCGACACTGAGCCTAAGTCATTTTGGTATCTTCCAAATTTATTTTGAATTAATAATTGATAATAAATAGACAAACATATATATATATATATATATATATATATATATATATATATATATATATATATATATATATATATATATATATATATATATATATATATATATATATATATATATATATATATATATATATATATATATATATATATATATATATATATATATATAATTTATTTGCATGCAAAAAAGGGGAAAATATTTAAATTTGAACAACATCAAAATTTATTTTCATATTTGACGAAAATGGTTAACGGAATAATACGTAAGTACCATTAACGATAACAGTTAATACATTACCACCATCACCCAAACTAGTGGTTACAAGTAATTATAATACGCCAGTGCGATAGGACATTGCGGTAGGAAATAATTTTTAAAACTTAAAAAGTACCCATATACAGTAGTTATTACAACGTTTTTATCGTTTTAACCTTTAGCAGAACAGCAAATTTTAGTCAAGCAACGCATTAGCAACTGCGACCCTAGACCGTATATTGTTATTGAAGAGGCATACTTTGTTTGTTACTTAAAGAATAATGTTTGATAAAAATCGGAGAACATTTAGATACAAAAAGCATTTCATTTCAAGTGTTTAGTAGCATTTTTTGATTAAGTGTTGCCAGACAGGCAACACTGCGCCGAAAAGGATTACAACCATTCAAAAATTAAATTTCTTTCTTTTCTCTCCATAAAAATGTAAACAATTTTGTATAATTCACACATAATAAAAATTGAATTCTTAAATAAATTTTAAACTGCAAAATCTTGTCGAAACATTATCATATATTTTACTGTTCTGATAAACTTAACGTGCCTGATGCTTTTAACTTTCTTCTTTTGCCTGTATGAATACAAAACACGAATCTATCAGAAATGAGAACTCATCTCAACTGTCATACGAAGTCCTTTTCATACCGCCAAAAATCGCCGAAAAAGAGAAAGTACGTGACAAAGTTAACTCCGATGTTTAGGACGAAGAGAAATGTGAAACATAACAGCCAGCTTGGTCAACTTCTATTCCAAGTATATGGGCCACCCTATGAACGGAGTGTGATTGTGATTATTTAAGATGATATAAAAAAGAAAAATTTTAATTATTTATTAGAAAATAAGTCAAGTATTACTATTTTCTTTAAAAAAATTTAAACTATAAAAGTGTAATGTTTAAATAATAAAGATTAGGTAAGTCTATATTATCTATTAACATAAATTAAGAACAGCACTAAGTTGAAAATTTTTCACAGAAAATTTGTTGAATAAAATATCGCCCAGTATTTCAAAAGTCTAACATACATAAAATTTCATTAATGGAATTTTGAGTCAAAAAGAATTAATGTACTCAGAATGGAACATCGCTGTCGAACACACTGAAGATAACATTGGATTTGGTGAGCTTTTCAATGTACAGTTTATCGTCTTTCATCTTCTTTCTTGATTGCATGCGCTAAGCACCAAGCAAACATACATCCCAGTAGCTCAACTACAGCAATTCCAATAGCAACTCCACCAATAACTTCAATACTATCTTTAATTTTCTCAATCATTTTAGGGAAGCACCCTTCTTTCCAAGCATCTGTTTCAGGGCAATCCTCAAGTGGACATATTTCTATCCTAATACATCCTTCCTCACTAAACTCGCAACAGCTTCTTGGAATTTTAATCTTATGAGCAACATAATCTTTTGGGCCATTAACACCACAGCATTGCAATTTCGTTTGCACTTTATGCCAAATTTTCACTGAATCTTTCCTTTGTTGAGCCAAGCTTTCATTCATGGTTTGTTTGACAAAATCTTTAACTTCAGTTTTGTACAAATAGGCTGCAATTCCACCAGCAATCTCAACAACGACTATGATAACTATGAGCAGGCCATATAACGAAATCAGAAAATGACTATATCTCAGTGCACCACAGCATCCAATGAATGCTACAACAAAGATAACACATCCTATTCCTATAATAACGTAAGGCACCGTTATATATTTGTTATTTAAGAAATGTGTCATATCCTTGGTGGTTCCAAAAGCTCCAACTGCGATCAATGCAAGTCCACAAATCACAAATATTGAATTAAATAATAACAGTAAATATCTGACAAGTCTCTTACTATATCGCATTTTGGCAGATCAATCAAAGCAGTAATGTAAATAAAACGAAGAGTATTGAAAAACTTAGGTAGAAGAATGTAGTTGTTATGGTGAAAAAAACGCACAGATTGAAGCAAGTCGGTGATAATTTATAGAACATGACGTAGATGTTAAATACTAAGTTATCGCTTTTGTTTAATTGCTTCTGCGTATCTCCCAAAATCACCATTTTGGTTCACAAAAAAGTAATGAAAAAAAGGAAAAAATTATATGAATAGAAAAATAATTAAACAAATTCATTTTTATATTTTTACACAGTATTAATTCATTATTCATTTTTTATATATATTTTTTATAGGTTTTTCTTTTTGTTTATTTTAGTATAAGGCTAAGCTAGATCAGTAACTAAACTGTTCTGCACAATCAAGTTTAGCCTTGGATAGCGATACAAGCTCGTGGGAGAAGCTCAAAAAACAATTTTTTGTAAATTTATTTGTAAATAAATAAAATAAGGGAAAAAAACCACAAGAAAAAGCTGGAAAAGACAACTTGTATTAGGTTTAGAGGACTTGTAAAATTGTTGTCACATTTGGAGCCTGATTTTTCGAGTGACCCGAATTGCGACATTTTGAAGTTCATAAGTGTGAAGTATTTTTTGCTGTGTTCTTAGAGTTGGGCGTCCATTACAGCAGTCGATAACATCTGTAATTATTTATTTATAATAACTACTGTGCAATAAATCATTTTTAATTGCTATTGCTAGCATTTATTATTATAAGTAAACATGACATCTGATTACATGTAGTGATAATCCAATGAAACAGTGATGATTCAGTTGTAATTATAGACTAACGATCACAAATAATCTTGAATGCACCACTCGCACTCAGCAGCGAAAATCATGATTCCGTGACAGATATGTACAGTCCGCAAAAAAAAAGATATCACCCTGAATAACTTTCGTTCTAATGATCGGATTTTCACGAACTAAGTGTTAATCTTAATGGTTCCTGGGGGTGACCTCAAATATGCTAATTAATTAGTGCTAACTATTAATTAAGTTACGAAATCAGACACAAAAACGTACTTTCTCTAAATAAACATATATTTTTTCCTACATATTTGGATTCTTAACCTTCAAAATATAGGGGGTAGCCGCAATCTGGGAAATATGGTCCCCATAGTTTGGTCAGGAGAGCGATCCAAAGTTCGTACCCCTTAATGTTAATTTCACTTTTTACGTTTTTAGTCATATTTTAAAAACTAATAAAGCAATTTGAAGAATATTTCACCCAGTCATAAAACTCATTTACCCAAAGATAATTTCACGAAAAAAATAATTTTTAATAATTGTTAATTATTTTTATTATTTAATTAAATTGTTAATTATTTTTTATTATTTAATTAAATTAAGGATGAAAAATTTTTGAATTATAAGGTATGAATTTTTTAATACCATATTAATCTACATATTTTTCAATTGAAAAATCTAAAGTTTCAACTGTTTTTATTTATTAGAAGCTAAGAAAAATTAAAATTAATTATTTTTAAAAAAATAATTTGGCGACAATGAAGAAATGATTAAATGGGGCGATTAATATTAAAATGTGATAAACTTAACAGGAACTTGACTTAGTCAATACCTCCTAGAAAGGAATCAAGCCTCACAACGGGTTACTATAGGCGATGATGACGTAGTAGAGTTAGGCCCAGAGGGAAACCAGTCAGGGTAGCTATTTTTACGAAAAACTCCGAATCTGATCAAACGAGCCATTGGCGATATTCTGAAGTATTATAACCTGTGTCGGCATTCAGCCAATTGGCGAATATTTTTGATTTGAATTTGTAAACAACCGTCTGTGTTCTGGTGTCAACGTTCTTCGTAAAATTTATATTTATTCTACAAATGTTATAAATGTCAGCATTAATTTAACTCTTAGTGTTATGAATAATTGCATATGAGTGCTGTGTACCAAACTGCAGAGGATTTTACAAAGTTGATGGTACAAAAGTATTAAATTTTGGATTTCCCAATACGTAAGAAATGGCTTGCCGCCATGCCAAGAGATTTTGAAGTTGCAAAAGAATTCTAAAGTGAGTAATATTTGTTTTTATTTTTAAAAATTTAATTATGCTTCTTTATTATATTTTTACTAAGAGTAAATTATTTTAAATTGTGGATAAATTATTTATAATAATTAAGTTGTTCTTATCAATCATATCGCAAACTATTGTAATATATAGTTATTTTTATAGAGTTTTATTTTATAAAAATATTAATAATTTTAGTATTTTATTAAATTTTTGCTCAAACTTTACATAATATATTGTAACTGCTTAAAGCAAAATTTTTTTTATTTGATTATGAAATTTAAATCTATTAATTTTTCTACAAAAATCTATTAATTTTTCATACATGAATATAGTATGTACTATTTATTTTAAATGCACATATAAATATTGTATTCATTTTGTTATAGGTATGTGAGATGCATTTCAAGGAAAATGACATTAGAAAAGAGATATTAAATGACATTAGAATTATTTTTAAATGCTACTGAAAGTTAAACATATATCAGTAAAATTTATGTTTACATTTTATTTATCATTTTTTGAATTTGCTATTTAATAAAATATTTATTATCTAAGGTTGCTTACTTTATTTTAGTTTATCAGTGTGACGGGTAAAAATTATACTTTTTTAAATGTTACTGAAAGTTTAACATATTTCAGTAAATACATTTTATTTATCATTTTTTGAATTTGCTGCTTAATAAAATATTTGTTATCTAAGGTTGCTTATTTTATTTTAGTTTATCAGTGTGACGGGTAAAAATTATACTTTTTTAAATGTTACTGAAAGTTTAACAAATTTCAGTAAATACATTTTATTTATCATTTTTTGAATTTGCTATTTAATAAAATATTTGTTATCTAAGGTTGCTTACTTTATTTTAGTTTATCAGTGTGATGGGTAAAAATTATACTTTTTTAAATGTTACTGAAAGTTTCAGTAAAATTTGTGTTTACATTTTATTTATCATTTTTTTTGAATTTTTGCTATTTAATAAAATATTTGTTATCTAAAGTTGCTTACTTTATTTTAGTTTATCAGTGTGATGGCAAAAATTATACTTTATTAAATGTTACTGAAAGTTTTAACATATTTCAGTAAAATTTGTGTTTACATTTTATTTATCGTTTTTTGAATTTGCTATTTAATAAAATATTTGTTATCTAAGGTTGCTTACTTTAATTTTAGTTTATCACTTCTAACAATCACACTTCCACAGGAAAAAAATACAAATTATAATCATGCTTTTGATATGTTTTTTTTTACTTTCTAAACCTTGTTTGAAGACTGCATTTGATTTTCTAAATTTTTTTAAGCTCATTTTATGTCATTGTTTATAAACAATTTCTATTTTATTTCGTATGCTCTAGTTCTAATAACATGCAAAACATAATCATTAAAATCCAAAATAATCATCTACTAAAAATGTAAGTATCATATTATAAAAATTAGACCCCTTTCTTAGTTTTATGTCAAAACTATAATAATAATAAATGTGTAAAATCCCTTTAAAAATATATTTCTTTGTTTTTAATCCATACATTTTATAACAAAAAGTTAGATAAAATTTTCCAATTTATAAAATAAAACTGATATTTAATGCTTAAAAATATATTTTTTTTCATTCACACAACAGTTATTTTTGTTAGAATTGATTTATTGTTAATCATTTCTGAAAACAAATAAATATATTACGCATTTTTACACAATTTAAGAACATTTAATCTAGACAAAAAAAAAATAATAATAATAATTTGTAGAAAGTAAAAAATTAGTAGAAGAGTAACGAAAAAGTGTCGAGAAACAGAAGGGAAAAAGAGAAGCTTCGTCAGAAGTGATCAGCAAATCTGGGCCTAACTGTATGAGTCATCGTTTTACGTCCTTCGGCTTTCTTCCATCTAGGACAGTCATGTCAAAGATACGGCCCGCGGGCCACATCCGGCCCCCGGTTCGTATCAATACGGCCCGCGATCGCGATGTGTCACAGAAAGAAGAATCGTGTTTTTTAGAGCTTTTATAGACTTCACTCGATTTCTCTACGGAAGTTTTAAAGTGTGCACACTACATTTATAAGTAATTTCAAAGGCAGCGCGTGCCTAGACAAGCGAGAGAGATTGACAGTAACGTCATTTCTTAGCAACAAGCGGAATCTTTGAATGGAATATACTTAGCAGCACAACTACGGATGGCGCTCCTGCCATGACTGGCAAACATTCGGCCGTTGTAACTAAATTAAAACTGAAAGCATCAGGGAATTTTGTGGGATTTCCCTGTATAATTCATCAGGAATCATTGGCATCCAAACGTTTAAAAATGGACCATGTCATGAAACTTATAATTAAAATAGTAAATTTTGTAAGGAGCAGAGGGCTAAATCACGGACAGTTCAGGCAGTTTTTACAAGATTTGGACGAAAATTTTTTTGATGTCCCTTATTTCACCGAAGTTCGTTGGCTCAGTCGAGGAGTAGTTTTAGAAAGATTTTTTCCATTACGTGACCCCATTCAAGCTTTCATGTTAGAAAATGGCAACCCAATTGATTATGACAATGATTGGTGGATCGATTGTGACTTTTTGGTAGATATGAATTAACACTTGAGACTGAGCTGAATGTAAAGTTACAGGGTAAAAATCTGATTGTCACTCAAATGTATTCATGTATTCAAGCCTTTGAAACAAAGTTGAGGCTGTGGGAAAATCAGGTAAGGAATCAAACTTTGGATCATTTCCCTCATTTAAAATCATTTGGCACAGTGAACCAAAAAAAAAAAATTGATCAATATTCTCAACTTCTGCAAAATCTGATCACGGAATTCAACAATCGTTTTGAAGACTTCCACAAAATGAATGAAACGGAATTCCCAATTTTCAACAATCCATTCAATTTTGAAGCTTCACAGGCACCAGTTCATTTGCAAATGGAGTTGATAAATCTTCAATCGGACAGTATTTTGAAAGAAAAATTTAAAAAGGTTAACGCTCTTACATTTTATACACAATATTTCAAGAGTTTGGATAACTACCCGGAATAAAAAAAAGCATGCAGCACGCATTCTGTTCATGTTTGGTAGCACCTATTTATTCGAGCAGATGTTTCATGAAAATAATTAAGAACAAACATCGTGCAAGACTTACGAATGAACATCTCCAATCAATTCTTAAAATAATTATAACAAATATGAAACTGGACATCAATGAGCTTGTCAAAAACAAGAGAAGTCAGGTATCTGGATCCTCGAGCTCAAAATAATTACCATCTTTTATAACTTTGATATGATTTTTAACAACCGTATATTATAAACTATATAATTAGATAAATCAAATTTTATAATAATTCAGTAAATTTTTTTTATTTGCATCTGGCCCGCCTACATATACTAAAATTAATATATGGCCCTCTGCAAAATTGAGTTTGACACCTCTGATCTAGGAGGTATTGACTTAGTCCGCTTAGCGTAAAATTTCATTCATATTTTTTTCGCTAATAATCGTTTGCTTATCTTTTCATTTTTATTTTTTTAAGCTATAAAATACGATGTTTCTTTTTTAGTCGTCTAAAATTCTATTTGCAATTTAGTAAAGAAATTTGAATAAAACATTTTATTGAATAAAATACATTTTATTCAGAGAATGTGGAGTTTTATAAAAGCATGCTTCTGATAGAATATGATTATACAACAGATTGTGCTTCTTTAATGTGATTATTTTTTATTTTTTAGTTTTTTTTCTCAATAACTGATAAAATTTCAATAATATACATACGAATGAATAAATTTGGAATAAAATATTCATCAATTTCTTGAATATATATTTTATAAATATTAATGAAAATACGTAGTCAACATTTTTAAGCATCTCTCACAACATCGCAAATTTCTCAAAATCTTATAGGGTAAACTAACCAGTGATGGAATACTTAAGCTTAGCTTGTCTTTAAAAAAAATCATAAAAATTTCAAAATTTGCAATTTTAGCTAAATGACGTATTTGTTATTAAATGCATGTCGACATATTTGTTATTAAATGCAAATTATGTGAAAAAAAATTAGATAACTTACATAATATTGTTTTAAGCTTTTGGTGGTTTAAATAATAAGTAGTAAGATAACCAAGTGAAGGAACAGTTCTTAAATTGAATGAACACTAAATTTTCCAGTGAATGAACACTTAATTTTGAGAATGTTTGATGCTCGTTAGGAATCCTTAGGCCACACAGATATCTGTCGCCCTGTAGATGCCTGAATTGACGGATGTTAACACAGGCGGGCATTAGGAAAAAAAATCTTTTAAGTTTTCGTGCCCCCATTTCAGTATCTTAAGGGCCTTACGAGCTCTGTTTAAAAAGAGAGCATCATATCAGATATATATATATATATATATATATATATATATATATATATATATATATATATATATATATATATATATATATATATATATATATATATATATATATATATATATATATATATATATATATATATATATATATATATATAAGAAAACAAAAATAATCATAGTAGCAGTATTTGGTGGTAAATGTAGCCTATCGTAATTGAAGAATATGCTGTGCGACATTTTATGGTGAATTTGCGAACGTAAGTTTCAGAATGTATCGAAACATGTGGATGCTATTTGCTAATCTTCTTTATCCAAAGAAAACCATGTAGCGTAAATATCTAGCAAAATGAAGCAATTTTTTTAACAATGAATCATACAATATGCAACATATTATTTCAATATCTTATTCTTAAACATAAAATATTTCAATGTTTTTAAAATGTCACTAAACATTCAGCAATTCATTGAGTTATAGAAAAAAGAAATATCGTAATGTATAGAAAACCTTGTGAATGTGCATTAGAATTACTATACAATCTACATTTTATTTTTCAAGCACTTTTTTTTTCTTCAAACTTTCATACCTAGAAGACTCGATTAAAGCTGTAAAAATCATTATCCCTAAAATTTTGTATATAGCTAATTTTGTATATAGCTAAAATTTTGTATAAGTTATGTTAATTTGATTTTAGTATGAAATCATCGAATAAACATAGCAAAAATAGCATAATCTAAATAATATCAGATAAAAAGTTCATGTATTTAAATTCTAAAAACTTATAAATCGATTCAAATTTTCTTTTCAAAGGAGAATAAAATAATTTTTTTTTTTTTTGCTTTTTGGACATAAATGAACTTAAAAATTGTCTATTGCCTAGGAACTTCGAGATGTTTTCTATTAACTATTAATTAAACCTCTCAGAGCAATCACAAAACATTATTTCAATTTTTTTACAGTCAGAAATTGGTTGCCTAGCAACCTAGTAAAATTAAGCGTTTCTCTTTTGAATCAGTCAATGGGTTATCTTAAAATATTTATTTGCGCAGGCCACTTTTTTTGGCGGTTTTCTAGACTATCGCCAAATATATAAACCTTTATTGCAACCCAATTTACGACCCAATTGTTTTAAAATTTTGTCTACCCCCCCCCTAATTCAAGTATCTAGATTCCAAACATGTAAAAAAAAAATATATGTTTATTCAGAGAAAGTACGTTTTTGTGTCTGATTTCATAACTTAATTAATAGTTAGCACTAATTAATTAGCATATTTGAGGTCACCCCCAGGAACCATTAAGATTGACACTTAGTTCGTGAAAATCGGATCATTAGAACGAAAGTTATTCAGGGTGATATCTTTTTTTTTTTTTGCGGACTGTACAGTGTGCAAAAAAAAAAAAAAAAAAAAAAAAAAACGTATTACTTGAATAACTTTCGTTCTAATAATTGGATTTTCCCGTACTAAGTGTCAATCTGTATGGTTTCTAGGAGTGACCTCAAATATGCTAGTTATTTAGTGTTCTGCTAAATATTAATTAAGTTACGAAATCGGAACCAAAAACATGTTTTCTTTGAATAAACATAAGTTTTGTTTTACATATCTGGATTTTTTACCTTCAAAATATAGGGAGTAGCCGCAATTTGGAAATTGTGGCCCAAATAGTTAAGTCAGGAGAGCGGATGAAAGTTTGGTCCGCTTAATGTTAATTTCACTTATTGTGTTTTTAGTCACATTTCGTTTAACTAGAAGAGCAATTAAAAAACTTTCACCCACTTTTAAAAGCCGTTTACCCAAAGATAATTTCATGCAAACAATAATTTTTATAATCATTTATTATTTTTTAATTTAATGTGAATGAAAAAACTTTGAATTAGGAGGTATTTTCTTATTCCCTATGAATGTATATATTTTTCTATTGAAAAGTTTCATCTGTTTTAATTTAACAGAAGTCGAAAAAATTAAACTTACTTTTAAAAAAGAATAATTTGGTGAGAATGAAGAAATATTTAAATGGGGCGATTAATATTTTAATGTGGTAAATTTACGATATATATATATATATATATATATATATATATATATATATATATATATATATATATATATATATATATATATATATATATATATATATAATTTATTATTATTAAAATATTTTGCTCAACGAATGTCGAGACTTACAAAAGCATGTTTCTGATAGAATGTGATTATACATCAGCTTTTTGTTAATTTTATTTCATATTTTTTCTTTCAAAAATTGATGTAACTTTAATAATATGCATAAGTTTGCATATATTTGGAATAATATGTTTGTCAATTTTTTCAATATGCATTTTATAATTATTAAAATAAATTAATTAATATAAATACGCAGCCAACATTTTTACGCTTCTTAAAATTTTTTATCATGCTATATATTGTCTTAATCTTAAAATAATTTTTTCAATTATCAGGTCACGCATGTTTTGCACAACAATTTTACCAACTATTTAATTATATTTTAATAAATCTAAAAATCTTATTCTTTACGCTATCACGAAGATTATTTTTCAATAATATACTAATTAATTTTTTAGTAGTTTAACTTAGGTGTCTCTTTGAAGCAAAAATTCGTTTTCAATGAAAGAAGGCTAAGAATTATTGCCAGTCAACTGAGAATTCTGAAATTGAAGGAAGAAAATTAAAAGAATTATTGCCTTTCCAGCTAGCTAAAAACATTCTACTGCTTTAAAATTATTCGATGCAAAACAGCTGACTATTTACTAAACAGACTTTCTTCTTGAAGAAAAATTATTGATTGTTTTTTTATTATTTCGTATTTATTTGAGTAATGAAAAGTAAATACATATATTATACATATTGCATTGTTTTTTAAACCAACAAAAAATTAAGAACATTAAATTTTATTTCAACGTTTAAACTTATTCTCACGCACTAACTTTAGGGAAGTCACCCATTTAAAAAAGGTAATGTTGAAAAAATTTGCTTAAAACAGTTGTTAATATTATTTTTCAACTTTAGCACAGTTCCCAAAATATTTTTATATCAGGTTTCTCGATATACCTTATTTTGTTAAACAGCAAATACTAAAAATCGAAAATTGTAAAAAGATTCCAAAACCGTACTATTTTTAGAATAATCATCTTAAAAATTGATCTTTTTCTAACTTAAAGTCTTTCTTATTACTAAATAAGACATTTTTGGATCAAAAATTATTTTATAACTGAAATTAGTATGTTCAGCAAAAGGTTTTAATATACTTTTTTTTAAGAAGTTATAAATAGAAATTGTAAAATGTGTAGAAATTATAAATAGAATATTTCGCCATAAAAAGACAAGAACGTTAATGTTTCATTCAATGCAAATACCGCAGAAAAATATTTTCCGTGAAGTGCAAAAATCGGAAGCTATATACTTTCTTTGTATAAAAAAAGTTCTATTGCATTAAGTAGAAAGTTCAATTTTTTCTAAATATGATTAATAAATTCAAAGGCAAATAAATGACTGCAATTTCTTAAAAAAAATCATTGAAAGTACAATGCAAGAGGTAATCAGGTTATTGTCATTTTAGCTTTCACTTAATGTACTTTGTACGTAAAAATAAAAAAACTTGCCTAGATTATTAGGAATTTATCAAATTAATAATGAAAATATAGTTCGGAATCCATCACTTTTATGAGAAAGCAATTTAAAAATCATTTGAACAAACAAAAGTGTATCAAACATCATATTCTGTAATATCAAAGTCTAAATTTAAAATTGACGAATTTCGAGAGGATTATGAGCTGTTTTGTAGTTTAAGTATCTATATCTATAATAATAATATCGCAATAAGTGAAATAAAGAAACACATAGAAAAAACACCCATATAAATTATGGCCACATAAATAAACTATTTGAAGAATATCTTTCGTGATGAAAATCTTGAAAAAAGTTACCTTTTATGATATTTTTTTAAAATTCAAATTAATTAAAATCAAATTAATTAAATTAAATTTAAAAAAAATTATTTAATGAAAATAATTAAATTAATTAAAAATTATTAACTACTTACTACGCCCTTTCAAAGGGCGTAGTAAGTAGATTTGAAAATTTAAATTTTTACTTTTCAAATTAAAATTCTCACTTTTTCTTTACATCTTGAATCGAGCCGCGGTGGCTGAGAACTCGCCTCCCAATGGGATGAACCGGGTTCGAATAACAGCAATGTCAGGTTGGTTCGAATTCCGCACCCAGCTCGCACCGACCACTGTGCTGACGTAAAATATCCTCAGTAGTAGATGGATCATTGGATAGAGTCCCCTCGCAGTCGGAGTTACCGTGGGAGGTTTTCGTGGTTTTCCACTCCATGTAACGCAGCCGTGAGATGAGTTCGTGAATTTTCTCTTCATAAAACTCAAATGCACGTTAGTTCTATCAAAAAGTCCTCCACGAAGGCAAAATTCTCCCAATACTTGATCCAGGAGTTCCCTTGTCTTCTGGATTGGGTTCAAAATTACAAAGCTACAGAGTTGAACATTGATAGTCGTAAACTAAAAATTCGGTCAACTGTTCTACGACGGTTAGAAAATCTTGAATCCGTTGCTTGAGTTGTACCTCAAATCTTTATTGGGTTGTAGGATTGGGTACTACACTCTAAAAACTGTACCGCTGATTTCAGAGGCACATTTGGATCGTTTGTGCCTCTGAATTTTAAGGGCACAACGTGCCTTTAAAAATGAAAGGCACAATGTACCTCTGATTTCAGAGGCACATTTGGATCGTTTGTGCCTCTGAATTTTAAGGGCACAACGTGCCTTTAAAATTGAAAGGCACAATGCAGGGCTAAAGAGAATAGAAGGGCTGGTTCACTCCTTTGAAGTATCTCTTGACGCGCCGATCCTTTGACGTCACTCTAGTGACGTCACTTTGGCGCAAAGCTCGCACTTTTACTTCAAGAACGGAGCGTTTGGCCTTACTAGCTCTAACTAATATTGGATCATTTCTTTTTGCGAGATATTCTAAGACATTTGTTATTTTCTATAATGACTTTCCTCAGTTTTTGCAGTGAATTTACAAGAATTTAAAACTATTATCTAAATGCCAGTTTGCGCGATTGCAACTTGCAAAAATTCTGATATAAAAACAAAAGGAAAAAGTATAATTTTTCGCGTGTTCCCTAAAGTAAATGAACAACTATGTAAAGAATGGATTCCGAAATGACACAGTTAATATAAAACCGCAATACGTTTATTCTGTCGTAAAGAACTTTTATAAAAATTCATTATCTAAATAGAAACCGCCTCGCTACTTCATAAAGAAAGGCAGGTGAAAAGAATTAAAAAATAGATAAAGTCAAAGAAAATTAAAATGTAAGTCAAAAGTATAAATAAAATGTATAGTATATAGTTGAAATTCTCCTAATTTCATAACATATTTTTTAATGTAGTTATTCTAATTATTTATGATTTCTTTTAAAAATTATATTCTCTTCAATTTAAATATCTATGTATTATATCATCGTAAATTTAAATGTCTATAAGCAATTGTAAAATTTCTGATGTCATTATGAACCTAAATTATTATTTTGTTTCAGCAATTAGCGCTTAAGGTTGATGTTTCCTAATGATTAAGTATGAACAAATTGCTATTAACGACATATTTTAAAATCAGGGATTCTAAATTTAACTTAACTTATCTTTATAAAAGAATATGTAGATAAAAAAAGTGTCGATATATGCCTTCATTTTTCTTAATAGTTAAAGCTAAAACTGAACTTTTTAAAATAAAGTATTTGTCGTGTCATTTTCACCAACTAGCAAAACATTTTTATAAGTTTAAAATGGTATTTTTTTAATATAATAACCAAGAAAGTTTTTTTTGAACTATGTTTATGAACGGAAATAATGTGTTAATTACGTAAAGTTTGAAGGCTAATAACCAGAAAAAGTCTAACTTATTTTTACAATAGAAAGATGCGAAGTTATCATATCTTTGTTTGCGATCTCCGAGATCTGTAGACACAGTGACGTCATGAGGAGGGAAATCGTAGCTTCAGCTCTAAGAGCGGAGTGAACTAGCCCTTGTATTCTCTTTAGCCCTGGGCACAATGTACCTCTGATTTCAGAGGCACATTTGGATCGTTTGTGCCTCTGAATTTTAAGGGCACAACGTACCTTTAAAAATGAAAGGCACAATGAACCTCTGATTTCAGAGGCAAAATCAGATGTACCTCTTAGCTTGAAAAGTACATTGTACCTTAGATTTTGCTTTTATGAACCACTCATTGAAATAAGCATTTAGTGGTACCAAAACCTGTTATTTACCAGATTTGAACACACTTTTTTTTTTACCTATTTGTAATTTGCTTGCACTTCATATAAAAAGGGGTTTACACTATTACCAAGATATTAATTATAATAATTCTTAATGAAAAATATTTCTGAATTCTTTGAATATTGGCCACTTGAGGTGATCATCTCAAGGGATTCCATCTAAGGCTTTTTCATAGGCAATTATAAAATATGTAAATTTACACAATTTCTTTAATTATGTAGCGTTTAATGATACTTCAACAATTTCAATGATGTTTTTCTAATCAGATATAGGTATAAAAAAATAATATTTATTTCTGTTTATTCCAAGTCAATATAATTCATGGATTTTTTTCCAAAAAGTATCCTCAAAATGGAAATTTCTTATAAATTTAGATATTTTTTAAATATTTAGAGATTTAATAAAATAGCTTTATAAGAATCAAAATTAAACACTAAATATCATGAAATCTAATATCTTTTATTTTCACACATAAAGAACAATATTACATAATTTAGTAACAGTTGCACACAAATATGGAAAAATATAGAACTTTCACAATATTTTAAAATTATAGATGTAGATTTTGAACAATTTGTATGTTTTATAACATCAAATATGTTTAATCAAATGACTTTACAAGTGTAAAATCAAAGATTTCTTTCTATTGAAATGAATTTTTTTTTAAAAGCCTGATTTTGGCGAAGCATATTAACCCATTAGGCGCCATCATTCCCATTTTGGGAACATTAGCTTTCAATTTTTTTAGAACTAACCCAAGTTCGTGATTTTTTTGATTTTTTTTTAAAAAAATCAGATTTTTTTGATTTTTATTCAAATACACTGTAAGAACTTTAATTTATGATTAAAAAAACTTTATAAATGCTTAATCAAAATTAATAATAAAACTATATTATAACAATATTTAGAACAATATTTTAACTTACTAAAATAATTTTTCATTATAATACATAGCTTTGAATGCATAGCAACCATTTTGAAACAAATGCATGATTGAAATTTAAGGACTAGTTCAAATAGAAAATTTAAAG
Organism: Parasteatoda tepidariorum; assembly: GCF_982258835.1. NCBI lineage: Eukaryota > Metazoa > Arthropoda > Arachnida > Araneae > Theridiidae > Parasteatoda > Parasteatoda tepidariorum. Next base: position 74,550,827 of record NC_141759.1, on the reverse strand, counting down.
AATACTTTAGTAGTCTGTCTAGGTTTTTCAAAGATAACTATTTTGTGAAAATGTAGACATAATTTTTGAAAATTAAAAATTTGGATTTATCTTTTCTTACGAGACACAAAAATAAAATTTTGAGAAAAAAGTATTTTGTGGAATTGTTCTACCGTTTTTCTTAAAGTTAAATTGTGTAGGTACCGGTAAACGGTAGTAAATTTCACTTGGACAGACCCTTTTCTTTAACTATTAAAACAGAGTTTCAATTAGCAAACCATAATCTTAATTTAAAATTTCCTTTTTTTTCGTTTGATTTTTAAAATGACAAAATAAATGTAACAGATTGTGTTTATAAATGTAGTCATTCATCAAAAAATAAATATTTAATCTATATCAGGGGTCTGTCCAGGCCGAATTTACTACCGTTTAGCGGTACCTTCACAAAGACAGCTTTAGGAAAAACGGTAGTTTCACAAATTCAATTTTAGGAAAAACGGTAGTTTCACAAAAGACTTCTTCCTAAAATTTTATTTTTGTATCCCTTAAGAAATTATAAATCCATACTTCTGTGTTGATTTTTAAATATAATTTTTAATTATTCACAAATTATGTCTAAATTTTCACAAAATAGGTACCTTTCAGAAAAACCTAGACAGACCCCTGATTATCATATTCAACATAAAGAAATGAAAATTATAAGAAAAAAATATTTTAAATTTCTGTTAGAGCTACTATTAATTAAGGAAAGAAAAAAAACGCTTCAAAAAAATTAAACATCATTTATAAAAACAGAAAAGTACTGGAATATAAAAAGATGACAAAAATATTGAAATACTTTTTATTCACATGCATTATCATATTCAACATAAAGAAATGAAAATTATAAGAAAAAAATATTTTAAATTTCTGTTAGAACTACTATTAATTAAGGAAAGAAAAAAAAATGCTTCAAAAAAATTAAACATCATTTATAAAAACAGAAAAGTACTGGAATATAAAAAGATGACAAAAATATTGAAATACTTTCTATTCACATGCATTATCATATTCAACATAAAGAAATGAAAATTATAAGAAAAAAAAAATTTAAATTTCTGTTAGAACTACTATTAATTAAGGAAAGGAGAAAAAAAGCTCAGAAATTATACAACAAATAAGAAAGGAATATAAAGAAAAGAATATATATAGAAAGGATTATATATGTGGAAGAATATACAGGGGTCTGTCCAGGCCGAATTTACTACCGTTTAGCGGTACCTTCACAAATTCAACTTTAAGAAAAACGGTAGTTTCACAAAATACTTTTTCTTAAAATTTTATTTTTGTATCCCTTAAGAAACTATAAATCCACATTTTTACCATATTTTTGTGTTGATTTTTAAATATAACTTTTAATTTTTCACAAATTATGTCTAAATTTTCACAAAATAGGTACCTCTCAGAAAAACCTAGACAGACCCCTGTATATATTTTTATATTAAAATATTCACTTTTAATTCTATATCAAAATAGATACGTTAAGCTAAAAATATTTTTTTTTAAAAAATCTATGTACTCATAGGAATTTTTTTGCACAAAATTTCGTTATAGAAAATCAGATGTCAAAGATACTGTAAACATATTATGAGCAAAAATACCAGTTAATAACCCTACTGTTTCAAATAGAGTTTGAAAGGGAAGAATGACACTATATCAGGAAAAAAATATCTGAATTTATTGGCCTTTTTCTTTTCTTTCTATTTTTGGCAAATTGGGTATTTTCTTTTTAATATGCTTTTGAAAAAGCTTCAAAAATATACATTTTCCACCAATAAATATAATGTAGATTTTAATTCCATGCTTTTTCTTTCAAACGGTAGAATTTTAATTAACAATATTTACATTATTTTTTGAAAAAATTCATGTTTAATAATTACTTTCTACAGCTATGCAAGTCTATATTAAGACAGCATTAAATGTTTACTTTAATCTGTGCTTTCAATCTCAAGAATCAAAAGACTTTTAAAATTGTAATTTTCAATATGTTGGAATTTAACACACACCAAGAAAGAAAGTAATTTCGTTAACTAAAATTAATTAATGCAACAATTTATTTAAAATAAATTTTGAAACTAAGAAAAGAAAATAATAAAAGTATCAATAATTTAAAAACACTGTTTTTTAACTTTTATAATCAATATATATAAAAAAAAATTAGTTGATTTAAATCAATGATTTTTTTAAAAAAATCATTTGATTTAAATCAAGCTGATTTAAATCAACAAACCCTGGAACTAACTGCACTTAATATTATTTAATTGACAATTTTATTTGAGCTCTGAATATATGAAAAGCATTTTGCAATTTTTTTTGAAAGCTTGTTTCAGAATTTTTATTTTTTATAGTATTTTAAAAATCGTGAAATTCCGCATTTTTATCCCCAATCATTAAACATGCATTTGTTTTATAAATATTATTAAAATAAAAATTATTTTAACTTAAACTTGATTACAACAATCTAATGTACAAAATAAAACTAATCCATAGAGAAAATGTACAATGGCTAGTTCACAATTGAAGAAAAAAGACCTTGTTCCCTTTTGGGGGAAAGTATTGGCGAAAGCTGTTTTCAAACGAAAAACAAGATGCAGATTATTTAAGCAGAAAAATATTTTTTCATGACAATAATATATGCACTAACTTAATAACGCAGAACATAGCGTCGTTTCAGGTTTATCTTTATATTACTACACTAATCTAATACATTGCCAAAAATAAACCTCAATCTATGTTTATTTCCTCCCCTCAAACACGATAAAACATCTGCATTTTTCAATCTCTTCCCCATTCATTGCACGTTTACTCCTCCCCAACAGCAAAATGACTCTAAATTTCTATTTGCATTTTTATAAAATAATTAATTTATAATAAATTTGTATTATGTTTAAAAGTTTCCTACAGAAAAAATCTATCATAAAAAATTTCTAACATTTTCCTTTGGCTAAGAATTTTAAAATCTGGCAAATAATTTGAAATACTTAGTATAGGCTATGTATATATATATATATATATATATATATTATATATATATATATATATATATATATAGTAATATCATAATTAAAGGTCAATAAAGAAAAAGTGCTGGTAAAAAAAGAAAACACAACACCGGAAGCAAAATTATAATGGCAAACATACTTAATACAATGAGTAATTTAACCAGTGAGAATAGCCTAAACCAAATTTACAAAAATTACAGTTTAAAATAAAAAAAAATTAAAAAAAATTAGCACTATAATGAGAAAATAAAATATCATAGTAAAAGGTGATAACATATAGATAAATTTGCTTTACAGAGTGGAACAACTGTAAGTCAATTTTACTTGGAGATGGTAAGATTCGTTTAATGCAGACTATAAAAAAAGTCCACATGTTTCGCAGAGAACTTTTATTAAAACATTTTCCAAATTTTGAAAAAAATCAAATGACACACATTTTTCTTTCTTTTAGTTTTCACTAGTTATTAATACAGAATCACAATAATTCGGAGAAATAGCAACGGACATTTAAAGGTTGTATCCGGAAGAAAAAATGCTCAAGTTAAACACTTTGCTGGGGGAGGTACATGGGCAAAGCATTTGCAGAGGAGGCCTGATCAAATCCTTCCCACAGCATCCACATTATTTATAGTTTAGCATTGACCACAGTGCTGATGTAAAATATCCTCAGAGGTAGTTGGATCATGGGTTTGAGTCCCCTGGACGCCAGACTAACTGTAGCAGGCTTAGTGGTTTTCCTCTCCATGTAAGTGTTTTATCATGCATTCAGCTCGGCTAGAACATTTAAAACAGGACTTATCAATGTAAGAGTATTTTATTTGAATAAGTAGTTAAAAGTTTCTATCACAATGTACACAAATACATTCATGAAGATTTTATTACATTAAGAATAGGTTTAGCTAAAATAATTTTTATATATAATATTATTGAACTAATTTAACACGTTGAATGCCATAGGGGTCACCGGTGACTGGTGCTGAGTTTTTTCGTAGCGCCACTGGGGTCACCGATGAACGGCGAAACCTCGATTATTCGAAACACATAATTCGAACAAATTTTTAATGCTCTAATTTTTTTTTATATTATTATTATTACTAAAATGAATATACTGAATATACTGAAAAAATCATTTTGGCCAGACGGGCAAGCCATGAAAATTAGTGTGGCATTCAAAATGTTAAAGAAAAAAAAAAGTGTAAATCTATCTAAGCTTAAATACATAAGAAAGTGCAAGGATTGTTTTTAACACAAAACAAAATTGGAGTCAACAAAGAAAATTCAAATGTAAATCGAAAAGTAATTATTTATAAAAATAATTATTATTTATAAAAATATTTAATAATTAAAAACATTTTTTTGCATTTACTGGAACACAGTCAAGACAAAGTAACAGCAAAAAAAAAACTATTAATCATTTAGTTATACTAATAATATAAATTTAGATTACACAAACATTAAATTGCCTTTCAGATAGCAAAAAAAAAAAAAAAAAAAAAAAAAAAAAAAAAAAAAAAAACAATTTCACTGCATCAAGTTTATACACATATCAATCCTTACAATCAATATATTTTCTTTCTAAATATTATCAAAATTGCTTCGCTTCATATTTTTTTTACTACAGTTCAGAAAAAGCATTAGTTATAGATTAATAAAAGTTTTTTGATAATGTTATTCTAAGTAACACAGGTAAGGTAGCAATAACAATAAAAAAAAGTTTCTTAAAAATTATTATCACTGATGCTGAATTAGAAAGTTTTACTAGGTAGCTTTTCGTAGCAAGAAAACATGGAGTATAAAGTGTTGAGCATTGAATATGAAGTACCAAATATTTTTTTAATAAATTATTCAGTATATATCGATAAAGCATTAAGAATTTATCTTGGAAAATGCCAGTGACACAACAGCGATTCTGCATATCTAATCCATTTGTGATCCAATGAATGTTATGCAAATAATTTTTTTATTTTTTATATATAGTTATTGATATCAAAATTATGTAAATTAAACTGCTCTAGTTAACAATACTTTAATATTTTTTAAAAAGTTCAAGCTGTTAAGTACTTGGCATTATATTATTTTAAACAAAGAGCAAGGTACCCATCACCGCCCATCACTCAACCATGACCAAAAATCCTATTTCTAGGGCTTTACTTTTTAACGGCCATGGTTAAAATGCCATGTAATTTTGATACTGGTCAGATAAAGTGGACTCCGCTTGAGCTAGCTCGTTTGAATCTTCTGCATGATAACCAATGAGAGAACTTTCACTTGTGGCATAATTTATATGCAAAGTATACACGCCAGTTGTTTTATACATTGCCAGGATCTAACTCATTACCCTAGTTCTCTAATAAGCAGTGTGAAAGATAATTTAACCAGCTGTGCCACAAGAGCACCCTGGAGCAAGCTATTAATCCTTTTTAAAAATCAAATAAATTAAATTTCAATTTGAAATGCTAAAATTTTTAAAACGAATTTCACAGTCATAAATAATTATATATCCCATGTTATCTATTTTGAGTCATAAATTCAAAACTAAAATTTGAAATTATACACTGAAAGCTGTGATGTTAGAATAAAACATTTTTAAACATTAGTACTTTTTCAAAAAAAATAATAACTAATTAAAAATTTATAAATCATTAGAAGATTGCCTTTTTCTCCCATGCTTACACCATATTTAAAATATAAATAAAGCATAATCTTATTTTTTTCTTCAGGTTTATATCAATTGTAAGTTTAGTAACAGTTTGAAATAATTATAATTAGATATCAATGTCAATTGTTTTCTAAAATAGCTAATGATTGAAAGTATACTTTTCATAATTATAATAAAAATTCGAAAACATTCTTCGTTGTTTTTTAAATTATTCAATCATTCTGTGAGAGAATTTCTGTGATAGCTCTCGAATGTAAACTAAGATAAACAAAAAAGCAAATTGGTATTTCAAATAAAAATGATTTCTTATTCATAGCAATCGCCACATTGAAAACCTCATACAAAATTATAATCAAACACTACAGAACAAATATAGGGCACTTTAAAAACATTCCTCTTAATATTATAATGATAAAACATAAATAATACAACTACAACAGAAATGTAAACATAACTAGGGTTAGCTCTCTCGCTTAAACATTTTTATAAGATTTGTAGCATTAATAATTCACTAATAAAAATTGAAATGTATTAATAAAAAAGATGCCGTCGTTACTTAGGAATTAATATAAAAATAAGATACAAGTATTAAACTTACCAAATTCAAGCATTTTTATAACATCAATAGAGCACATTTGTAGAAAACTTCTTCCATCGGTAGCGTGGATGCGAGGGGACAGAAAACGTATTTCGTCATAAAATTTTTCACTGATGTGCGCATGCGCTTGTTCTCCGTTACATGATCGTACCGAAGAAATGAAGCGAATTTCAGAGGCACGAAAGTCTTTTTGTACCGCGCATTGACTGGCGTTTGCTTTGGTACCTTTAATTTGTTGTGGTGCCTCTCATTTTTAAAGGCACATTAGTTATGTGCCTCTTACGCGAGAAAATACACGGTACATTTAGCCTGTGCCTCTGAAATCAGAGGTACAGTTTTTAGAGTGTAGGTGCGCGGGACCACACGATGGTTCTTGGGTGGCATCAGTGTGGTTTCCGTGTCCGAGGGGCCTGGGTCCTTTGGAATGGTGGGGATGCTTTTTACGCAGTGGCCGTGAAAAGCCACACTGGCACACATACTGACTTTAAAGAAACACATACTGATGATACTGACATAATGAAAACATACTGACTTCAAAGAACCTTTTTTATAAATATTTGGGGCTGCAAAATAAATTTAAACATTACAACTTTAAAATATGTGAATTGTTAAAGCTGTCCCCTTCTATATGAACCTTTCCATCTGAAATTGATGGATTCTGAAAAGGATCAAAATTTTGAGTAGAGATATTTTAATGAAATTTTTTTCCCCTCAGTCTTTCTGAATTGATGTATTATTACACATAAAATGATAATATTACACATTAACCGATTTTTTTCAAATTTTTTTTAACAACTTAAGCTCTGTTAAAGTACGTTTAAATTAAATTGGTGACTAAGTGCCCGTTTTAGAAAGCGTATTTAAAAGTTATAATAATTTATAATATCTTTTGCTGTTTGTAGTATTAATTAAATTTATAGTAGTAAAAAAATTAAAATCAGAACCGTTTTTTTACTTTTTTAAAGCATCTAATGGGCCTTAATAAGCAGTCTTACCATAAAAAATTGGCGCTAAAATTTAAGTAAATATTATCGAATAGGCTAAATGAGTTTTTTGTTTATTGAACAGTTTCAAATCCAAAAATATTTTAATTACCGTTTGCTAGAAATAAATGGCCCGCTGAAGGGTTAAAATAATTATAAAATAAATTCTGCTTGTATTTTGCACATTAGCGCTCGAATTTCAATACTGAAGATGTTCCCAGTATATAAGTGTTGTAGGATACTGTAAAATTTTTTTGTCATTATAAAAGTAATTATATGTTTGTTTAAACTAAGTTAACATTAACTTTCACTTAAAAATTAAAAAAAAAGAATGTGCACATAATTTCTTATATGTATAAAAGTTTTTATTATAAATATTTTATGGTGAATATAAATGATTTGCTTAACAAAGACAAATTTGAATAAATAAACCATGTTATGCCCCTAATTACCTTTTTAATAATAATAACGTATGCCCTTAAATACTGAATATCGTCTGTGCGTATTGGAAAACAACGAATCAATAGAATTATGGAAATAAAATTTTCTAACTGTCATAAATATCTACTAAAGCCCAATTTTTTTCATTGATCGAGAAATTGATAGATGAAAAGAATGATAATTTGTTAATGTATATGTATTAAGTAAGTGCCTTATTGGTTCTTGGCATTTCCGGCAAAATTAAATTCCTAGTGCACTTTAGCATCCAAATAGAGTCTCGGTGCTGCCATCTAGTGTGGCAGAAACTAGACGTCCAAATTAACATGGCCAACGGTATCTCACCCATTGTGGTGGTCCTGAAAGAGTGGATACCACCTCTGGAGAACGCACTAGGTCTGCTCATCGGCAAGACCGATTGTGCATTTTATTGGAAATAAATGTATTAAGTAATTTTTATTATACAAGCTATGTATATATATATAAAGATAAGTTGAGAATAGAATGTTATGTTTTTTTCTTTTGAGGAAGAAATTTTAAGATCACCTTTTATTCATTTTATTAATATGGGGCTAAATTATTTATTCGAGTGTGTTGACATAATTTACGCAATGAATCATTTTGAAAATCTTGCTACCACTTTTTATTTATTTTTTATATTTGGGGTCACATTTAGTTCATTGTGCAAAATTAAATTCTTATAATTATGTGCTTATGCAATTTATATATATTAGCTTATGCAATTAATTATTCATTATTTTGTTAATAAATGGGAGTTGAAAGATAATTATGCGTTCTGATAATTATGTATTTATGTTTATAAATTATGGCAAAAAATAAATAAATTTGTGCCGTACTTAGGGAATTTAGGTACGCAAATACGGCAGTAAACTATATATCAGGAGAATGCAAAAATTGGCAACTATATGCTTTCTTTATATAAAAAAAGTATTATTGAATTAAGTACAATATTCAATAGTTGTTTGTAAATATGATTAATAATTTCAAGGGTAAATAAAATGCCACTATTGCTTAAAAAAGTAATTGAAAGTACAATGCAAGGGGTACTCATGACAATGTTACTTTAGCTTTCATTTAGTGCACATCACACATAAAATAAAAATAAAAACTTGTCTAGTTTTAGATATGCTTGGAAATTATCATATTAATAATAAAAATATATAACACTGAATCTATCACTTTTACAAGAAAGCAATTTAGAAATATAATATTCGTTTGAATAAATATTAGTATATCAGATTTATCACCATATTTTGTATTATTAATGCCTTAAATTTAAAATCGGCACATTTTGAGAAGATTATGAAATGTTTAATCTTCCGTAGATAAAAATTTATAATGATCCCAAAATAAATGAAATGAAGATAAATCACCCAAGCAAAATAAAGTCATATTAATTAACAATTGCACTTTCTAGTATTAATTTTAAAAAAATTATACATAAGAAAATAAAAGTCACCAAGTTCTTTACTTTTTTGTAACAATTAATGGGCCTTGGTTAACTTGCTTACCATAAAAAAATGGTGTTAAAATTTAAATAAATTTTATGTAAGAAGGTGAGTTTTTTTCTTCTTATATCAATTCCAAATCCAATTACATTTTTGCTAGAAATAAATTTCCCATTGAAAATTAAAAATAATAATAAAATAAATTCAAATTACATTTTGCACAGTACTGATTTATTATTTTATTTTATTTCACCCAGTACGATAAACGAGTATTCAGCTGGTGAGAAATAAAGCAACATGAAAAATAGAGGCATTTATTGTATTATAAAATTAATAATCACGATAAGTGAAAAATCGCGATGATAATTATCAAAAAAAAAAAAAAAAAAAAAAAAAAAAAAAAAAAAAAAAACAGAATTACTTGATATTGATTATTTATTAACTTATAAGAATGTCTCTGACCAAATATGCAACTATATACAAAAGCACCCACCATTTCAAGTATATTAAGAATTATAGAAAACAAAATTTTGAAAAACAAACATAGCAATATATATGTACTAATAAATTTATGTGTGTATAATAAAATATCGTCCAATTTGGAAAATTTTAAGAACACGTCATGGATTTAAGGCAGCTAAAGCGTAACTTATCGATCTTCGTTATCTTTTTTGATTCTATGTGCTAAGCACAACGCCAGTAGGAATCCCAGAAGCTGAATTGCAGCAATACCAATAGCAACACCAATAATGATTGTTATATTCTTCTTGATTTTATCATGCAATTGTACGAAGCACCCTTTTGAATATGCGTTAGATTCAGAACACTCGGCATTGTCCTTGCAGCAACTGTTCGGAACTTTAAAGTTCATTTTAGTGTAATCATCCGGACCTTCAACACCGCAGCATTCAAATTCATATTGCAATTCATCCCAAATTTCCACAGATCCTTCCTTCTGTTGGATCAGACTTACATACATATTCTTTTTAAGAAAATCTTGAACCTCGTCCTTGTAGTAGTACGCAGCAACTCCTCCAGCAACTTCAAGAATCATAAGGATGAATACGAGCACTGCAAAGGCTATCACCATAAAATGATTATGTCTTATAGCACCGCAACATCCAAGGAATGCTACCACAAACATAACACATCCCACAACAATACAAATGACAGGCGCTGTCAGAAATTTGCTATCCAAGAATTCTGTCATGTGCTTTTTGGTCCCAAGAACTCCAACAGCGATTAACGCAATTCCACATACCACAAATATAAAATTAATTAAGACCAGTATGAATTTGACTTTTCTCATAGTGTTAAACATTTTAGAAGATTTGAATGGAGCAAAAATACAAACGAAATTAAATTAGAGAATCCAAAATCTGAGTTCTCAAGATAACACCGAGAAAAATGCTCAGGTAAAAGAAAATCGTTTAAATTTTTAGAATGTCACGCAAACTTTTTATTTTTATACTAAGCGTTTGCTTTTCTTGTCTGCTTTTGCGTGCCTTTATATTTCATTCCAAGAAACAAAGAAAAAGATTAAGTAAAAAAAAGGGACACTTTTATAAGGGTGCAGTAAGTATAGTAAAACAACAAGAAGAAACTAGACCAAATAACTCTATGTCACTATCATAGCTGGCCACAAAGATTAGGTTGGGGATTCTGATTTAGATTGACTGTAAATGAGCACATGTGTAAAGTCTCCATTTTCGAAAATAGTTTGGATGGTTAGAGTGTTATTTCTATTTTTTTTTAAAATTTTTATTTGTGTTTTTAAAAGTGTTTGCTTTGGTTCTTGCATTGCTCAAAAGGGCTCATTTTCTATTTAAAAAAAATCGATGCTTTAGTTTACGAAGGAAATTTTATTCATTAAATTCCTTGCCAGTGACGTTTACTGAATTTTTTCTCATAAAATCTTATTTTTTAAATTTAAAAAAAAATCATACCGTACTTATGCTTGGTGTCTTATAGGTTTCGCCAAAATGTTTCTCTCCCACCTGAATGATTGATGGAGTAGGCGGAGGATCTCGATTGAAAAAGGATACCTGCTCACGTATACTCGTCAAATCTTTATGACGCCAAAGACGATAAAGGGTCTCAAATGGAAAACTGATTTACCTCGCTTTTGAGCGACATAGTTAATTCTTCCTTTAGTGGGAGACGGAATTTTTCGGAGCCGCAAGGGATTTTTAGGGAGGTAAGCTTTCTTATTCACCTCTTATTCTCTTATGAAAAGGGATAAATCAGTAAAAATTAAAGAAATTTAACTGGACAAAAGTTTAACTGAACTGGAACCCTTATGCTCTATTTATAATTCATTTATAAGACGTTAATTTTGATTAAATATGGTTTGTTCATGTATATGAGAATTTTTCTTTTATTTACTTAATATTATATATTGCATTTTTAAAGAAATATCTATTGTTTTTATAATTAGTTTTCTCTCCATTAAATTGCTCCTTATTTTGTTTGCTTTTGGGGAGATCCGCTATTTTAATTTTGAAAAAAATGTTCCAATTGAAAATTAATTTGATTCGCTTTGTCTTATTTCATAAAAGAATAAGTTTATTTCAAGAAACTTACGATTATGACGAGCATTTTCCTCTTTAAATATATGTAATTAACATTATTACTCTTTAATAAAAACAAAACTTTATTGGAAATGTCTTTTATTTTATTTGAATTTATAATCATTAGAGAATCAAATTGAATACAATTTAAATACTTTTGAAATAATTCTATAAAATATATATTTATTTCTTCCTATTATGTGCCCCTTGTTTGTTTTATTTTATTCACTTTTTTCAATTCCTACCATTAATTCACACTCTCCCTATACCTTGTTCAAAATTTCAATCGTTAATAAAATACTTTTTATTCATCGACTCAAGTTCAAATACATTTTTTTGAACTTGTAGTGGATGACACTTGATGTTAATACAGTTTTTTCAAATATTAATTCACTAATTAAATTTAATTAATTAATTTTAGTATTATATTGGAGAAAATTTTTTAATTATTTATTAAACAAAAATAAAATGTTTCTTTGTTGACCTAAGTAGGAATTGACTTTAAAATTTTTTTTATATTACTAGTTTTAAATTAGTGCAGATTTGAAATCTTCCAGTATTATAACTGAAAAAGAGTGGACAAAATTGAAGTGTTTTTTTTTTGGAATATAAAGGATTATTTAGTAAAATAAAATCTTTACTACATAATGCTATAAATATCCAACTATTACCTTTTAATCATAGTGAATTTATAAAATTTAATAGCTGTAACTCTTATTTTTGTAATACAGATAAGATGAATATATCATGCAATTAAAGACAAGATAATGGTGTTTTGATAAAATGTAAAAATCTTCCAAAACATGAATTCTGTTTAAGAGGGTGCTGAGTTTATTGGTTTAATATTTATAACATATTTTTATTCCAACTGACAAACAAATTTTTTTAAATTTAATTTAGCATTTTAAAAATTCAACAATAGTTTTAATTCGCTAATTGCACCTAAAATTTTAATTTAGGTATCATTTTGAATTCAGCTAATTGTACTTTAAGTTTTAGCCACTAATTATTATAAAAGAACAAATTACAGTTAAAATTGATTAAGAAGAAAAATATTTGAACTATTGTGGAAAAAAAAACTTTTTCTTTAAACATTGTTGGCAATATCCATAATGATTTAAATTACAAAATCATATCACCCTGGAAACCTCATAAAAAAAAACAGACTGCAAAAAAATTTCAAGGGATTTGCTGAAATATAAAAAGAAGTTGTAGCAGATTATAAAAGACGAAATGTTAACTTTTGAAATTTTAAATGTAACTTTTAGGTAAAGTATTCTATTCATAGAACAGAATAAAAATAAAATTTACAACAAAATTCAGAATAAAAAAAGAATTAAAATAATAAAAAGTAAATATTTAAGTTATCTTCAGAAATAGGAAACTATTAATCAATAAAAAGTGGCGTTTAAGAATGGAAACTCCATATTTATCTGTATTGCAACGTAGGAAGAGAGTTGCCTTTCCCCCCGAAATGGCGTGTCGCTACTTAAATTACGTATATAGGGCTTTATGTGGATTATGAGAGAAGCCAGCAGAACGGGCGGCGATTTTCCAATTCAGCGGCCTTTAACAATCCGCTCCACTATTTAGTTTTTCTTTTTCTCTTTTTTTTAAATTAAAAAAAAAATTAAAAAACACTTCATGCTTGACTTTTTTTTTTAGTTCAAGTAACAAATTTTAAAAGAAATAAAAGCTTGCGTAATAATTGAGGCCAACTACAGCCAAGAGAAAATTCTACAAAAAAGAGAGCGAGTCGTTAAAAAACGCTGGATTGTAAATTAGCGAACGGCAGAGGTAGTTAGTATTAATAACTGCTGCCACTAATAAGCTAAAATAGTAAAATAAGCAGAGGGCCTTATGTGCCTCTCAGGCCCCACTAAGCGAAAAAATGAATAAAATTCTACTTGTAAAGAAATCACTATCAACATGAAGTATAATGGCAATTTTTAAACCATAAAACGCTGGAATATTTAAAAATAAAACTCCACCGCTATGGAAAGATTTGAGTGAAGAATTGCACAGAAACAAGACGTGCAAATAAAACAAGCATATTATTTAAAGGACACTAATTTTAAAATAATTATTGTGTAAATAACTCCGCATTCCAATAATTGTATTTATAGCTAGTATATTTCTGTAACTAACACTTTTATTTTATTTACACTTATTAATTTGATAATTATATTGTTCTTATAATTTCCAGCATTTTGAAATAACTAACTTGTACTTAGAATTAATTCTATAATAAATTTGAGCTTATGTCCCTTCTTTCTATTATCAGCTTCTATTAATATTCTTTTCACAATAACGAGAAAAATACGCACGAAATTTTTTACTCAAATTGTCTACGTGTTCAGATAATTTGAAGTATAATCACCATAGGATAGAGGGTATTATCAGTATTCTAAATAAGTAAATTACTTTGATGTAACTTCCAGATATTTTGATAAAATATCTAAAAATTTAAGCAAATATTGATGCATATATACATAAATGAATTAAAAATAAAATTTTTGCACCTATAATTTAAAAAAAAAAAGAGAGAGAGAAAAGGAAAAAAATTCCAGGAACTTTTTACTTTTGTTTTATTAGTAGATATCATTATTGTTCTTTTTTTCTTAATTTTTTTCACGAAAAGCTGACGAAAAATCAAAATTCGAAAAGAATCTTGATTTTTAGATATGCAATAATAACAAATAAGAAGCTGACAGATATGAGAATGGGCGTTTCCACGGCTTTGTCCTACACGCCATGGAAAAAAATAATAATAATAATTTTCCGAAAAAGGTTTTGTAACTATTCCTGAAATATCTTAATACCAAATCTGAATGCATAAAAATGATTTAATAAGAAACTGTTATTAATTAAAAAAATTTTTTTTGCACTCCACCATAGAATAACCCAATGTAATTTTAAAAAAATTCTATGAATTTGTATCCTTCCAAATTGCCATTTTTATTTTATTTTATTATATTTCCTTATAACAATTTATGGATAAAGAAAATTATTTTGAAAATATACATTACAACTCATTCCAGAATGTAGTATAAAACGGATATGATGATGTATTTTTAAATATCAGATTTGTACTTTCTATCTTTACAAATTGCTCTTTCTTTTTTTTAAAAAAAAATCCTATTAAAGTTTACAGATTAAAAAAAAATTTTTGGGAACATATATTTTATAATTAGTGACTGAGTGTATTGTGAAGTAGATATCATTTATAGACATTTTTAGAAATTCAATGTACTTTCTATGTTTATAAATTATCCTTTTAATTTATTTATTTTCCTTATTAACAAGTTTACAGATTAAAAAAGAGTGACTTTGAAAATATATTTTTTTTTATCTCATGCCAGAATCTATCTATAAATATAATTAAATAAAGAGTGTATGTGTGTCTATACCGGATTGCGATAAACGGTAGGCTCTCATCATCATCATCATAGTTGGCCAGACAGCCCAATGTGAGCCAATGCCTTCCTTTGAAGATCTTCCTCGATGATTCTTCCTCGATGACGACTTCCGATTTGTAAACGGTAGGCTCTAAGAATGCGAAATTCAACGTGAAGCTGAATGAGTGCAATTGCAAACTTTTTACGAAGCCCGATTTTTGATTTTTAAATTCAGAGGCATTTAAGAAATGGAATTTTCTTATTTGCTTAGCGGAAGCCCTTTGTTTCAAAATAAGCCATAGACCATTCAGTTTTGTCAAATATTTTAATAACAACACCAGTGGTGTTTGTTAGCTTATAACTCTAGTCAAAAACGCACTAGTATTGCGCGTTATGCAACAATTAATTACTTTTTATTCGTTATGCCAGGTTATCAGAAAGGTCAACGTGATCGTGCTAGCATAAGCAAACAACGTCATCAGGTTAATATTTCTAAGGTTATCTGAAACCGCGTGTTAAATTTGTTTATAGTTATGCTTTGAAAACATTTTACTATAACACTAAATAATTTAAATTCAACTGTAATCAAAGTTTAAAAAAAAGTTTCAAACTGAAAAGCTAAACTAAGGGAAAATGGTACTAATTCGTCAATGATAAATTTTGGTAATAGTTACAAATTGAAGTAAAAAAATTAGATGTGTACTGAAAAGCAAAGTAAATGGAGAAATAATACTTATTCGCTTAAAATAGAGTAAAAAGTCACCTTCATTTATGCTTAATTTTGGTAATATTACTGACATCATGGTATTTGGTGCAGTTTTAATGGGTACCAAATGTACCCTTGTACAGGTACAAAATATTTTCTGAGTTAATTTGATGCCGATTACAGATGCACCGAAAACTGTAAATTTTTACGATTGATTTTTTACACCCCATCCAAGATGTAAGTCCCGGAGAAAATAGCTTGATTGTTTAAAATTTTAAATATCGTGAGTTTCCTAGAGCTACAACATTATGCCAGATAATATCGAATACTGTTAGTCTATATTTTGAGGGTATGAAACACTAGAAAGTGTTTTGGTGTAACGTAAAGCTACCAGAAGGTGCAGCAAATTATCTGTAAATATAATAAAATTAAGAATTTAAGTGCATGTGTCTGTATACTGGATTGGGGTATACTGTAAGTTCTAAAAATACGAGATTCAAAATGAATCTAAATGAATAAAATTGTAAAAAAATTATGAAGCCTATTTTTGTTTTTTAATTATACTTTAAATTCAGAAGCATAGAAAAAATTCTAAAATGGAATTCAATATTTTAATATTTTAAATTCAAAAATGGACGTTTTTCATTGGCTTAGCGGAAGCCAGTGATTTAAAATGAACTATACACGATTTTCAACAAAGACGATTATAGATTTTAAAGATAACATCAGTATAATTTGCTAGCTTATATCTTTAATAAAAAATTATTGCTTATAGTGTGTTTTCTTCTACTTAATTATATTTTGTTTGTTATGCCAGTTTATCTGTTTGATTAATATGGTCGCCTTAGCATAAGCAAACTACATCGCGAAATTATTATCCCTAAGGTTATCTGAAACTACGTGTTTAATTTGTTTATAGCCTTGCTTTTAAAAAGTTTTTTACGTAACTAAATAATTTGAAATGAACTATAATTGAAATTAAAAAAATGAGAAATGCTAATTTGTTAATAAATAATAAAATAATTTGCTATAGTAATAATTAATAAATTTTTATGCTAATTCTTTGAAGAATAAACATAGAACACCAGTATTATTATTGACGCCAATGATATTTAATTTTAGTAAATAACTAATTCAAGTAACATAATAAGCTATGTACTAAAATGCAAAATTAATGGAGTAATGTTACTCAGTTAGTTTAAGAGAGCGCAAAAAATCGGCAAGCACCAATGATGCTTAATTAATTTTGGTAATAAATATTGATTGAAATTAAAAAAAATTTAGTTATGAACTAATAAGAAAAATTATTGAAAAATGTGTACTTATTCATTAAGGGGCGCGATTAAAAATCGCCATATTATTATTGACTCTAATAAATCATAATTTTAGTAATGAGCACTACCGGCATCATGGTACTTGGCGCAGTTTTAATTGGTACCAAATATAACCTTGTATAGGTACAAAATATTTTAGATGCTTATATCAGCTTCTTCAATGCTGTACATTTTCATGATAGATTTATTATATAGAAAGATGAGTACAGGAGAAAGTAGCTTGAATGTGATGAATTTTAAGTATCATGAGTTGCCTTGAGCAACAGCATTATGCAAGATGATACTGAATACAGTTAGTCTTTATTTTGATAGGATGGATTACTAAAAATGCATTTTGCTTAATCTAATAAGGTAAAGCAACCGAGAAGGGTAACAAATAATAATGAATAAATAAAAACATTGTAATTATTGAAACTTTATTATTTGTGTCGGTAATTGTGTGAAAATTTTGTGCACGATTTTGCAATGTTGTTCAGTACAGATTAATTGATGCTTTTTTTCACTCTGTACGAAGAACGGGCATTCAGCTAGTGTAACATAAAACGGGCATTATGATTTTATTAAAAATCAATGTACTTTTCATCTTCACAATCGTTATTTTTTATTATTATTTAAGTTTGTAGAATGAAAAAGATTGACTGCGAAAATATATTTTTTAACTCAAGCTAGAACGTAATATAAAAATAACATAGTGATGTGTTTTTAAAAACTCAAAATAAAATATTGATACCTAATAGTTTTCTTATTGTTCTTTAAATTCTAATGAAGTAAATAGTTGTATTTTTATTTTTCACTCATCATGTTTTGTCATAAATAATTAATAGAAATTATCATTTGTAATTTTTCTTTATATTTTACGTACTTATAAGCATATCTTCGATTTTAAAAAAAATTATGTCATTGTTAGGTAAAATCATATTTGACAAAGATTATTGGCTTTCTTATGATTAAGAAAATAAAAGTTGAGAGTTTATTATAATGTATTTTGATTTCAAAACTTATTTTTTACAATTACTTATGAAATTGGGAAAATATTCAAAATAAAGGAGAAATCAGCAATCTTCAGTCTTAAACATTTTCTAGCACGATTCGATCGCCAGTTATAAAATTTTTGCCAAAAAGATAACTCTTCTATCAGTTCATCTTTGAATAAGTTTTCAGATTCTGAACAATATACTAGCTATCTCTGTCTAAATTTCTTCTCTAGGATTTGGTACTGGCATCTAACAAAACAACCGACGAGTATGCGTACAAGGTGCTCGTTAAATCTCTCGTGGCCCAAAGTCCTCTGGTTGGTTGTGATGTGGAAGTTTGGAGAAAGGCGTACCAGCTCAGCCGCTGTCCACGTCGTTTGACCAAGTTAAAATTATGTGTCACCATAGTCGTTAAAAGATAGAGCCCTAAAAACAAGCCAATGTGCTTGGCCATAGTTGAGTGATGTTTACTCTTGGCGATAACTCATCTTCACTGCACTATAGAGAAATTGTGCCAAATTTGTGGCGTGATACTAAATTGTAACATAAATTGTTATTGATAAAATATATTTACTCATTTTTTTCGATTGAAAATTTTGTCGATACTCAGACATTATTTTTTTCAGTACTAAGTTCAATTTTTATTTATACAGAAACAAAGTAAACTGGGTGAAATGAAATTTGTGAGATAAAAATAGGATTAATATTAAGAGAGCCTATTCCTTAATGTAGCATCAATTAATTCAAAATAATTCGAATGTTTATTAAAAAGTTGCTACTTTGTCTCCAGAAACCGTTAGAAATCGCCAAACTATTATTAACGCCAGTGATGCTTTAGTGATTGTAGTGATATGTGTTACTGGTATTGTGATGATCGACAATAAGTACTGTCATAATAGGCATCTAATCCTCTAATATAGGTACTGTGTTGAGAAGTTTTACACGGCCTCAGAAAAAAGAGTTGCATCATTAAAAGAAAACAAAGGCTTTTAATTTAGACTAGCGTTTAATAAGAAATACGCTGTCCAAAAAATTTAAAAAACTTAAAACTGCTTAAAAACTGAAAAAAAATTATTGTCTACGAATCATGTCTAAGAATTAGTGTTTATTCATTATTTATAATTAAGTATTAATTATTAAAGCAACAAAAAGTTTAAAAGACGTTATGGTGAAATTCTTGTATACTCTACTGCCTTGGCGCAACTTTGAAAACTTGCTGATTCTAAAATAACACGTTATTATTTTAGTTATAACTTCCTATTAAAATGTAGGATTAGACTTTAGTTATGCATGTACAATTCTTAATACAGTACCATAAGACTACTTTTAAATTGGCAGTGTTTGTGATTGTAGTGATATGTGCTACTGATATTGTGGTGATCGACAATAAGTACTGTCGTAATAGGCATCTAATACTCTAATATAGGTATAGTGTTGAGAAGTTTTATACGGCCTCAGAAAAAGGAGTTGCATCATTAAAACAAAACGAAAGATTTTAATTTAGACTAGCGTTTAATAAAAAATACGCAATCTTAAAAAAACTTAAAACTGCTTAAAAAATGAAATAAAAAATGATTGTCTAAGAATCATGTCTAAGAATTAGTGTTTATTCATTATTTATAACTAAATCTTGATTATTCAAGCAATAAAAAATTTAAAAGACGTTATGGTAACATTTTTGTATACTCTACTGCCTTGGCGCAACTTTGAAAACTGCTGCTGACTCTAAAATAACACGTTATTATTTCAGTTATAACTTCTTATTAAAATGTAGGATTAGACCTAAGTTATGCATGTACAATTCTTAATACAGTACCATAAGACTACTTTTAAATTGTTTCGTTACAAAAAACTGTATTTTGCAAAATCCCGTTTACGAAAAAAGTTGGTGCAAAATTCGCCAAATTGGCACTCACTCTTTTTACATCGTAGCCAGTGCATATTTATTGGAACAAAAAGTTAATTAAAAAAAATTGAAATAATGTCTTATATCATGAATATTTGTGGCAGTGTTTATTTTCTAAATTTTTATTTATGAGGATTCCATTTTTTTTCGGTAAAAATCCTCAGATTTTATTTACTATGAAAGTTATTTGGTGTAAGAAAAAATTTAGTATTCTATACAAAACGGAACAGAAATATACAAAATATTCTGAGGTAAATTTTATTAACTTTAAAAAATATTGTAAGTGATGGTAAGGAGTACCTCAAGAACATATATTTTGTTATTGATTAAGAATTCAAGTTAGAATAATATTACAACAAAGCAATTTTTATTATTTATTAGCAAACATGTTATCGACATTTTTACGCAAAAGGAATTTTGGAATAATTAATAAAAAATCAATGTTATAAATAATAAAGTAGAACCATAACTCGTTTTTCCAAGTGAACTATTTATTAATTTTTAATAAGAAAAATGAGCTCAAAAGTCTTTGATCCAAAATATAGCTGAATGCAAAAACATACACTATATTCAGCATTTTAAACATATAAAAGTTTCAGGGTGATTCAACCACATTTGAAAAAATATAATAAGTTTAAGTACACAGTGAAAAATTATATCGATAGACTAATTTAAGTAAACATTGTTCTTAAGGAACTTTTTGAATGCACAATTTATCTATCTTCATTATATTTTTTGATTGATCTTGCTAAGCACAAAGCAAAGAGGCATCCTATAAGCTCAATTGCTGCTATACCAATAGCAACACCACCAATGATTGTAATATTACCCTTTGTTAGTTCAAGCATTTGTGAGAAGCAACCTTTCCAAGACTCTGCTTCGGAGCAATCTTTGTTTGACTTGCAGCAACTGTCTGGGATTTTAAGATTTAGCTTAACATAATCCTCAGGGCCATCTATACCACAGCATTTGAATCGATATTGTACCATATCCCAAATTTTTACAGATTGTGATCTTTGTTGGGCAAGACTTGTATTCATGTTCTTTCTAAGAAAATCTTCCACCTGTCCCTTATAATAATATGCAGCAGCTGCTCCACCAACCTCAATAATCATTATAATGAATACGAGCACAGCAAAGGCCATCACCATAAAATGATTGTATCTCAAAGCACCACAGCATCCTAAGAATGCTACTACAAACATAACACCTCCTATAGCACAAAGAAGGATAGGTGCCGTTAAATATTTGCTATCCATGAAATGTGTCATGTCCTGTTTGGTCCCAAGAGCTCCAACTACGATCAGCGCAATTCCACACAACACAAATATAAAATTGATTGCGATCAGTACATGTCTGACGAATTTTATACCCATTTTGTCAGATTTAACAGCAGCAAAAATCCAAAGTTGAATGAGAGTATTCAAAATCTGATATCGAACGCAATTGATAAGGCGAGAGAAACACACTGACGAAAGCAGGTCGGTTATAATCTTTAGAACGTCACGTGCGTGTTAAACTTTTACGTTGAATTACTTGACTAACTAATTTTTTTTTAACAGTACTGCTTTTGCGCGCCTTGGTAAAAAAAGTTTCATAGATAATAAATTATCTGCCTCAAGTTAAATACAAGCATAGATATATCACATAATTCCTTTTCAATTTAAACAATATTTATATTTATATGATGTTGTTGAAAAATTTATAGTTGATTTAAATTCCTTGAAAGTGATTTGTCTAGTAGGTCTGTGGAGGAATAATTTTTTTATGATCTTTTTAGACATAGAAAATAAGTATGCGCAAATGCAACTCATTTAACTATAACTACAATAAATCCTCCAAATTGATTAACCGAAAAGATAGATTTCACCATGCCAATCTTAGACCACGTGTCACTTTCTCTATTGCTAACGCTTAAGGGAGTTAAAATGGAAAAATCTTCAAGCATCTGTCGTATTCATCTGATATTGTTCTTTTCTGTCTTCTGTCAGCTAAGAAGACAGTTATAGAAATGAAGAGATCATTAATGAACAGAAAAATATGTCTTATTTGATTCATTTGCTTTTAAAACTGGCTCACATTAATGTAATTAATTCAATTTTAAGATGGTTGTAAATTTTCCGGCCACAATCAAGACTGTGTGTAGGGCCATGTATAATCTCTCAAAATCTGTGAGTCAACAGTTTACACTTATATTTTAAAGCTTTCAAATTTTGAAAAATGAGAATTTTTTAAAACACCTGAAATTGAAAATTGATTTACGTTGCAAACGAGATAAATATATCGATAATTTTGAAATTTTAAATGTTTTCTGTTGTAATTGTTTCAGGTTTTATATATTCCATTTTCTTCAAACGTTATTTTAGTTTTAAGTTCTTTTTTTACGAACACTTTTCCTTTTAAAGATGTATTGTATCCGCTTTTTCATATTATTGACTGTAGTAAAATCTAAATCAAATCAAGTTATGGACATTTTTTGACTAGTTAAAGTATTCAAAATTCAACTGGAGCTCTATGCATGATTCCAGTTTGATAGGTTTTTTTCCTTTTTTTTAAAATAGTGCAAGCAAAATTTATTGCCAACTGAAATTTTGTCCGTCCTTTTTCGGCATAAAATCAAACAAGAAAATAGGAAAATAAATATTTAAAAGCAAGCAAAATAAAAAAGATAAAATAATTCTTTATTTTTTTAACGTTTTTATTAACTTGCTTTTATGTCTGTGATAATGGAACTTTGCGAGTAAATTTTTGACAACTTTCTGTGGAGCTCGAGAAATCAAATCTTAACCGAAAGCTCCATTCTCGATGAGAATGTAAGTTTCAATCGTTTCCTCACCTGTCTAAGCAGAATTTAACACAATAATATTGCCAGTCGGCATTTACTGTCAATCGAAATTCTAATTATTTACTGCCTGCAAAAAGCAAATAATTACAATATTATAACCAAAAAGAATATTTCGAAAATCATAATTCTGAAGCCGTGATGGCTCAGGGGATAGAGCGCTCGCAGGACTCGAAAAACGGCCCGTCCGCCTGTCCTCGGCGGTCAAAAATTCCCCGCGGACAACGAATTTCTCGAATCCGACGTCCGCGCGGACGGCCATTCTCCCGTTAATGTTCGTGATACATTCTCAATTTTTGTTATCCTACAAAAGTCTATCTCCTCACTTCTAAAATGACCCTCTAATCTAGATATACAGGAACATACTGCATATGGAGGAATTGATGTTTTCTCTGGCTGGGAGTACTGCAGTGGTTGAAATGGGCTTTTCAGCAATGAACTTACAAAAAAACACATTACGTACCTTAAACAAGTAGAGTTATAAACGCAATTATAAATCTCTACCTAAATGGAAAACCCCTTTCACATTTCTGTGCGGAAACCTCAGTAAATCATAGGCTTGATTGTGGAACTGGCATATGTCATATTTGATTCATTTAATAAACGCAGTACCCTCGGATAAATCGACATTCCAGATAACTTGACCTTTGTCATTTAAACTATTTCATAAAAGAAATAAATTATTTCATAAACGAAATACTAGGTTACTATTAGTAGTATATAATGTAATGCGTATTACTGTATAATGTAATCCTAGTATTTGTAATCCTAGTAACTACTAATTCATTGTGCAATTTATATAAATGTTTTTATTTTTATTTTTATAACCGTCGTTGAACAGCCGACCCAACTTCATGGGTTTACGACTACTAACGTTCAACTCCGTAGCCTTGTAATTTTGAACTAATCCAGAAGACAAGGAAACTCCTGGATCAGTACCCCCAGAGGTTTTGATTTGTTGTGGGAACATGGAGGACTTTGAGACTCAACAGATTTAACGTGCATCAGTCACCATTTACTACACGAGGAGTCTTCGGCCGGCGAGGATCGAACCCACGATCTCTTGGATATGGGCCCAGCGCCCTACCGACCAGGCTATCCCGGCCCATATATATAAATGTTTGTAATAAATAAGAGAAAATTATATTTTTATTTATTTAGAAGCGACGGGTTATTTTCAAAGGACGACGGGTACATTGTTGGACAAGCCGTCCTCGGGAACGGGTAAAATTTCGGAGTTTTTTCGAGCCCTGAGCGTTCGCCTTCCAATGAGGTGAACCGGGTTCGAATCCCAGCGACGGCTGATCGATACAAATTCTACATTCGGCTAGCACAGATAACAGTGCTGACTTAAAATATCCACAGTGGTCAACAGATCATGAGTTAAAGTCTTCTTGTCGTAAGACTAACCGTGAGAAGTTTTCATGGTTTTCCTCTCTATGTAACGCAAGTGCGAGTTAGTTCCATCGATAAATCCTGCACAAAGGCAAATTTCTCCCAATACTTGATACAGGAGTTCCCTTGTCTTCTGGATTGGGGGCTCAAAATTGCAAGGCTATAGAGTTGAGCATTAATAGTAGTAAACCTAAAAAATTGGGTCGGCTGTTCAAGGACAGTTATAAAATATAAAATGAAATAAAATCATAATACCGAGTCATTTCCGAATAGTTGGAACACTCAAATTTTAACTGAAGCTTTGTCCTAGATGATAATAAACGTTGCAATTGTGTTCTGAAGCAGAATGTATTGTGATATCGCAAAAAAGAAAGAAAAGAAAAAATTATAACTACCTGTTAATCAATTAGATTAATTTTGATAAATAATTTATGCATCGCCTATCTGAGCCGACCACTTACCAAACATCTAAAAAACTCTGAACAGCCATATTTTTGGAGCTCCGTATTATTCTGAAGTACAAAAAAGTGTAATTGTTTCTTGACCACTAAAAGCTGAATTTTTGTCTCGAAAACTAATTTAACGTCAATCAAAACTTCGACAATTTTCTGAGTAACTAAAACACTGAAATATCTGCTTAAGCGTTTCCTGATTGTTCTACTTTTTTTTACATATCCGCCGTTAAACAGCCGACCCAATTTTGAGTTTACGATTACTAACGTTCAACTCCGTAGCCTTGTAATTTTGAACCAATCCAGAAGACGAGGAAACTCCTGGATCAGTACCCCCAGAGGTATTTAATTTGTTATAGGAACATGGAGGACTTTGCAACTTGACAGATTTAACGTGCATCAGTCACCATTTACTACACGGGGAGTATTCGACTGGCGGGGATAGAACCCACGAACTCTTGGACATGGGCCCAGTGCCATACCAACCAGGCTATCCCAGCCTTGATAGTTCTATTTTATTTTATTTTATAACCGTCGTTGAACAGCCGACCCAAGTTCATGGGCTTACGACTACTAACGTTCAACTCCGTAGCCTTGTAATTTTGAACCAATCCAGAAGACAAGGAAACTCCTGGATCAGTACCCCCAGAGGTATTGATTTGTTGTGGGAACATGGAGGACTTTGAGACTCGACAGATTTAACGTGCATCAGTCACCATTTACTACACGACTTCGGCCGGCGAGGATCGAACCCACGACCTCTTGGATATGGGCCCAGCGCCCTACCGACCAGGCTATCCCGGCCCTTGATAGTTCTATTGCAATTTTCATGCCAATTTTTTTTTCCATCAACCAAAATTCCAACCCCTTTCCGAATAGCTAAAGCAGTAAAATTTTAAATGTCGCTCTGTTCTGGAAACTCGAAGTTTAAATCGTTTCCATTACAAATGAAATTTATCTCCAAATCCAATGTATCTTAAATTAAAATTTCAACACCTAGAATGCTAAAACTTCCAATACAGCTCTGCTTCGGATGAACATACAAGTTAGTTTCGTGCCCTTGTCAAGAGAGCTGTGAACTTATGTTTATGGGAGGGGGGAGTAATCATTTTGCCGAATAAAATTCCGAATTTGACATAATTCACTGACTTCTATTAAAAAAAAATATTTTTTGCTAATATTTTCCGTATATGCTATGTTCCACCAATATATTACTGATTTAATGATTTTATACTTAATTATTCTAGTAAATGAGCCACGATCGGTCAGTGAGTAAGGCACTAAACTGTTGTGAAGAGCAGGGGTTCGATCTCCAATAACGGCTTGAAGAACTTCAGATTGATAGATATCAGCCTGTTTAGAAAGTAAAGGCGGCTTGTGCTTATGCACAATGATGACCACATTGCCACAGTAAGGCCGTTGGTCGCGAAACTGAGAAGTCTTAGCCTCCATGAACCCTTTCCTTTCATTCTTGTCAATAAATAATGAACTATTTGATAAGTAACCATTAAATAAAGAGAAATAAATGAACTCGCAAAGATAAAGATTTAATTTTTCACTATTCCTCGAATCGAATAAAAATAATTAGGCAATCGGTAAATCTCGTTGAGTACCGAAAAGAAAGATAGTCTGACGTCCAACTCAAAATAAGGCATTTTCCTAACAAGTTAAAAAAAAAAAAAAGGATGAAGTACAGAAAATATTTTACGTGAGACCATAGTTGAGAACGAAAAAATTATAGAATTCTCGATATTAGTATACATAAATATCAACATCAAGCCTACAAATTAAAACGTTCCCAATTATTTTTTCTTTTAAATAAAGTTTTTGTTTCGTATAAAAGTCGGAAAATATACAGCTTTTTTGTTAACTTTTCGGGTTATACAAAAAATAATCAGATGCATATAAAATATCATGGACATCTCACTCATTTACAGACATAAAAGTACTTAGCTGCTAACAAAAAATAAATAAATAAATAAATAAAATATAAAAAAAATAATTCCCCCTGCTTCAGAAAGATTTCAAACTCATGGCGACGTAATTGTTTTTGCTAAAATGAATGACGGGACACAAAAAAGATGTGTTCAATTTTGGCGTAAAATAATTAAATAAATACTAATCGCAACAGTAATCTTTTTATACTTGATTTTCTTTTAATCGATTCTCCAGAAGTCTGTAAAAAATTTCACGATATTTTATTTAATAATTATAGATTTATGACAGTGAGAAACAAGCTCGGTAATAATTTTCTGAAACAGCGGTGATGATGGTATATTAAAATAAATTGTCTTTTATCTTAATATAAATTGATAAGAAAAAGTGTACTTCCTCATGTTAAACATTAAACTTTACTAGGAGGCTCCGCCCCCTGATCGCTAACGCTCGCCAACCCCCGAGAATTGCTACGCAATCCTATGAGGTTCACGCCGTGAACCAGGGCTCGCTGCGCTCGCTCGCCAATGAACACAATGTTCTAGCACAAAGACATAGTATATTATCATCAAAGACATAGTATTTTATCATCAAAGACATAGTATTGTACTTATGTAGAAGAATTCTATCAATGTTCTTATTGGCTTTTTCAAGAGTCTGCAACAGGATAGATGCACAAATCTCGATTAGATGGAGGTTCCCCATTGTCTCCAACGAATATGGCAGCAACTTCTGTCTTTAATGTGGGAGCATTATACCGTCTCATTTCTGAAGAGGGATCTTCCATAAAAACTAATTTTACATCTGTTGCAGGGTTTAATTGAATAAACTGATGCATCTGAATATATGATGCAGAAAAAGGGTTAATTTGCCTCAATGGACCATCTAATTGTTCCATTACAGAGCGTAAACATCCAGTATTGTTTTCAATGCGTCTGTTGGTAGCTTCAGTTGAATCAAAAATATACAGCTGCCCGTATCCAGCATTATTTTGATCATTGCTATACAAAGGTGACACCATATGATGAATTTGACCATGAATCCGAAAACAATATTGTCCATTTCCAGGAGGTGACTTTATGTGTGCTCCAAATGATGCAAAAGCAAGAGTAGAATTATATTCCCGGATATGATTTCGATAATTTTGTGCCTCAATTGAATTATCACTTAATAATTTTTGCAGCAAATCGGGAATGTCCATTAGTGTAGGCAAATTAATTTTTCCATCGTGGCAGCATTTCGTATATTTGCCAGAAGAATTTCTTTTAATTAATTAATTCCTAAATGAGTTTAAATTAAATATTATCACGTTTTTAGGGCATGAATCTGAATTGAACAACCTGATAATGATCACTCAGGTTATTGTTTCCGTTTTTAAAAGCACTATATGTTGAGCCACGGTATGAGATTTGGCATGTGACATTGTTATCAGCAATCATTGGTCGATTTTCTAACGTTGCCATTCGGGTAGTTGTAATGAGGCTTTTTTTTGGGGCCGTGTAAGAGAAATACATATATAGACTAGGAGGCTCCGCCCCCTGCTCGCTAACGCTCGCCAACCCCCGAGAATTGCTACGCAATCCTATGTGGTTCATGCCGTGAACCATGGCTCGCTGCGCTCGCTCGCCAATGAACACAATATTCTAGCACAAAGACATAGTATATTATCATCAAAGACATAGTATTTTATCATCAAAGACATAGTATTGTACTTATGTAGAAGAATTCTATCAATGTTCTAAGTGGCTTTTAAAAAAGTATATTAGCTATTTAGATTGTACATGGTGAAAAAATCAAAACATTAGCTAAATGAGAAACATATTAGCAAAATAAATTATCAAATATTGCAGTTACTTCCCTAAATTAAACTAAATGTGTATAATAAATTAGTTAATGCTAGAAATTCTGAAAGTTTTAGAAAAAAAATTTATTACTTAAAAATATAAACTTCAAACCCTAACTTTTCCTTGTGAGATAATAACCCTCAAAAAGTCTTTCATATTCAAGAACACAAAATTTTTTTTTATCGCCAAATGAAATATTTTTTGGTGATCAGCATTATTGAAATCAATTTCTATATTAATTAACATTTGTGATAAAGTACATAACATTTTAGAACAAAATAAGGATGTTTTACGTACAATAAATTAAAATGCATGGCTGTTAGTATTACCCGAGAAATACCACGTGGAGGTCGCCATGCTGCATTTCTAATCGGGGAGTTTTGATTTTGGCAGTTCCCCTTGCCTACTGCCAATAGAAGTTTCAATTAAATTTTTTTCCAAAAAAACATTTTTTTCTGCAAAGCTCTAAGAAATTAATACTAAGCATTTAGAATTTCTTTGAAAACACAATTATAGATTTGGCATCTTGGAGCAATTACTGAAAAGCTGTCAAATGACTTAACTCTTGACAGGCCAACATAAAGTTATCCATGACTAAAACTTGTTTAGTCAGTACTAAACTGATTTTCTCAAAAGTCTGACCTTGTGACTTATTTATAGTCATGGAGAAAGCCAGCCTAATTAATTCCTAATTGAGTTTAAATTAAATATTATCATGTTTTTAGGGCATGAATCTAAATTGAACAACCTGATAATGCTCACTCTGGTTATTGTTTCCGTTTTTAAAAGCACTATATGTTGAGCCACCTCATGTGACATTTGCCATGTGACATTTTTAGCAGCAATCATTGGTCGATTTTCCAACTTTGCCATTCGGGGAGTTGTAATGAGGCTTTTTTTTGGTGCCGTGTAAGAGAAATATATATATATATATATAGATTGTTTACTCAGTCTTTCAGTCGCAGAAAATTTTCATGCATTCAAAAATTTCTCAAGTATATAACTAATTTACTAACCATTTTTTTAAACTTCGTGCAACATTCGTCTATAAAACTAACCAAACGGTATTTACTTATTTACTGCTGCACCATTTAAATTTTCCCTCTTCATGAAAGAAGGACGTGGGGGTCTTTGAGGATAAGCAAATTGGTCCAACAAAAGATAGGATGTACTTGTGCTATGTAGACTAAAGCAAAAAATAATGAGAATAAAGCACAAATGATTTTTGTTGTTATTGTTAATTTACGTCGCACTAGAGCTGCACAATGGGCTATTGGCGACGGTCTGGGAAACATCCCGGAGGATGATCCGAAGACATGCCATCGCAATTTTGATCCTCTGCGGAGGGGATGGCATCCCCGCTTCGGTAGCCCGACGACCTGCGCGCGAAGTCGAGCACTTTACGGTAGCACAGTTTAACGAGGACTAATACCGCACACCCTCGGTCCCTACGCAGACTGATCCAAGTGGTCACCCACCCGCACACTGACCGTAGCCAGTGATGCTTGACTTCGGTGATCTGCTGGGAACCGTGTCTTAACGATCAGTCCACTGCGGGACTAAAGCACAAATGAAAATGCATAAATGGACATACCATAGTTTCAGTTCTTTCTCGAAGTCTAAACGTCAAATGAAGTTAAAGAAGTATAGAGACAAACACGTGTGAAGTGGTTTAACCAATACGAACAGAGAAATCACTTGATTTCTGATGAAACTGGCACATTTGTATTGGGAAAAAGAAGTTCCATGCTTGGGCTTCAAATGGGCTTTTCATTGGCAAGGAGGAGATTATATTTTCTGAAGAACATATGAGAAATGAATACCTAAAACGATACTTACGTATCCTTTTCTCAGCAAAAAAGTTAAATAAAGGTGTCATAAGATTTCCTTTGGGTTTCCGAAATAAAATGAGAGAAAATTAATTTTCGTAAATATGCCGAATGGTCAAGAAAAGTTTGACAAATAGTGAAAATCTTTAGCTGTAACAACGACCTCTCAGAATCCCAGGGCACCAGGCCCTTGATGTTGCAAGCAAAATTTATCTCCCTTTTACTACCAATCTAAATTTCGACCATTTTTTGACAAAACAAACTAATCAACACAAAATCAAAAAGAAGAAAATAATAAAAAAATAACACAATGTTTTTCAAATGGAAAAAGAAAGAGAAAATAATTCTACTTTAGTCTTCGTCTAAACAAACTTTCATCAATATTGAATATTTCTTTTACTTTCAAAAGCAAAACGTTTTCAGTTTAGATAAGAATATTATCGTTTTCTCCCTTTATAAAAAGTGGTTTATAAAATTTATTTTATAATTTTCTTCCTTTTAGTTGTTTGTCTTTTAGTTTATTTCAGAAATAAGTGGTCGAAATTTGTTTAGAGATAAAAAAGGGAATTAATTTTGCTTGTAATATAATAGAAACAAATATAATTTGAACAAACTGAAAAATATAGTTTTTAAATTTTATAGAGATGTCTAAGCTGAAGTCACTTCACTTATCCCTGTCAACGCAATCCATCACTGATCATTCAGTTAGATAGTAACCAATAGAAATATGTTTCTATTGGGATGGGAATACGTATTATCCAATTGGAATAGTGTAAACAGCTAATTACCATTCCCAACCAAAAAATCACGATAATTGATTGATATATTCCACTCCACTAAAGGATCTTGTTCAGCCTCTAGCTTGGACATCTCAATATTTTATTTTAGGTACCACCTAAAACAAAAAATTTGCAAGTGTTGAAATTCGCACTGATATAAAAGTACACGATACTTTTACCGGAAGTTTAAAATTGGGAAAAGTATTAACTCAAATCTTATTTTTTATTATTATAGGGTATTTTATTTGTTATGACAGTTTACCAGTATATTTTGGCACGCAAAAGCAGAAATTAAGACAAAGGGTTAATATTGCAATATATAAAATAAACTTGCTCGAGTGTTCTAAAGATTATAACCGATCTGTATTTTCTAGTGTTTTTTGCATTTTTCTCAACGTAAGAGAACTGTGTTCTATCTCAGATTTAGAATACTTTAATTTAATTTTGTTTGCATATTTTTGCCTCAGTTAAATCTGCCAAAATGGTGCATGGTTCTATGAAAATCATCAGGAATTTGCTATTCGTAATTAATTTCATATTTGTGATATGTGGCATTGCTCTGATTATTGTTGGAGCTCTAGGGACCAAAAAGGATATGACGCATTTCTTGGATAACAAATATATAACGGTGCCGTACATTTTAATCGTCCTAGGATCTGTTATATTTGTGATATCATTTTTTGGATGCTGGGGTGCTATGCAAGAAAATCATTTTATGGTGATGGTCTTTGCTCTTCTCGTATTTGTTCTGATGATGATTGAGCTTGCTGGTGGAATAGCTGCATACTTTTACAAGGGAGAAGTTGAAGATTTTTTGAGAATGAACATGAATGAAAGTTTGGCCCAACAAAGAGAAGAATCAGTGAAAATTTGGAATTTCATTCAATATCAATTTGAATGCTGTGGTATTGATGGCGCTCGGGATTACATGAAATTAAATCTTAAAATTCCAAACAGTTGCTGCAAAGATAACGCTCCCTGCACTGAAACAGATGCATTTCAAGGCTGCTTTAGTCAAGTACTTGAACTAGTCAAAGGTTCTATTACAATCATTGGCGGTGTTGCTATTGGTATCGCTGTAGTTGAACTTTTAGGGTGTATGTTTGCTTTATGCTTAGCTCATGCAATCAAGAAGGATCAAGAAAGAAGATAGACATAAGGAAAAGGTTGTGTATTTAAAAGTTCTACTAGCTCAATGAATTCTAAAATTTTGATTACAATTGAGATAATTTTTCATCCCATGTACATAATTTCAATTTCAAAATTCTTTTTCTGAAACGTTTATGTTTCTAAGAAGTTATGAAAGAGTAGAAACTTTTATATTAAACTATATTGTAATTTCATGACTTGGACTCTTAGTCTATTTTTATTATTGATTATAAAGTTGTAAATAATCGATCTGAAAATCGAAGTATGCTTAGGTTTATTATTTTTAACATTGTATTTTTATTATTAATTTCAAAATTCTTTTCATTTTTAAAAGATTGTTGACTTAAATACTAAAATAATAAAAGCTAGTTCTGCTGTGATATTTTCTTAGCGTTACCAATGACTCACTAACAATACACGTCAGTATGATATTTCCAAAGTAAGCAAAATTTATGTCATATTTTTCTTTGAAATATTTTAAATAGTAAACTTATGTTTAATTTAGGAAAACCTTTATTAAATAATTAAAAATTTTAACTTTATCTATGTATATCAATCTAATAGTTCATACATACATAACTATACATCTTTCATTATTTTAGTTATATTACGTCAAACGGCCTTATATATAAATAACACTGATTAATACATAACAATTACAAAAATAGATAATTCTGCTGTAATGGTACTAAGGTTTCAAATATTTTTAAAATTTTATTTCCTGATTCATAAACCGTTAACTTACTTAAATAGTTTTTTTTTTTTTTTTTTTTTTTTTTTTTTTTTTTTTTGCATCTGGAAATTACTTTCGCAAGATTTTTACGAATAATAAAGTATTCGTAAAGTTTTTGGCTTTAATAAATTTTCTTGAACTTAAGCGTTTTCTAAATATTTTTGCTTCCTTGTAATAAATATTTAACTTATTTTTTAACTACTGATAATGAGTGTGTGAACTTAAACATAATTTCAATAAATAGGTTTTTTTCTTCTTTTCCTCTTATTCAAGATTATTTGGTTTAATTCGAGGCAGTTTAAAAGGAATATCAACTTGCATTTACAAAATTACCACGGGTGATTAACAGTGCAAAAAGTGGTGTGTACTAAAATTTAAAATTTTAGTTATAGAGATTAAAATTAAAAGCTTTTGATAGCATATTTGTTTTTAGTTTAACATTGAAAACGAATGTAAAGAATGCTTTTGCTTTAAATATGAATAATTTGAAATGTAAATCCTGGTAGTAGTTTAGATTGATTAGTTAAAGAGTAATAATAAATAAATAAATATGAATTGAGTTTCTGCCACTTTTTACATTTTTAGTCGAAGATGGAATCCATTAATTGTAGAAGTTATTCTAAAATTCATCCCCTTTAAGTACGAAACGAAGAAGTTTGTTTTATATTTGGCGACCGAATCACTGAGAGCAAAAAAAACTTTCCCATAATAATTATACTCTAATTAAAACTACTTGACAGAAAGTTAAATAAAAGGAGAAATAAACTGTCACTAATGGTGATTGAAAATTTGCAAACTATATTTCTTCGAGGAATATTACATTTTAGTATGACCTAATGATGCAAGCAACTTAAAACTTACTATAAAACTGGCTTACAGTTCGATGGAATAGTTTTCTGCCCTACGAAAAGTTTTGGCAAAGTATTTAAACTCTGGACTAAACATTCACTCCTTTTAAAGGAGAGAAAAAGTTAGTTTACATAAATATTTTATTTTAACTAAACAATTATAAAAAACAAAATAATTTCGTGTTATCAAAAATAGTTCAGCTGGAACAAATTATTTATTTTCAAAAACAAACAAACTTAAGTAGTCTTATAGCCATTTTTTCCCGTGATTCCCTTGATCCGTTTTATTCTTCATTTTTGATTTCCTTTGATGCTCATATTAAAAACTCAATGTTTTTAAATTCATCATACAATCGAATAATTCATTCAATCAAAATCGCTAAAAATCGATAGAATTTGTTTTTTTAGCATATTATTTATATACTGTAACTTCTATAATGTTAATAATTCTTCTAGACTTACTTAATGCGAAGTAAAAATGTACTCTGTTTCTATACAAGTAAACAAACATATATAAATCTGCGTACTCACAAACTTAAAAGGTGACGAAATCTGTGTTGTAATAAAACTTTCAATATTTAAAGAAATAAAGACTAAAATAACTAATTTTGATGTATAAATAATTAGGAACCTATTTCGGCACCTTTGCGTAATATTTAGTGCAGGTTTTCGAAGGCACTGTGACCATAAAAATATCGTCATTTCTTTGGGTCTGCACTGTATTACTTCCTTAAATCTTAATGATGAATATAAATTTTTTTAATGTAGCATTTTTTTAAGTAATAAGTAAAAACTTTCAATTGATCTGAATAGGGAAATAAGAATGTGTAACAATTAAGAGCATCAAATTTGAATAAACTTATGCTGTAATAGAAAAATATTCTTTTTTCTTTTCTTTTTGGAAAAGGAAATGTTACTTGTATCCATCGACAGTTATTAATTATGAACATAGCCTGAACAACAATCCATGCAATTTTTCTATGTTACGTTGTTACGTAGCTATTTTTCTATGTTACGTAGCTTGATAGCTGAAGCTATCAAGGAAGCTTAGTATCACTCGCCAATCGAATTAAAATTTAGCAAACACAAAGATTTCATAGGAAGGAAATAATAACTGAAATTCTTCTTGTCTAGTTTGAAATAGTCCTACGTTACGAAATAACCATCTTTAATATTATATATTTAAAATACTTGTGAATGGGAAAAAAAGTATGGATATTAGAGGTTGCAAATTAACTTTCAAACGAAGAAAAAAACAAAATAGTCATTGAAATCTAAGAAATCACTAGTAGGATAAGCGGGTTAAAACACATGAAATCCAGTTTAATTACGTAAACAACATAAGCGGAGAGATACACCGGAAGCGGAAGTTTTCAAGATTCCGTTCTGGTTTTAGAATTCATTTGAGAAAATCAGTTTAAAAACAGGAGAAATTTTGCTAAACTCCTTTTTTTTTTGTTGAAATTCGCATTATTCAAACTCTTTAGGTATAACTAAGGCTCCTATACTATGAGAGCTGTCCTATCAAGCAATATTGGAGCAAACAAGTTCGCAAGTTAACGTTATGTTAGTATTAGTTATGTTATGTGCTTATGTTAGCTCTTGCTCCAAAAATGAATGATAAGTCGGCCTGTCTAATTCAGGGGCTCATTTACGGAAAACTGTTTTTTCTTCTTTAAATAAAATTTCCTAATAAATTTTTCTGTTAATAAGGTTAGAACGCAGTTTTTGTGTTCGACGGAATTTTCGCTTTACATTAAAAAGTGTCCCTCCTCATACTTAATTATCTGCAACTGTTCTTTTCAAAAGCATTTCCTTCTTCCTTATAAAATTTTAAATGCCTGAACAACCAAACAAAAACTCAATACAACATTTTAAACAAATAGAAAAATAAGAAAAAAAAAACCACAGAAGAATTCTAGAATAAATCAACCAAAAATTCATTCGTAATGTCCACATTGCAATGATTGTTATATGTATTCTTATTTAAAATTTAATACAATTAGGTTATTGTTTATTCATAACTCGACCTGCCCTATTTAAGGGCATACGAATACAATTAGGTTATGTACTGCATAAAATATAGATTAAAATAGTATTTTTTTTAAAAAAAAGTTGCAGAAAAGAAAGTTTTTAACGTTCGTTCAGTTAATGCAATTAAGAGAATAAAATAACTGACGTATTCTTACCTCAGGTACATCAGCTATTGTTTCGATAGATCGGAACAAAATTTTAATAAATATTGCTTGCAAGTAAAGAATTTTAACAAAATACATTAAACAATACACCCAGACCTTTTATTCAGAAAGAATATAGTAATTCAATAGAAAAGAAATGGCAGACGGTAGGAAAAAAATTAAAAGAATAACTGTAATAATATTAAATTTAAATAATCGTTTAATCACGGCAGTGCAAACGATTTTTATTCTTTGTTATTATAACCAAACTAATATAAAATTTAAACAATGAATTGGGTATAATATAGCCTACGTCACAGGTTGTGTTGTTCCTACTAAATTTAACCCATGAACGGCATTTTCTGCGAGCCTAACTTCAAGCCACAAATAAACAAACGAAGTGTTCGATCGTTTAAATAGCTGCTCGCCAGATTTTATTGCATTATAAAGAAAAGTTATTGAAACTAAATACAACTAAATAAACAACAACAACTAAAACAAATAACAACAACTACTAATAACAATAACTAAATAAACAACAACTAAATTCCATTCGTTTAGCATTGCGTCATATGTTGTTCCTACTAAATCGAAGTAGTTGTGTTTTTTTCATATTATACCCAATTGGGTATAATATAGCCTACGTCACAGGTTGTGTTGTTCCTACTAAATTTAACCCATGAACGGCATTTTCTGCGAGCCTAACTTCAAGCCACAAATAAACAAACGAAGTGTTCGATCGTTTAAATAGCTGCTCGCCAGATTTTATTGCATGATAAAGAAAAGTTATTGAAACTAAATGCAACTAAGTAAACAACAACAACTAACAAATAACAACAACTACTAATAACAATAACTAAATAAACAACAACTAAATTCCATTCGTTTAGCATTGCGTCATATGTTGTTCCTACTAAATCGAAGTAGTTGTGTTTTTTTCATATTATATCCAATTAAACGCTGCAGTGCAAACGATTTTAATTTTTTGCTATTAAAACCAAACTAAGCAGTAATTATACATTTCAATAATAAATAACAACAATCATTCGAAAATTCAATGGAAAAAAAAGTTAACACATCCTTTTACTTTTGAGTGATTTATTTTTTCAGTAGTAGTGAACTAAAGTCGAAAATTTTAAAATTAATCGAGTTTTTATGAAATTTTATCAGAACTTAAAAACATGACCCTTTGTGTACCTGACCTTTTATAATATCTGTTTAATTATTTAGATTTAGTGGGGATATTCGTTAAACTCTCAATATCATCATTATTCTCTCATTATTCAATCATTAACTCTATATATTCGTTGAACTCGTATTTATTAAAATGTTAATATTTTACTTTTCCTATCATTAGGACTTATATTTTTTCCGAGATATATTCCGCAGCAGTAGGAGGATATGAATTACAATAAACACAGGGCACATGATTCCATAATACTGCATATGTTTTTCTACTTTTCCCTGTCAGATTCAGTCGAAAACATCATTTATTTAAATAAGTTACGTAATATGTATAATTTATGTTTGGCGAAAAATAACCCATACTGACGCTTGTCTCTAAATTTCATTCATCTGGTGTTAAAGTTTTATTTAAATATTTGTTTATTAATTAAAGCTTCATATTAATTTTTATCAGCTATCTTTATTGAGCTCAAAAAGATGAGCACTTGGAAAATTACGAACATTATTTTAAAGAACACCTTTCCATTAAATTATTTTAGTAAAAACATTTTTTAAAAATAATTTTTTTAAATTTCTTTCTTATAGTTTCTTGATTGATGTTTAAAGGTACTATAAATATATTAAAGAAATGTACAATCGGAAGATTCAAACAGGAACAATTCAGAAATGTAATAAATGTATGCGTGTAATCTTGAAATCAGGGAAATTTTTGAATCATGCGTGTAATCATTATCTACAAAACTTGAGGGTTCTTTGGCGACCTTTTTTGTTTTTGCTTCAAACTTAGTTTACGTCACTGTTAAATTTCTCAGTCTTGAGTGTATCTGAGTTTGGCGCAATAAAGCCGCATCTGGTTCACCAAATATATTGGTTAAGACGTTTTGTATTTCTTGATACTTTTGTAGAGAGAGGGATTCCGTTCCACTGTTTTCTCCCTGCTCGTAATTATAACCATTCTACTATACCTAGACACCCTTCTATTAAGCCGTAGATTTCGTCGCACTGTAAAATAAAGAGTAGTTGAGTTTTTCAGTAGCCACACTGTACGCTTGCATAAAGAGTGCCAATTTTTCCAAATTTTTCTTTCCAAAGAGTTCCAATTTCTTTTTTTTTCTTTTTTTCAGTATCGAGTGATTAAGGATTAACCTTAAATATGCTAATCAATAAGCGCTATTATGTCTTTTTATTTTGTCATATCTCGGGATAATTTTAAGTAAATTAAAATATTTTTGCACAAAGTAATAACATTCACTTATCCAAAGAAAATTCATTTGTTAAACATAACTTCTATTTATTTTTTCATTTAATAATAATCAAAAAAGTTTTAATTGCAAGGTATGAAATTTTTACTTTATTTTTAGTGGCATAATTTTTAATATCAAAATACAAAATTTAAATGAAATCGGTTGAATTATTTCTGAGTTAGAAATTTCAAAAAAGCCATATTTTGTAAGTTTTTATCTCTCTTGAGCAATTACTACTGATTATTCTAAAATTTTGCACTTTGACAAATAAATTTTAAAAAAATGAAAAAAAAACATATACTATTTTAATTTTTAGACCAACATAAAATAAAAAAATATAATACATAATTATTGAAAATTAATTTCACATTTTAATATCTTACAATAGATGAATGTTATAACTCTGATTTAATTAAGAAGTTCCTGAGTTATGGTGAAATACGCAAAACGTAAAATCAACATTGAAGAAACAAAACTTTTGGCCACTGTCTGTGCTAAATTATTGGGACCATATTTTCCAGATATCTGATCCAAATTTAAGAATTCAAATCTGACGGGAAAAAAAGTACGTTTCTTCCGAGAAAATACCTTTTAAGGTCCCATTTTGTAACCTCATTAATAGTTATCAATAATTAACTAGTAAATTTGAAATCAGTTCCTTGAACCATTAATTTCACCTAGTATGTTGAAATCCGAACTTTAGAATTAAAGTTATTCAGGGTATTAGTTTTTCTTTTAGGCTCATTGTGAGTGTGTGTGTATATACAGTCAAACTTCGATATCTCGAACTTGAAGGGAGAGGAGAAAAAATTCGAGATATCGAAAATTCGAATTATCGAAAATCGCATGTTATCGATGGTAGAATAAAGAAAAATGCTCTTTACCTTATTTACTATTCCATACTTATTCTAAAACACTTTTTACACTTTCACTTAAAAAAAGATTCAATTGTTGTTTGCTTTAGAGATGTGTAAGAAAGTTAGCCTATAACACTTTCTAAGTGAACTATAGCTTTAAATGTCTCCTCTGACATATTCGGCTGCCTCTCAATAAATCTCCTTACAGTGTCCACTGCAGGAAGTGCTTGTTCGTTAGTAACATTGGGCGGTAAATCTTCGATTTCCTCATCATCTTCTTCTTCTGATAGTTCACAAGAAGCTTTCGTTTGAGCGTTGATATCATTGTCATCCCACTGACCACACACTGTTACTGCATGATCTACGTTTACAAAGTCATGAAATTCCATGTCATCAAGCTTCATGAGTCCGGTCAATCTGTTCCAATCAATTTCGGTGTAGTTTTCAGCAGAATTAACGATATTGATTGTTTGACTACTTTTGTGATCTTAAATGAATCCAGACTTCTTGTAGCCATTCATTATCGTAGAGGAAGACACATCATTCCATGCCTTGTCAGCCATTCCTAAGATTTTTTTGGGAATATTTTTTTAATTTTAGAAAAAAAATCTACATTATTTATGGAAAAAAATTCAAGTTATCGAGGGATTAGAAAAAAAATTCGTGAAATCAAGTTTTTTTTAACATTGGACACAAATAGGAAATTTGAAGGTAATTTTTTTTTCTTCGAGATAACGAAAAATTTGTGAAATCGAGGTTCGAGTTAGAGAGGTTCGACTGTATATATATATATATATATATATATATATATATATATATATATATATATATATATATATATATATATATATATATATATATATATATACAAAGGGTTGATTTCAAAGATACGAATTACTTTGTGCAGATCACAGACTAATAATTTAAGTAGACTGCTGTCGCAATGATAAAATCACACTCACTTTAAAACTAGTCTGAATCAGCCACTCAGCGTGACGAAAAAGAAGGAATGGTAAGCAATATTGGCTACTTATTCCTATATTTAGCGATAGTAATGGAAAGAAAAATATGTTTTCTTGATGTCATAAAATGCTGTTAAGAGAAAGCACCTGGAATTTCGCGTTTTCCACATAGCGAACAAAGGTGACTACCTTTAATGACGAAATTACTTTTTTTTTTAAACGATTTAAAATGGAATAATTATCTACAACATTAACTATTAATCTTTCATTCGTATATTTTATCACTAATGTTTAGCAAGTTGGGCCACCTAATGTATAACATGAAAAAAAGAATGAATTATTTATAAATCGAGTCAAATATAAATATATCCATTCCACCATCCAGTTACAAATAGTAATTTATTAGAATAAATCATTTAATCTTAATAATATTTTTTTATCTTTACAATAATATATTTTTAAAATTGATTTATATATTTTAGAATAATTTAATATTGTAGATATTTTAGTGTAGTAATGTTTAATATTTTGATTTAGTAGCGTTACAATTTCTGCTTCATTTATTTATCCTTTACTTTTATCTATTTATATTCTATAATTTATTTAAAGATTTGAGCCGGGTGATTTTGCTTTTGGCATATTGGCTTCAATATTATCTCTAACATCTTTATCACTTTAATGTCGTTTTTTTATATCCTTTTATGTGTGGCCAATCTGCTGGGACCTTTTTCTTCTTGTTATCGCATTCCGCGTCTTTGGAAGCTGGTTGAATTAAAAGAAAATTTTCTTCCGAAAACTTGGTTTTGAATGTAATATTCATAATAAGTCATTTAGGGCTTTGATTTTTTTAAAGGTTTAAAATTTTTTTTATTTGTGTTCTTTGTCAAATTTGCGTCCACTAACTGTGTTCTTTAATATTTTGCACACCGTCCTCCGACCCATCGTCCATCAAAATAAAATTATTCTCATCAAAATTCCGGTCGGAGAATACTCTTTCATCTTGGCCATGTTGGTCAGTATTGTTTTTTATTTCCTCATCTTTGTTTCTAAAGCTTAAGAAAAAAGATTTTATGTAACATTTTACACCTAAAGCTAGCGAAGCTGTTTAATGAAGCAAATTTTTTTTAATTACAAGACTTCAATTGATAAGACAATATTAACTGATAATTTCTAGAACTGATATCTTATTAGCTAGTCTATATATCTTAAAATAATTTACGAAATTTTTCATATCATTAAATTACCTATTATATATAATTATAATTTACCTTTTTTGATAAATAAAGTTAGATTTTTCATGTCAGCAACCAAGAAATCTTGCATGGAACTCTTTAACTAAAATATTGTCTACTAGGAAATTCAAAAATAAATAATTAACTACGCAGTGTTCTATTGTGAGCAAATACAAAATTCCCTTAATTGAAAAAATTTTAAGACTAATTCGATCAACATTTTTATTTGGAGTAGTTTATCATATTTATACTAGATTGGTAAAAGTTAATTCAAATAACTCTATTTTTTTTCTTATTGAATGTTCCCTTAATTAGAATTAAATTAAAACTGTTCTTATAAATTTGTTCTGTTATTCCTTTTAAAATATGTGTTAAATTGCTTTAAAAAATGGTCAAGTTCCGTTATAATGATACGAAAAAAATCATTAATTTACCTTTGCATATTTATGTAAATCGATCACAGTTTAAAAAGAATATTCCATAGAAAAAAAAATTCTTACGGTTAAAAAACCATGATTTTTAATGTATCTTCTCATAAAGTTTATAGTATAGATGTAAGAACGAACTTGTGTTCTATAACATAACTTGTTTTGAATTTATTAATTTGTTTTTGAGTTTTTTCAATTTTAAAACAATATGCATGTATTGAATACTTGACTGTCTGTAACAAAACTGAGAAGAGCTTCGTATTTACAGTTTAGCTTTTTAATTGAAGTAGAATATATCGATTATGCTTCATTAATTAGTAAGTTATTGTTTAGGAACATATTCAATTTTTAGAACTTAATTTGTGAATCAGTTATGTTATATATCTTTCATATCCCTGAATAAACTTTATTGTTTTAAACCAAAAAAAAAAACTAAGTTTTATATAGTTATTTATAAAACCTTGATATTGTTATTGTGCCATCGAATATGAAAAATAAATAATAATAGTTATTGGAAGGGTGAAAAAATATCGACTTACAACATGCATACGACTAAGGGGGAAAAAAAATCAAAAATTAAGTCCTATTTTTTTAAGAGAAATATGAAACACAAAATATGTTTCCCTTCTAAGAAGAAAGAACCTCTCCCCTTTTCTTTTTCATTGGACTGTGAAACCAAGAATCACACCTGCTTATAGAAAAAAAAAATGGCCCAACAGGAGAGTGGGTTACGAAACGCTTTCATTGGAAAAAGTTTGGATTGGAAAATCGTGAAACAGTAAACGAGTCACGTGATGGGGTTGCTCGTTTCCGCATGTAATGCCTCATGAGCAGTTAATCTATATTATAAGTCTGTGGTGCTAAGAATATTAAAAGTTTCAAAATCAATAAAAAAAAAACTAAATTTTTATAAATAAATATACTATTTAACCATTTTGGATATTTGAACCTAATAACATAGAGGGAAGCTCGAAATTTGGAAATATGATCAAAATAGTTCAATTAAGAAAACTGTCAAAGGATTGGATCTATTAATTCTAATTCGGCATACCTCTAGAACTATTTAAGCAAATCAAAAACTCTCTGCACACAAATTATTTATCCACTCAATTTATCGCGCTCATATCTTCAAAGATAATTCAACTGAAAAACATTAAACTATTTATTTTTATTATTTAATTTTTTATACTCTTAAATTGCAAGGTATACTAATTTTTCATAATTTCAAACTATCCCATAATACATACATGTACGTCAAGATTTTTCTGAACTTTCCCTTATAATATAGTGCTTTTTACTGTTGATTATTTTTGGAATATTTGTTTGGCAGATTGTGCACTCTTGTTTTAAGCTCTGGAATAATGCAGTGGAGATGTAGCTGAAAGTTGAATAATCCATCATGACAAACAATACTGTATTAATGCATAACATTTATTGTTAGACGTATCAAAAAGTGCCATACAAAAATATAAGTTGTATAAAATTTGTTAATGAAAATAAGTAAAAATGTGCAGAACAAAAGTGTCAATTATAAATAATTTCAGTTTTGAAACACTTCAAAATATAGCAAGATATAAAGTAAAACAATTAATACCAAACTGTTTATCACATACACACGTGAAAACAGTGCCAAATAATTAACTCCAAAACCCTGTATGTTTTAAAAAACCTATGGTGAATCCCATTACTTAATAAGAATTATTAAAGAAAAATAATAAAATATATATTAAGTTCTTATTAGGGTAAATAAAAATGTTTATAGATTCTTACAAACTCTTAAGATCTTTACAAACTTTTATATGCATGGTGAGTCTGACAAAACTTTACTAGGTGATAACATCTTTTCCCATTCTTGTGTTAATTCTTTAAATGTGATAGTTTAAAATTTTAACTTCTCACTACTTGTGTTTCAATCATACATTCTATGACGATTGCTCCTATAGATGCGTTCTATCAGGCGGTAAAGTTTTGCAGTCTTATTCAGACACACCCTGTGTGTATGTATATATATATTTAGTATTAGTTTTATACACATATATAGTAACAGTTTTAAATATATATAGAAATAGTTTTATAAATGAATAGTAACAGTTTTAAAAATTGGAGAATTACAAAGTTTAATACAGGATAACTATGCAAAGAAAAAATAATACAAAGCCATCTTGTAACAGTCAAAACATAATGTAATTAGTGTATAACAAAATAACATAAAACAGTCATGTATTCTAATTATTTATTCAAAAATTCAGTGAGCTAAGTGGTTAAGCTTTGAAAATATTCTTTCTCCTACTATGAAGTT
Source organism: Parasteatoda tepidariorum (assembly GCF_982258835.1). Lineage (NCBI taxonomy): Eukaryota > Metazoa > Arthropoda > Arachnida > Araneae > Theridiidae > Parasteatoda > Parasteatoda tepidariorum. The sequence continues at coordinate 74,506,582 of NC_141759.1, read as the reverse complement.
TATCCTAACCTAAGTTTTGTATATTTCAAATTAATTAACATACGTAAATAAAAAGTCTAAATAATTACTAATTTATTTTCAGTTTTTAAAGTATTAAAAAAATAATAAAATAAATAAAAAGCTATTTAGCTTTGTCACTACATTGTATCAGTATTTACATAAGAAAATAAAATGAAACAGTCTACATTATTAATTTAAAATTTCAGTGGCTGGATAAAATGTGAAAATATTCTTTGTCCCACAATAAAGATTATCTTAAATTAAGTTTGATACATTTTAAATGAAACAATATGCGTAAATTCTAAAATAAGAAAATCATTGAAAAAGAAACATGTAAAATCTATTGATCGAAAAACAAGTAATTTTAAGTAGATTTCAGTTGAACACAGAAACTAATAACATCTATTAACATAATTTTTTTGCTGTTTCTTTTAATTCAATAAAAAGAAATTAGTTTCCTTTTTATATTTTAAGTTACACTATTGTAGTTTTTTCATTAGCATAGCAACATTAAAGGTTGGAGGTATTGTTCACATCAATTATTTACAATGGCACCACCAACTTTACTTCCTTACGAAGATTTTTAGTTTGCGGTCATGTATTTTATATTCAAGTAATTTGGAACAAAAATAACACTTTGATATTAATTAGGTAGTATTTTGTATAGTACTTGCTTTCTAGCAATTCAGTTATAAAAAATAATGAAAAGGTATTTCTTAAATTACAAGATATTGCATTTTATTTCTTAAGTAAGAAGTTTTAAATAATCTTAATAGGAAATAGCTAAAAAAATAAGACTAAATATTTTCATCAGTAATATAATTTTTTGGTCATTTTTAATAGGAAACATTTAAAAAGCTCTTATATATTCAGCTCTTATATCAAGAAGCTCTAATTTTCACAGTAAATAAAATCAAAATGGGTACTCAGTAGATTGCATCAGAGTAGCTGCCAATATAAAAGGAAACAATTCAGTAAATTTACGAAATAATGTAAATTTTATGTTAACTATTGTGCATGTAATACTTTAACTATTTTAGATAAGGCGAATTTTGGGAATTTTTTATAAAACAGCACAAAAACTTTTTTATACTACATAATTACAAAAATCTTAAATCCCCGTGCATAAGTCAACTTAAACACCAATAACAAAGTAGGACATTCATTGGTAGGGAAATATTGATTCACAATAAAGAATTTCTCTGTATAAAATTATGCCTTTCAAAAATTATTTTTAATATATTACATACAATTAGTTTTGCATTTTCTGTCATCATATTTTCTTTATACATAATTTTTTTAGTAACAATATTTAAAATAGCGTTTAAAAAAATTAGATTACAAAAAGTTTATTTATTCAAGAATATTTCAAAAAATATAATACAGTAGAGAACCGACTATCCGGAATGATCGGGACCATCGCGATTCCGGATAACTGATTTTTCCGGTTTTCTGAATTGCTACAAAATGTAGTTTTTTTAATGTTTATAAACCGAAACTAAAAAATTATTTTGAAATAGTTTTAGAAATAATAAAAAATGATAAATGATAATACACTTAAATTTAAATAAGGAAAGAAATTATGAAATAAAAATTATATACAGGCTTATATAATGTTATGTTAATTGTTATTAATGTTATTATTAACATTAACATATATAGGCTATTTGTGCTTATGTGAGATCCGTCCTCTAAATCAGTTCTTTCGTCAACTGGATACGCCGTACGCTCTAAATAACAAAATGGGCTCAAAATCTTGCAGGAAAAAAAAATTTTTTTTAATGGAAGAAAATTAATTTCCGGTTCCGAATTTCATTCCGGTTATTTGGTTTTCTGATTTCCGGATAAGAGGTTCTGCACTGTACAATTAAAACACATTATAAACCTATAAATTTAAAGATTCCAGAGCATCATCTGTACTAGATTCAATATAATTATCTTAAATAATGATAGATATTGTGGAATTTATTTTAAATGGTTATAACAAAAACTTTAAAATAAAAGTGCAGAATTTTGAAAAACAAAAAGAACTGGAAATTTAAGAATATTTAAAAAAGAAAAGTTCAAACTCATCATTGCAAATGAAGCTAACTCCATCATTAGTAGTAATTTATATTTAAATATACAAACAAGCAATAAACAAGGTAATAAAAAAATGTTTCTTTCCTTGACAAGTATTTTTTAACAAATTTCACAGTTAATGGAATTCTCCAAAATACATAAATCCTGGAAAATTCTTTATGAAATCAGATCAGCAGAAATAGTTTAATTCTTGTAGAGTAGGCAGCTACACATCAGCATCTTCCCCACTTCATTAATTATATACTACAATGTGCATAATTACATAAATAGTAATTTAGGAAGAAAAAAAGTAAACATAATTTTTGTGTGCCTTACATAATGCACTTGATTAAAACTAAAATAATCTCTCTCAAAAAAATTCAAGATGCTACCCAAATGTGAGATTTAACACAATATTCATAATTCTAAGTGTAAATGAAACAAAATACTAGAAACTGGAATGCTCACAAATTCGAAAAGAATATAATATACAAAAACCCAAAAACAGTAGATTTGATTGTGTTCAAAGGCAAATACATAAAATAGTATGCATATTAATTTTTATAAAGTTAAATTTACAATGGCACCTTAACATAGTATTCCATGGATTTCTCTTTAGCCTCTTCTGGTGTAAATATTGGCTGGTAATCCAGGCGTAGAGTGGCTTTACTGCGATTGTAGAAAAAAGTAGAGCACATATAATTCAATTGTGAGACTGGAGGTATGTTAGGATTAAATTTCACAAAAACATTAATAACGCTGATCAACAAAATAAGTAGGGAAAGAAGTAGCCAAGCCAACCAATAGGGGAAAATAAAGGTGCTTACGGTGAACCCTCGAGCGTTTAAATATTCAGCTGCATGTTCATGTATATCAATTATAGGTGTGTCATCAGTTATGTAGAATGCTTCACCAGAGATTGTTTCATCAACAACTAATCGGTTCTTGGCATTAATGTGCGCCCATGCTGCATTGCCAACATAACAGATTTGTAATCTCTCATCCAACGATCTGATTCGCTGATAGTAACCATGGTAATTTTTCGTCATTTTCAACATTCTATAAAAAAAGTGCTTGTCTTCTTCACCATAGAAAGGTGTAGGACGTATGGCTGCAGTACGTAATTTGTCCTTACCTATGTAAAAAAATAAATAAATAAATAAAGTAAGATATAGTTGTAATTCTTAAGTCAGATTAGTCCAATCAAATTATGTTGTTTCGAAAATCCAAATTTCTCAATTCTTAAAATTAATTTTAAAATCTGCATTTGAATTTGGTGAAAACAGATGTTCCGAACACCCACAAAAATCACGAATATCATTATAAATAAAGATAAAAATATTTTTCACCATGAATATCAGAACAACTACAACCTTGAATGTAGGTATTCAAAAACCATTTTTATAGCAGAAATAATTCTGAATACTGTTTATAGAACCATATTCATTATAATGTTGACATGTTAACAATAAATCTATTTTTATGTACTTATTTTTGTATATTATGAAGTATTGCAACTTGTGACATAAAATAAATTATAGACAAACATGGTCGTTCTTTTTAAACTTTAAAAATCCTTCATTTTCTCCCCGATAGTATTCAGTAGTAAGATATGATATTACCCCCATCCAGTTATGATTTTTGCTGTATTTGCAAAAGTTTCTGAAAAGTGCATATTTTTCTTTTTCGGAGAATTTTTTTTTAACTGCAATGGTGCCAAGCAGGCAATCAGATGAAACTGCATCAGATTCGGATAATTTAGATGAAAATTGAAAAACTTATGCACTTGCGGTGATATACAAGTGATTACTAAAAAGTGATTAAAGTAAATAAAATGAATAAGGTCAAGAAAATAATATTTTTAAAAATAAAGCATTTTTTATTTCACTGAAATGTCAGAATATAAAAAAATATATTAGAAGTATCTTTAAATTTTCTATTTTCTTTTTAAAGGGAAATATGATTAGTCAGTTAAAAACATATGTGAAGCATAATATTTTATGAAAATATGTATTTGTTTAAACCTACATGAACACATCAGTTTTAAGAATTAAAATCAGCAATAGCAAGATAGTTAAAACACTATTTTCCTTTACAACAGTTAACACTAAAAAAAATAGATTAGTTAATTTCTTCACAATTTTCAATAGTGCACACAACTGAGTTATTATAGAAGTAGAAAATTTTAACTACTAGAAGGTTTAGCCCACAGTTCCCCAAACCCCAGAAAAACTTTTTGTGCTATGCCTTTAACAAAATAAAGTTATGACTTTTTTCTTTCAATTATATAGTAAAAGATAAATTTGTATAAAAGTTAAAAAAAAGGGAGAAAATAATCACAGTTTGACATTCTAGGATCATCTTATAATTTTTAATATTTGTTGTTAAATAAAAGACTTATTCAAGGGTCCTCAGTATAACATAACCTACAGAAACATCACTTGACAAACACATTATCATGTCAAATGATTAATACTAAATGTCATATAAATAAGTGAATAATAAAAAATAATGATAAAGAAATGTAGTAACACAAATCATGTGAAAGAGTATGTTGAAATGAAATAAAATAAATATGAGGAAAAAGGGTAAATAATAAGTAACAAAAATAATGATTATGTGGAAGTCGAATATAAACAAAGCATGCAACATAACATTCAGTTTAAAGTATTAAATTATTCACTTTACACAATTTAAATAAAATGTGAGAATTTAAATAAAAATTAAACAAATTTTAAAGATATGCATGTCAGAAAAAACAATACTTCATCACGGGACACACTGCCATGCCAACATGCTAGAGCCTTTCTGTAGCCAGTGGTTATACTAAAAACAGATTGTGCCCCCGAGGCCCCATATTGGAAAACTCTCTTTCAAAAAATTTGAAAACGAACCAAACTACCAAATAAAAAAAAAACGTTTTAATTAAGTATACTGCCATTTATATTCACTAGGAACAAAAAATCATAATCTTGCCGCATAAGTCTACTTATGCTCCTAAAATGAAAAATATCATTCAAAATTCATAAAAAAATGACTAAAAAAGGGAGAAAGAATCTAAATATAGAAAATTACCAAGAAAAAAAAATTACAATAATAAATTATAATACCATAAAGGGAAAAAATAATAAAAATATATTTTCAACTCCCTAGTCTTGGTAATTGCACACTTGCTAACTTTTGAAAAAAAAATGTGATTACAAAATATACATGCACATACATGCATATGAAGGTTTTCTTTGAACTATTCATAATTTAAATCAAAATGTAAACTTAAATTATAGAAGGAAAGATATGCAACTGCTAAAATGTTATTAAAAAATAAAACAATTCTTTTAAAAAATCTTTCACAACAATTAAAAAAATTAATTCCATAAAGCACTTGTTTCTGGCATCTGAAAATCAAATTTTTTAAAAAATCTTTAAATACCAAGATAAGTCATTTTTTTTGTCAGCCTTTTGTTAGTGTTGTTATGAAGCCTTTTTTTATATATAATTTTTTTTAAATCATCCAGATTGAAATTTGAGCGTAATTTAAAAGTCAGCTTTATTTTTATTTGCCAAACATGAATGTTGAGTTTTCTCACACAGTAATATTAGAAAACTAGAACTTAAAACAATGTTTCAAAGAGAGAGAAATTTTTTTTTCTTCGGAATATCCTTATTAAAATGAAACAATGACTAATTTTATACATAAATTTATCAATAGGGTTGGCAGGTTTTTGACATGTGACAGTTTTTGACAGTTTAAACCATGGTTTAAACCGTCACGTCAAAAACCTCACTGTCAAAAATGTCAAAAACCTATATTTATATGTGAAATTTAATTAATACATAAAATTTATATATTTTTTATAAGGGACAGTGTTTCAAAATATGTTCTAGAAAAAATAAATTTAAAATTTTGAAGAAACACTTATATTTTGAATAGTAACCAAAATCTTGTACTTAAAACTCACATCTTTTGTAATATTATGTATTCATTTTCATGTGTTATTGAAAATCTGCAGAGATATTATTAAGAAATTTATTTATAACCAAATTTAGCGTATAGTATAGATTATACTAAAAATTAGACATTTTTAAAGATAAACATTAGCAGTTTTGTATATTAGACATCTTCTTTTAAAGAAAAATCTTTTTAATGTTCTTTTAAATCTTCTTAATAATCTTTTTAACATAAGACAATACAAATTTAAGTGCTTTCTGTTAAATACACAGAGTAGTTAGTGTCGATTTACAGTATATTCAGCCTATTCATTTACTATATATTATTTTATATAATTTTATAAATTTAGTTTATACAAATACTTGTGAATTTCATTTTGCTGAATACGATATAGTTTTGTTGAATATCTAAATATTCAGCTGTTGAATAATTACTTCTTGCTTTCAAGATATGCATTATTTGTATTCTTAATACAAGTGGAGAAAAAGAAATTAAGAGATAAAAATTGTTTTAAAATGACAAATGTAATAATTATAAATAAATATAATAAACAATATGAATTATATTTATCATTATTCATAAATATAACTACTTTTAAATTCAAATTAACATACTGGATAATAAAGATATTTGATATAACATTAAAAAAAAAATTTATACACTTGTATCAAGTTTGTATTTATACAACATAACTTGTAAGTTTCTTACAAATATTAGTTATATGTTCCTTATATGTCAAAAATGCATAGTAATAAACTTTTAATTTTCTTAAGTATCCAAAAAAAAAAAAATTATTTTTTTTAAATATAAATATAAAAACAATTTTTGTGCAAAATTTTTCTGCACATGCATTTGAATATAAATTTCTGAGATTTAAAATCTGTTATTTTACCTTAATTTTAATTAAAAAATATTTTAAAACCTGCTGATTACCTATAGTATAATTAAATTTCAATCTAATGCTTGGCAACTGTTGGTAGTTTTGAAGTTTATATATTTTCTTGGCAAACTTCAGTTTTTGACATTTTTGACAGTTTAAACCAGTATTATACCCATGTCATGTCAAAAACCACTTTTTGACGTCAAAAACCCAACCCTGTTTATCAACAAAGGGAATGATATCAACATATGAGCTCACAGACAGCAGCTGAAAAACAGAAATGTAAAATTTGGAAACAAATATATTCATATATCGTATCATGAAATTTTAGTGTAATTTCCCTAAAAATTTGAAGATTGTAATTAATTATATATACCAGAAAGGGATAATGAAGTGGAATTGGCATAACTCATTTAGAGAAGTAAGAATTGATATTTACCATTTGATAATGTCTTTCCACTAGCTTCAACCACAAGTTTTTCACTTAGGCATTTAGTTTCCCCATATTTTCCTATCATCCAAGTATTAGGAATGGGAGTTGTACTCTCGGTTCCATAAAATATGTGCTCACTACCACAAACCATGTCTGTCGTGCTGGCAAACACCAGGCGTGGTACATTTGCTTTAATGCAGGCATCAATGACCTTTGCTGTACCTGTGAAAAAGAATAAATTACTGGAATATTTAACAAGTATGAATTTTAACTTTACAGGTATAAAAGAGAGCCTTTTGAAAAAAAAAGGCATTTAAAGATGTATTTGAATAATTACAATGAATAAAGGGAAAATTTTTTAAAAAAAATAAATGATATCTTTTAGATAGTTGAATAGAAAAATATTTTAACAATGGTCTAAGGTAAATACTATACCAGGGATGGCGAACCAGTGGCACGCGTGCCATTTATGGCATGTGACACACTATTCTGGGCACGCCACTAATCACAACGTTCACTATGAAGCATATTAACAATTAAATTAAAATTCACAAAAAACAAGCAAAAAAATAAACAATTATTAACAAAACATTAATATTTAATGCCAAAAAAACAAACAATAACCATAAAAAACAAGCTAACAATAAATATCCAGAAAAAAAAGACGACCTCATTAAAATTTTTTTGAAAAAATGACACGTTGTTGCACAAAGGTTCGCCACCCCTGTACTATACATAATGTTGTTGAAGGAAACCATACTAACAAATTAAAACTTATACTTATTTTAAAATTTATAAATATTTCAATACTTTCAAAAATAGCTAAAAAAAATTACATTTTGGATTATGATATATTTTATTTATTTATTAAATATTGCTTTGATAATGACCAAACTTCCCAGCAAGCTTTAATTACGGGGATAAATTCAAAAACATACTTCATATTAAGTATAGATTACATAAAATTATAGGGAAAATAAGCTTAAAAATGTTCTAACTTCCCCCTCCCCCCAAAAAAGGGCACTTATTGAAAATGTTATTAATTAACCATTAAATAGTCAGAGGAAGGCAAAGGAGGAGAGGGAAAATAACATGAAGATCCCCATTCATAGGGGACACCCAAGTGACAACTCAGGAAATCAACTTATTAACAAAATATTTTATTAAGAATAAAATATGGGATAAATTTAACAGGGCAGTTTTAGATCATACAAATTTAAATATTCTTCACATTTAAGAAAAAAATGAAAAATATTTCTTGGCAAAAACATATTTTTTTACCAGAAAATAATTTTTACCTTAAATTATTTAAAAAGCCGATTTAAAATAAAAATTTTGATTTTTATGGATACATATCTTTCCCACATTTATTTATTCAATTACAACCTCTAATTTAAATTGAAATCCTTAATTGAAACATTACAACCTCTGCATGCCACAGCTGATAGTATACATTTAGTAGTATACAGTTAGTTCCAAAACAATCTTTTTTGAAGATGTTTCTATAGTAGCGTAAAACGTCTTCTTTATTTGCATTTTTTCTTACATTTTTTTTAAACTCCATATAAAAAATAGAATATTTAAGGATGACTTGGCATAATTTAAATGATTAATAAGAAAAATGTTTTAACGCTAAAAATTAGCGGCTTAAAAGAGTAATTCATAATTCTGTCGTGTGACTCTAATTAATTATCACGATAAAATAAAAGTAAAGCTAACAAGAAAATGAGGAAAAGGCTAAATATATTGAACTGAACTCTAACCATTAACAGCAGAATATATCTTAATATAGGTACAGAATTTGTGCTTGATTCAAAGTATATATTCTATCATTTTTTGAGATATTATTCTAAGGGCTAATTGTTCAATCCTTTCAGTGTTTGGTATAGAATTTTTTGTATCAGGTAGCTTTTTTGCATAACAAGTAGGTTTCTTTTTAAATTATTCAATAATTAGGATAAAATATATCTTGCAATATTTTCCAAAAGCTTCATATAAGAGTTTTAAGTAAAATACATAAGTAAGAAATTAAGATTAAATTTAGTAAAAGAATAAGTACAATTTTAAAAAAATTAATGTACAAATTTATATCAATACAATTATGGCTTTTACTCTATAAATTTTAATTTGATAACAGACTTAGATTTCAATAGAATAAGTAATATGAAACAAAAATCAGCTAAGAATTTTATCAAAAGATGTATTTAAAATTTTTCTTTGTTAAGTACAGGTACAAACCAATATTTATACAATTATGTCTTCCACTCTACAATATTTTAAAATGATAACAGACTTAGGGATTTCAACAGAGTGAGGAATATATTAATAAAATGAGCTATAAACTTTATTATAAAACAATGTTACATTGTTTTATAACTTTTACTCATTCAAATTTAAATGAAGAAATTAATTCAAATAAAAAATTTTAGAAAAAAACAGCTATTTCCAAACTGATATATAAACTGCCCAGTTTTTAGATTTAAAAAATTTATTTTGAAACAAAAGAAAGTTGATTACAAGATAAGAACACTTATCATGAATAATAATATAAATATATTACCCTCTACATTTGTGGACATCATTTCTTTAACGTCAGGATTGAGATCAAGATCAATAACGCAGGCAGCGTGTATGACACAGTCTGCTCCCTCAAAAGCTTGGACAAGTGATTGCATGTCTCTAACATCAGCTATGTAGTGCTTCATGGGTTTTGTTTCTGAATGGCCTAATTTAAATAAAATAAAAAACATTTTTAAAATTCCATTTCCTAAAACAACATTCGTTTTCTTTTTTTAAATGAAAGCAATTGAAAAAAAAAAAGACTATTATAGGATGTATTTATGAAGCAAAAAGATTTTCAAAAGTACCCAAGATTTATAATATTTGATGTAAAAAAGCTTATGAAATGCCTATTGGAAAACACTTGTTAAATTATTTACTGTTCAAATTTTTCAACAAAAAAAAAATTAACTTGTAAACAAATTATGTAAAAAAAACCCAAAAAGACAGAGCTTTCTAAGCTTGAATAATTAAAGCTGTATATGTATTGCATTAAATCTTGATGAACAGCAGTTTAGAATTTATACAAAAATGATAAATTTATACATTGATTAATGTAAACTGTTTAGTTAACAACTCAATTAGATAAGTAACTCAATCAGATAAGGTATTTAATAGCATAAAATATTTCACATCTGAAGTGAAACCTGATTTTTATAGCCATGAAAATTGGCTTTTTAATTTATACGAAATAATAAAAAATCAAAAGTTTTCATCATTCATTTTTTCAAATATAATCATGATACATTTATTTAAGAGCATTTTTATTTCCGAAACAAGATTTACATGTTTGTTAGTGAAATATCAACTATTTTTAGAGCTATATCCAATTTACCCCACTCTGGGATAAATAGGATACATCAAAAAATGCTCTTTTAAATGCATTACGGCAAGAAAACATACAGATAAGTTATACTTCATATTTATTCTATATGAATTCAATGTATATAAAATGTGTCAAAATTTTCGGTAAAATTAATTCAATGGTTTGGTTTTAGAGCCTTTTTTTTTTATAAAAAAAAAGCTTGATTTTATACCTACTTTATCCCACCAGATAAGTAAATAATTTAAACAACTTTCAATATACTCAAATATTAAATTTTTGTGATTCTAATAGAAAGAGATTTAGTGGTTAAAAAATGATTGTATTAAGCTATTAATTAGTTGACATTTATCATAATAAATTTTAAGTTTTATATTACGAAAAAAAATAACACATAGTATACAAAAAATATAAATTGTTAAAAATAATTTATTTACCAGCTGCAATTGATTTTTTTCCTCCAAAAAAATGAATGAATACACATAAATAGATGAACCAGCAGCTATTTTAAATTTCTAATCAACATAGAATTAATTGCAGATAGTTAATAAAAAAATTTCCAACTAATGCATTTTAATTATGAAACACATTTTTTAAAAAGTAATATTTTTATTATTATACGGATTAATTAAATAAACACTCAAGACTTTCATTTAAGAATAAATCTTTGTAAAATAAATAGTATATTTTAGTTTTATGTCGATGAAACTAAATCGATACCTAATTAAAAATATCCAATTCAAAATTACAAATATACAAAGCAATAAATTATTTATCTATAAACAGAGTTCAACCTTTATATATGAAAATATATAAATATTTTTTAGGTGATTTCTTTGACAAAAACTAAATAATTTTAATGAAAGAAATGCATCCAACCTAGATAATTTAACAGCAGTGTGAAGCTTTACTAAATAAAAGAACAAGATAGTGTCATTAGATTCTTTTAATATAAAGTTAATGTAATAACATTATTTAATTAAAAGTTTTTAATGATTTAATAATCAAAAAAGTCATTAAATACAAAATATTATAAGAATATTTATTTCCAAAATTAAAAAAAAATTATATATATATATATATATATAAGTTTCAAAATTTACCTAAATTATTTGAATATGGTTTTTTATCAAATAATATTATTTCCCCACAATTATCATCCTTTTCTTGCAACAATTTTACAATATGCTGTCCCAAGCAACCGCTTGATCCTGTGATAACTATTTTTTCAGTCATTCTGGCCTAAAATATGTAAAAAAATTAAATAACAGAAAAATAATATTACAATTATTATATTATAATAATAAACATTAAATTAATGTCCAACCAGGAAAAATAATAGAAATAGATTTAAAAAAACAAAACATGTACCATGAAAAAGGAGACTTTCAATGTCGCAAATTAGAATTTAACTTCTCAACAGCATAATTTATTTTATCCAACCTTGGCAGCATGCCATGAGAATTATCATATTAAATAGATTCATGTGTGTTCAGTTGGAATAGGAAAGCTTATGACAAAGAGTTTTGATAAAAAAGATGACTGGGAGATTAATAAAACTGATATAGAGTCTAAGTACTCTGAGATAAAAGAAAATTCTAAAATAAATACATTTACAGCTTGAAAAATTTGATGCAATGTAGCTGAATCATAAAAAATATGAAACTCTTAGAGCTATATTAGCTTTACTGAAAAATGAAATTTAGTTAAAAACCAGTAAAATAAAAATCAGAATAAAAATTGAATTCAAAATACTTTTTTTAAATCAGTTGGTAAATATCACAGATAAAAATATTCTTTTTTTAAACTTATCAGTAGGGTGCTGACAACTGAAAATATTAGATATGGTTAGAAACATCCACAAAGCTAAAATAAATAAATTTACAGCTTGAAAAATTGATTTAAATATAGCTGAATCACAAATAATATGACCTAGTTTAAGAGTATCAAAATGATTAAAAAAATTTTTTTTTTCTTAATTTCATTTTTTTATCAGAGGATAACTAAATTCAGAGATAAAAATAGTTTTTGAGACATTGCAGGGGGTGTTAACAATTTAAAATAATATTAGATATGATTTAAATCATCCAATGAAATCACTTAATTTAAAGGGAAATAATAATAAATACTATAATATATATATTTTTTTTAAATAAAAAAAAAATAAAAAAAATCATAAATAACAGAAACATAACACCTATCAAGATAATATGATAATTTGCTATCACATTCATATTTGCTTGAAATTTTGCTATGTACTGAGGATATCAGGGGTGATTGTGAGCCCAAGTCAAAATTCCGAAAAATTTCTTAAGTTAAAAAAAACAAAAAAAAAAAAAAAAAACCCATCTAAATTGAAAAAAATTTAAACAATGTTTTTTTTCTTCTTTTTCTCAATATTTCTTAGTTTACTTAAAATATATTTAAAATTTTACACATACCTATACCATTTACACATGCCTATGATGACCTGGAGAAGTAATTAAAATTTACAAAAATGTCTTTCTTGAGTTTATGATTATAACAACTATTTACTAATAAAAAATTAATATTAATCATGAAAGTATCTTTCTGGCTCTCCCTTATAAAAAAATAAAATAAACTGTGTTTTTAAGTTCCACCCTTGAAAATTTGATTTCCAGAAACTTCTGTGATCAAAATTTTTTTTGAAACGTGTGAACCTTCGATCTCCGGAAACTTCCGGATCACTGTTAGCTAAAAATCCGGATTTTTTCCGAAGCACAATCAGCCCTGGGATATTAATCATACTAAAATGGCCTGCATTTTAACCTGACTTGATTCGGATAGAGCATGCTTGGCTGACAAGTTGCAGCCAGACAACCCTCTTCTACATGTGTGTTGAAACTTCGGAAGCAATGTAGCTAAGTAGAGTAATCTTCCTCAAAACCAGCTTCATAATTTGATAGTCAGCATACCTAGGCATCGTACAGATTGTATTTCTTTGTATAGAAGACATACAATGTATTGACCATCCTAGTAACCATGTTATATTTAATGGTTTCAAAGGAGATATTTACACATTTGCTCCAGGGAGAAAAAAAAAATCATACTTTTCATGAATGTTATCATACGTACATCATCCGTTATGTTCTTTAACTCTTGTTTAATAAATGGACTATGAATAAGTCATGTTTGTTTTGTTTTTACAACCTTTATTTGGTGCAACTTAATTTATGTACACGAGTGTATTACAGCCAATATGTTGTGAATCCCATATCATAATAATTCATTGGTGCTTTTAAATGAATAATAGTTAAGAAAATAATAAAAATTGGAAGAATTCTGCTTTACAATACAGAGATGTTATTATATGTTGGTTATTTTCATTTCAGAAAATGGATTTGTAGTAACACGTAGACTCCAAAAATTAATTTTAATACATTGCTTTTCACTGGAAAAACAATCCTAAATTATCCAAATTCCATAAAAAATAAAGAAAAAAATAAAAAAAAATTATTGATGAAAGGGGGAAATTTTAGTGTTAAATACAAAACTATAATTGATATTAAATTCAAACTTGTAAGAGTATGCAAAAAAAGGACTTTCCTTTTTCTTATATATATTACTTTCATTAATAAACAAATATTATAATTCTCCAGTTAGAAACAAAATTAGATTTTAAACAATCTTAGGAGAGGAAGGATAAAAAGACCAATGACCAACACAATTTTATATATTTGCAAATTTCGAATATTTCAAAAATTGACTTCAACTATATCATTTTAAATATCAGACTTAGCATACTTGATTAATACATTATAAGTAATTAACAATGTAGGTTAAACAAAACTTTATGAATATATTATTTACCTTGTATATGTTTAGATTGTAGGTACAATATTTCTTCCAACTACCAGAAATACTGTCTATTACAAGAATAAAAAATAAATAAATATTAATTGAGAAAATTGCTCCAATTTTACTAAAAATAGGTTTTTAAGATACCAGTCAAAAACAGAATTAGTTAATGTACACATCTACCACACTTGCAGAATAATAATTATAGTCAGTTAATTTGTTGAACAATATACAAAGACAATGCGAGATTAGTGTACTCTCTATTTTTAATTAGAGTCTTCATCATAGAGTGCAAAATATAACATTTTTCTTTAATAGAGTATAAAATAAAACACAATATTCTTTAATAAAGAATAAAACTTTATTATTAAGAATTTTATATTTTCCAGATTAATTCTTATGATTTTTTAGAACTTGCTCCAATAACTTATACCTACCTTTTGCGAAGTAACTTTAATTTATTTTAAGAATTGAAACTTTACAGTTGAGTTCTGATAATCAGCCTCCTATGAGAGTTTGATAAAATTCTTTTATTTCTTTATTGCTACCAAACTTGTTCAATAAAGAACCTCTCTAGATCTGGGTATGTTCGCTAACCAATAATTTTAAACAATACTGGTAAATGTTTTGAAAGGAAAAAAGATAAGAGTATTTTACAGATCACCTATAGACCATGTAACCAGGGTTGGCAAGTTTTTGACACATGACGGTTTTTACCGTCATGTCAAAAAAACCCTCTGTCAAAAACCCATAGTTTTGGTAAAACTGTATTTTTGAGTTTAACTGCTTATAATTTAAAATTAATTCATTTTTGGGCAATAAAATTAGAAAAAAAGTTGTTAAAAGATATTTAAGAACAGATTCTTGCATTTTCCCAACATGATTATATCAAAACATACTATTTGAAGTAAAATATTAGGATACTAAACAAAATTTTCAACATTTCTAAACATCATTTTGTTTGGCATATTACATTACTGAAGAATGTCAAGTCATTCTTGACTTAGAGTTTGTTAGTAGTTGCAAGTTTTGAAAGTTTTGTTTAGCTTATTTCTAATATTTAAGAAATGCCAAATTTTAAATTCTTCTTTTTAGTTTTTGAATTTATTAATAGTTCCAAGCTTTTTTGTTTGTTTGTTTATTTCTAACAATTAAGAAGTGCAAAATTTTGAATCCTTTGCAAATCAAGCTATAATGATAAAAGTATGAATGTACTTCTTAACTATATATGAATGTATGAATGTGGAACTATATTAATGTATATCCTTCTATTAGAATACATGTATATCGTTGCAAAATCAACAGCAATCATTTACAACATTCATTTAAAAAGGCAATTATGTGAAAATAATATAAATATTGTCCGCTACATGCCATAAATTAAAGAAAACAGTAGGTTTTTGACGGTTTTTACCGGTAAAAACACGGTTTTTACCACTGTCATGTCAAAAACCAGTTTTTGACGGCAAAAACCCAACCCTGCACGTAACCATAAAATCTATTAAAGTAGGTTAAACAAATTAAAATATTTTACAGTAATAACAGCTCATCATTCAAAGAAGCTGTTAGTTTCTTTTAAATATATAAGTGTCGTGATGAAGAGATGCTAATATGACACTTCAAAACAAAGAAATTGTAACATGAAGTTAATAAAGAAAGACATAAAATAACATTTCTTTTACTTAATTTCATGTTATGTATCACAATGTAGTGAATAAAGTTTCAATGTCATGGTTAGATATTAGTAAGTCAAAGAATAATAATTAATAACAGATTAAATTTAACTCTCGAAATAACAATAGTTAAAAAAAATAAAGGAAAGAGCAAACATAAAATTTCTGCACAAAAAAATTAAAAAGTAAAAACATTAAGTAAAAAATATTAGCATTTTTTAAAAAAAATAATAGTTCTCAGTCTAGGGAGTGACTAGTTTCTTTCTAATATATAAGAGTTAACATCAACAAACAATATTTTGACACTTCATAACAAAGAAATTGAAACATGAAGTTTTTTAAGGAAAACATAAAATATCAAATGTATTTTGCTTAATTTAATCCAATTTAGACCCCAAAAAACTTTTAAGTCATGCTCAATCATTTATAAGTAAGAGAATAAACTTTAATAACTTAAACAATATAAGCTAAACTCTAAAAATAACAATGTTTTGCCTTTTAATACAAAAAAGAATAAAAGTAGTACGGCAAGCAAAGAAAATCAGGAGTCAAAGGCATTCACATTAAGTAATTTTATTAGCAACTTTGAAACCAAACCATTATTAAATTTATAGATATATTTTGAAAAGTATGAAATATAAACAATTGATAGAACAAATTTTAAACGGTATTTAAGAAGAAAACTTAGATAAAACGAAAATTAACACTGAAAACAAACCTTAGAACTTTCAAGGAAGAGACGTCCTGCTGTTCTGCTCTTTCAAAATTTATTCAAGTACATCTTCTTATCTTTAATTAACGACTTCCCATGTTTTCGATTTCATTCAACGTCACGTCTTTTGACTTAAACCGAAACTCATTCGGAATGTCATTATCACATGACCTCAATTACACAATAATGCATTTGATGGAAATTCTATGGAAATAACTATATTATTATTTATGTTTATACATTTTATAGCATTTATTTTGGATTTTCTTTTACCTTTGGATTTTCATTAAATAAAAGGGATTAGTGAATTTAAATATCGTTTGAGACGAAAGCACATTTTCTATTTTAAATCAAAGTTGTAGTGTCTTTAATCTAGCGAATCTCTAAAAGCTGTGCACCGATCTTTCATATGTTTGAGTTTATTCCGTTTTAAGAGAACTGTTAAAACTTTTCACTTTTTACGAACGTTAAAAGGTGTCGAATTTTTAGTGTATTTCATAAGTACTTCAAATTTTAAATCACTCCATTTGTAAACAATGGTAAAGTAAACAAAAGCAAGGTTATCCTTGATATGTCAAGATCAGTATCGTTTATATAGCCCGCGGGTTAGAAAATTGAGTTACAATACAATTCTTTCTTCATAGTAGTTATCTAGTTATGGTTGATGAAATAGTTTTTCTATATAATTAGATGATCAGGTACTTGCTAGTATTGCTGGTTAACAATAAAGCAATGATCCTTTCCTATTGTGTTCACAATTTATTTCGAAATTTTAAATGGATTCTTTAATGTGCATTTGCTTTTTATTATAAAAAAGGAGAATTTCTTTTGTAAAATTAGTTTTCACTTTTTTTATAGTAAGTAAATTACATAACAATTAATAAAATTCTATATTTTTATTTTTTCGAACATTTTTGTTATAGTTATTTAACATAACTCTATTAGCAGGGGTCTGTCTAGGTTTTTTTTTAAAGTACCTATTTTGTGAAAATGTTGACATAATTTGTGAAAAATTAAAAATTATATTAAAAAGTCAACACTAAAACATGGTAAAAATATAGATTTATCGTTTCTTAAGGGAGACAAAAATAAAATTTTAAGAAAAAGTATTTTGTGAAAATACCGTTTTTCCTAAAGTTGAATTTGTGAAACTACCGTTTTACCTAAAATTGAATTTGTGAAGGTACCGCTAAACGGTAGTAAATTCGGCCTGGACAGACCCCTGATTAGTAAAAGTTTTTTTTTTTTTTTAGAAAAAAAAAGTCGTACAATTATTTAAATTTTAATAAATTGGTTGGAGTAGTTATTGCAATAAGTAAAACATTAGAATCATATCTCGTACATTACAATCATATCTCAAAAAGGTTTGTGAACAAATTTTGATAATTTTAATCTCTCATTTTAATCATAAGTTAAATCTCGTACAATGTTTTTTTTATAAATATAGTCCATATTTATTTTAACAAATGAAAAGTAATGAATATTAAAGTTTGCAATTTTGATTATAGTGTATTTTTGCTATTTAAAACATTTAAACAAGAAATAATAAATTGGAATATTCTTATTTAATTTATGAAACGGGAAAATTATCTAATATTAATCTTATTTGTTTCAGTATACAGTTTTTGTAGCAATCGATGCACTTTACTTCTTTTGAAGCCTATTTGTCCCAATCTCATTATTTTATTTTTTATATCTAGACATGTGTTAAATTTAGATTTCCTTTGCAGATATATTTTTACCCTACATTTTTTTTTAGAGTGTTGTCAACTCAATTTTCGCTTTGCTGAACTATTTCCTAGCATTAGCTACATATTGAAAAAATTATGCATTTCTGTTGTATTGATTGTTTTTCTTTCAAACACACTTTAAAGAAATCAAGTTGTGAATTTTTTTTAAGAAATCAAGTTGTTAGAGGACGTTAAAAGTATAGTAGATATAGTGCAGAATTAATAGTCTATGCAGAGCAACTAAATGATTGTTGATTAACAAACTGTAAGTTAATTGCCAGCAACTCACTAATTTTTTCATCAAAAATACACTAGATTATTTTTTTAATGAAAATGAAATAATGAATATTATATAATATTCTGAAAATTACTTTATTTCATGCATGTATCTTAACAATTTTCGTCAATGTACATATGAACCTTGAAATGCTTTCAATATTTTGAGAAATGCTTAAAAAGAAAAGAAATGCCTTACATTATTAATATCAAAAATTTTTTTAATCCTTTAAAAACTTCAATTTTTGAAAAAATAGCCACATGTTTTTTAAAAGCAATTACTTTTAAAAATGCTACAACTGGCCAGTCATTTTTTCCTAATTTTACTCTATAGTAAATATTCATCAGAAAAAAGACGCTTAAATTTATTATTGCGTATTAAAAAGAAACATTTCTGTTCCCCGACAAATGAGTGATAAAGTAAGTTTAAGGAAATTATTATTTTTTCCTCCAAAAACATAAATGCAAACATTTATATCATATCATGAACTCAAGTAAATATTTATTTCTAGCATCTACTTGACCCTACTTTCATTAAATTGAGAAAGTCATTACAACTCTTTATCATTATCTTGTAAATTATTTTAAAATTAATTATATAAATAGCCAAAATGTGTTTTGATTTTTTTCCCTCCTTTTTTTTTGTCAGACTAAAATTTGAAACTAAATATGGCTATATTTGACTTATTATAGCAGTTTCAAATATGAAAACAAAATATTTTAAAATATAATTTTATAGCAAATCACACTCAATTATTTATTTATTACATTTAAAATTCTATCATATTTTGATTTATCAGATTGATTATATTAATATTTGTTTAAATTTTATACAAAATTCATGACATGCAATCCATAATCTCCAAAAATTGAGTATTAAATTTTTTTGTTTCACATTTGAGTGACATATCAAATATTGTCAAAATTAGTCTAAAAGTTTCGCACAGTTAAAAAATTCATTTTTAATTTCAAAAGGAATGCAACATAGCATTTGCATTGAGATAAAATAATACCTAACATAATTTATACCTTAAAAAGTGAAGATGATGCTAAAACTCATATTTTATTTGAATTAAGTAGTCAAATATAAATTTTATTAGGTAAGAAGCTAAGTTACATAGTTGCACTTCTTTCAAATAAATTCGCAGAAGCAAAATAATAGTATTAATTTTATTTTAAACAAAATTTAAAAAGAAACTTTTGAAAAAAAATTTTTTACACCATTTTTATTTCATAATTTTAAAAAATTCCATAAGATTAATTCCAAGAAATACTTTTAAATTAAATTTCGAAGGAACTCTTTTTGAAATTTAATATTTTGAAATTTAGCGAAAATGGAATGTTTAAAAATTAGTACTCAATAATTAGCTACAAGAATTATACATTAAAAAGTTTTAAAGCATAATTTATTTTTCTAAAATTTCTATTTTGTCTTGAAATCTGATAAATTTATGTTTTCTCTTTTAAGTAGTAAAATTTTAAAATATATTTTTCTCAGCTGTTTTCATTCCATTTAAAAAGAATGTGTCTGCTGACCCTTTTAGTCTAGCTTCTGAAAATGGTCAAACTTTCTTGGTTTGTATGATGAATAACTACATTTCCTCCTCTTCAAACTTGGGCTTTTGTACCCAGTACCCTATATGCTAATGTTCCTATTTTTAAATAGCTTCCTTTTTCAAAAAGATAATTTTATGTTGATACTATTTATGTTTGGAAAAAATTCATTTCATTCTAATTTGTTAAAATATATGTACAATACCTTTACTACTATTTGGGGGGGAAAAAAGTTTAGCAAATTCCGCAGGATTTGGAAGTTGTTTCTAAATCCTGCGATTTGATGTTAAATGATTTGGAAGTTAATGTGCTTGTCATCAGATGTTCCCTTTTGTATATTACTGCAACATGTTACTAATATGTAAATAACAGGAAGAAAATATTATTCAAATTAAAAAAAAAAAAAAAAAATTTTTTTGGAAAGTATTTTTTTATTTAAACAATATTTTTGTTTTATTATTTTCCTTGAGCATTACTATAAAAATTAATTGTAAAATCAAAAACATTTTAAGTTAAACAAATATTTTTAAATTTAATATTTGTTAATGATCGATAAATTTTGATGGCTTTTTATTCCTTCCTCTTTGTGAAACCTATTAAATGCGTATTTAAAATTAAATTTCCTCTCTATTATCTTCTTTCTGTCATCAGGACGTGCTTGACGAGAATGAAATTCAACTTCAGAAAAGATATCCAAAACTACGATTTTTATATTTTCTTTCCATTAAAGAGGAACTTGAACCAACAAAACCCTGACCTGTAGCCTTACCATCAACTACAACGGAATTTCTTTAATTTCAGAAAATATTTTTCTTAGTGGAGCAAAGGTAATGAATAAAAAACTACACATTAATAAGTTGAACAGATAGATAAAAGGACATAACGAGAAATGTTTATCTCTTAAGTTTTGATAATAGGCTTCAACTATTTTAAGCTCTTACGAATTTTTTCTTCTTCTTGTGGAAGAGAACTTAAGCAAGATGTTTTAAAACAAACGGAATTAAAAAAAAAAAAAAAAATTAAGAGTTACAGCATTTGTCTGTGTGACTTTACCTGAATCTGTTTAAATTACTTATCCTTAGTGGTGGACAAATTTCTTTTCATTCCAATTTATTAATATATATATATATATATATATATATATATATATATATATATATATATATATATATATATATATATATATATATATATATATACACTCCTCAAAAGTGAAATTGCAACACCACGAAATAATGCACGTAGCTTCATGCAAATTTCAGGAGCGATAGTAGTGAGATGATATGCAAATGATTAAAAAAACAGACTAATAAAATCATTATAAAGCAATTTATTCAATATCTAATGTGGCCACCTTGGGCAGCTATACAGGCCTCAATCCGGCGAGGCATGCTATCACTGACTCCATTGATGGTTGCCTGAGGTAACCTTTGCCAAGCCACATCCACTGCTGTGCGCAGATCATCGATGGTTTGCGCCATTGGTCCTCTGTTCATGCCACGTCCAATGAGATCCCATAGGTGTTCTATGGGATTCAGATCTGGAGATGCTGCCGGCCAGGGAAAGATGTCAAATCCAGTCAGGCTGTTAAGAGTTCGCCGTGCGACATGCGGCCTGGCATTGCTTTGCTGGAATACCGTGTTGGGTGCGCCCTGCAACAAGGGCAGAACAACGGGATACGCAACTTGTGTGACGTAGCGGTCCGCTGTCAAACTGCCGTGAATGTGTACCAGGGGCGTTCTGCGATCAAACATTATGCCACCCCAAACCATGATGCCCGGTGTAGGACCGTTGTGACGCTCGGCGTAATGGGCTGGTTCGTAGCGTTCTCCGGGTCGCCGCCATACCCGTCGACGGCCGTCATTTCTCCACAGACAGAAACGAGATTCATCCGTGAACAATACCCGATGCCATTGGATGGTCCAGGTACGATGACACCACGCCAGGCGTCTAGCTCTGTGTAAAGCGGTCAACGGTACCCCTGTTACTGGTACCTGTGCACGTAACTGTACTTCGTGCAATCTGTTGCATATGGTTTGGGTGGACACAGATCTACCTGCTCCTGAAGGCAACCGGCTTCGGATGGCACGCGCCGTGGAGAAAGGGTCTCGAATAGTCAACTGGTGAATACGCCGGTCTGTGCGCTCTGACGTGCACCACTTCCTCTTCGGCGTGCACGTAGACCTTCCTGAATCCATCGTGTGACACAACGTTGGATGGTACTCACGTTGTGCCCAACACGAGTTGCTATTGCGCGCAGCGACAAACCAAGTTCATGGAGTTCGATAATACGGTCACGTTCCCCGGTCGTTAACTGATGGTATTGAGCTCGCCGACGTCTCAGAGGCATTTTCTACGCTTTTTCGAAAGTCGCAAATGCTACGCGAAACCTCAGATGCCGTTTATGAGAAGGGAAAGTTGCTGGCTTTTATAGCCCGAATGTGCGCACCACGTGATCAGATGCGTGCGCAAGTTTAATCATTTGCATATCCATCTCACTACTATCGCTCCTGAAATTTGCATGACGCTACGTGCATTATTCCTTGGTGTTGCAATTTCACTTTTGAGGAGTGTATATATATATATATATATATATATATATATATATATATATATATATATATATATATATATATATAATTTTTTGTGGAATAGAAAATTTTAATTTGGCAACTGCTACTTCAGACAGATTTGCCTTGGATGCCACTAGCAACTAAAAATATAAGAAGTGGTAGAAACTACAATTTATTTTTATTAATTAATTTATTGAATTATCCAATCGTAACTACCACCCCGGGTGACTAAAAATATAGGAAGTGGTAGAAACCACAAGGCATTTTTATTTATTTAATCTATTGAATTCAATGGTAACGGTCACAACTTACGTTGAAAATTATTAATATTTAAGTTGAAAACATTTTCGATCCACCTTCAATAGTAAGCTGAAAGATACTTATAAAAAATTGCCTATTTTAATCGCTTTTTGAAATATTTTTGCTGATTATCAGTGACCGCTTTTTACATGTTTAGTCTCCTGTGGCATCGTTGTTATTGTAGAGCAGTGTTTCCCAAAGTGTGGTACGCTTACCCCCAGGGGTACGCGTTCTTATGCGGAATATATTGCAACAAATGAAATTAAAAAAAAAATATTTAAATATAAAGCTAGCCGTGAAAATTTTATTTTATTTACGTATTTTTCTATTGGTTATTTTTTGAAGAGTTAACAGTTAATAACTAGTTACAGCAGCCAGTTGTGATTTTTAACTTTCGGGCAATTTTTTATAGCAAAAAATATTTTAATTTTTTTTATTAGTGTTACACAGCGTTACGATAAATTTAGAAAGGGTGCACAAAAGTCATAAGTTTGGGAAACACTGTTGTAGAGGCATGCTTTACCTCTTTTTTGCTTAAAGATTAATGGTAGCTGACTGATACAGTTTCATCGGAGTGCCTATCCTAGGGGGATATCTGCTCCTTCATCTAAGCTATATTTATATGAAGGATAGGAAGGGTGGTGCGGGGGTTAACTAAGTTAAGTCTCAATTGGAAACATTTTACAATTAAAATAAAATCTGGCATAAGTATATGCATGTTAAATCGAATTGGGAAGTAAAAAATTAATTAGAATAACATTAAAAATAAAAAGGGAAAATATTGACAATTATTTTACAAGTGGGGAAGACTCCCTCGCCTCCCCCCTGTAGTGGTAGCTCTCATACTCATATGTGGTAGTTATCTTAGCATCAGTCTCGCGAGCGGCTCTAACTAATTTATCTGAGTGGGAATGTATAATAAAGTTGGGGTTCAGTAACATTTACTGAGAGAAAATTAAAATAAAATAGCGAGATTAAAGAAACAAATTTAAAGGAGAGAGTATAGAGGTTTTTGCGGCTCAGACTGCCTCGCCTCCCCCGGAGGTATTATCCCCGAGCTTCGCAGGTGCACAGTAGCCACATAGCCTCAGAGAAATAGGAAAAAATACATGATAATAACTGCGCAAAAATATATAGGTGAATATCGAGTGAAAAATTATCTGCATCTATTTACAAAATTTACGGGACAGTACCCCATCGGATAGGAAAAGGGCGGTTGCCGGGCTCAAAATAAAAGTTTTTCAAAGTAGTTGCAACTGCACTTATTACAGGAAAGTGCATCTCTGAAGAAATTGGTGAAGGTTCAGAAGCAAATAGTTTTATATTTCTAGTGGTTTGTAACATTTTAGCACCTCACCGTAAAGAATTCAACGCCTTTTAGAGTATAGCTCAAATCTCAGTGCACTGCCCCGAAGCGACATTAACTGATTCGTCGGTTTTTTTAGACGTATAATTGGGGGAATGTGTGATGTGGAAGTAGAGTTTAAACGCCTTATTTCCGTTATGGAACATCACCCTTTTCCAAAAAAAATAATAATAATAATAATTATTATTATTATTTCGTTGTAAGCATTTAATTTGGGTAAAGAAATACTCTTGCGCTCATGCCTCTCGACTCGACTCGATCTGGTTATTGTTGAAGTACTCTCCCGAGCTAGCGGGCACCAAACTTTTAAATCTATACTTTGCCCTAGAGCAACTGTGACTAATGGCATAGGTATTAGGAGGAAATCAAGGCAGTTGGTGGCTGGAGTAGCATGTTGTTGTGTACAGCTTAGGTAATGATAGTAATTAAAGATATAACGTTAGATAAAAATATATAGGTACCTTAATAAAATGATGATTATACATTTAAATTAACATAGTCAGGATGAATATAAATCAAGTTTACCACCACTACAATTTGTTTGGTTGACCATTGGGAGTCCTGTATTTTGCGGCTAGATCATAAAGAAGTCATCATCATCTTCACTCATGTTTAAGACCACCTCATCATTAATAAGTTTTCTCTTTCTTTTGTAGTACGAAACAAAATATCGAGACTAGAAAAAGTAAGAAAAAAAATTGGGAGAGGGAGGTATAATAACTACATAAAGCATTACCTTGCACGTTGTGCGTTTAAAAAATTATAAACAATCTGTTTTCCCATATGCATCTCTATCGCCAAATATACTGTGTTTTACCTCCGATTTCGGGCATTCTGACTTAAACTGATCTTAATTTTGCTTCAATTAAATGTACCAAAATGAACCTAGGAACAAAACTCATAAGATACGCGCTAATTGCAATTAACATTATCTTTGTGATTTGTGGAATAGGAATGATAACAGTTGGAGCTTTGGGTACCAGACAGGATATGACACATTTCTTGGGTATCAAATATATATCGGCGCCTATAATTTGTATTCTTGTAGGATGTATTATATTTGTGGTAGCATTCTTTGGATGCTTTGGTGCTCTCAAATATAACCACGTTATGGTGCTGGTGTTTGCATTGCTCGTATTTGTTATAATAGTTTTGGAGATTGCCGGTGGTATTTGTGCATATTCATATAGGGTAAAGACTGAGGCTTTTCTTAAAAAGAGCATGGAGGAAAGTCTAAGTCGAAATCATAATGACACCTTAAAAATCTGGGATGCGTTGCAATCACATTTGGAATGTTGTGGCACCAATGGTCCAGCAGATTATAGAAAACATAATTTTACAGTTCCAAGAAGTTGCTGCAAGACCAGTGCTAGCAATGCTACGTGCGTTGAAGCAGATGCTTTTCAGGATGGCTGTTATCTTAAAGTAAGTGAAGTATTCAGCAGGCATGTAATCGCCATTTTTGCGGTTGCTATTGGTTTCGCTATAGTTGAGCTTCTGATATTCATGTCTTCTTTGCTCTTAGCTCATGAAATCAAGAAAGAAAATGAAGCACTTAATTAAGCTGTGTGTTTTGTTAGCATGCTTATATTATTCTAATGCGTAAGATTATTTCTTATTTTTCAAATTTCAATTGGCTGTAAATTTACTTATTCGGACAATGAAGTACAGATAAATAAAATAATATTTACTTGAAACTGAATTAATTTCAAATGTTTGCGGGCAGGAGACATCGAAATGTCTTGAAAACTATTTAGAAATATCTCATTCCTAGACTACAAATTTAAGCGTATAAATATTAAAAGACAATAATATAAATATTAAAAGACAATTAACAAAGTCAAGAATAAACAGCTTGCTTTTTGCCGTCAGTAGAACAAATAATAACAATGATGTAGGGTTGTCAACAACTACGCTCTTTGCAGAATATTTTATAGAGGAGTAAACAATTCAAAACTGTAAAGCTTTCAGAATTCCCGGTAATTATGCTTACATTTTAAAAGCCGCATCACAAGATTACAGGAGCAAACTGATGTTTCATATGATTTTTTAAATCCTTTGCATGTAGTGGTGTGGAAAATAACTTTAAATCAAGTTTACGAAACAAAGATTCATACATTAAAATGTAAACTTAGATTTTGGAAAAGTTCAACGGAATACAAACAAATGTCCCTGCTCAACAACAGGACGAAAAATGAAGGGATCTTGCTGTAAGTGTAGTGAAATGACAATCGCAGATTCCGAAAAGCAGCGAAGAAAAATGTGTTGTAAAAATGCCATGTAGATATGATTAATGATGGTTCTCTATCAAATTTTCAAAAACAGATTTTCAATTCTAGAGTTAAATTGTACTTTAGGTTAATATCTGTCTGATCTCTCGATATTTTTGGTTGAAAAAAAAGCACTTGATTCATGCATCAAAACGATCCTTCAGGTACCGTTATAAGAGAAAAGTTGCCAGGCTTCAAGTCAATTTTTGGATTTATAGCTTAATATAATGCAAATCAAACCTCGAACCTTCTCTAGGGTGGATTGTCACCAAGTTCTTGAAATCCTATGATCAATGATAGCGCATTTACTTTGTCAATGAGTTGTTATTGTCTACTGTTAAAATACTTGAAGTGGCTAAGTTAAAATGTGAATTTTTAAAAAAATTATTACGGATTCGTTACTTTCAGTCAAAAATATACAAGAAAATAATATTTTCACCTGAAGGACATTTTTTACTCTAAACAAAGTCATCAGTTTGTAAAATGCACAAGTGCTGGCGTAATTTTATTATTTTTATTGGATATATTTGCTTCTGTTCACAACCAGGAATGCCAGGTTTATTATTTGCAGAAATTCGTTTGAAATAGTTATTACTTTAGGAGACCCATTTCAGGATGATTGGATTGAAGTGGGCTTGAACTTTTGAACTGGAAAGACTGTGGCTTGAACTTTTCAATTATGAAGATGTTGTCGTAAACAACGTAGCTTTAAATCAGATTCAATTAATAAAGAATTTAATGTTAAAATACAAATTTTGCTGTAACCAGTAATTTTTTTTCTCTAATTTGTGCAAGTTGGCATTCATCTACTGCAAAAAAATATTTCTCAAAACTTGAAACTTTATAGAAGCTGATTGTTGTATTTTTTTATTTTACTTCTCTCGAAAATAAGTCCTAGTCCTAGTGTTATGATTTTATTGGGCACCTGGGCCGCGAAGCGACCCCTATCCCATCCATCTGGAATTTTAATACAGTTTTGTTTGAGCATTGAGGTAAGCAGGCAGTGGAGTTGTCTCCCAAAAATAAATTGGAAATGATTTAGTTTTACTATCAGTTTTTTAAAACTTTTTGTGGTAAGTTGTAGCATTTGTTATTCACCATGTATCCTAAAAAAACAAACAAACGCTACCGGAAGTCTTGAGGTCCTCTTCTGACGTCATAACATTAAAGTGACTATTTCTTTTTTTGACGCTCCAGATTTGTTTGTATATACTCGGAATACTTAGTTTTTCTTAATTTCATTTTTGTGAAAAAATGTGTTATCCATATTTTAAAATATCATATAAAGGTAAAAAAAAATACTTTGGGAAATTATCCTAAATTGATATGCAATTACTTAACAGCATATTTAATTGAGGTAATTACGTTTAACAATTAAGCGTGCCTTAACATAGTTTATAATGATCAACATATTCAATACGAAAGAAATATGCAAGTGTGTTTCGCAGCATGTTTAATAATGACAAATACATTCAACACAATTAAGTATATCTCAGCATATTCAATAATGATCAACATATTCAATAGGAACTGTAAAACACACAATATCATCCCCATTGTCATCTTTTAGTATAAATTTAGACAAGTAATCATAGTCTGGTGCAGTCACATTGACCGTATTCTTGTAAGTGTAGGATTGTCCATTCCTTAGTGGACATTTTATACTTTCATTCTTGCAAATGTCAGAATCAGAGTAGGGAATTGTCTCAGGATTTCCTTCCTCTTTTCCATCTTTCGTTCTGTACGCCTGGTATACACCAGTTACAGAATTGGAATCTACGTGAGATACAAATTCGAGTGTTATGGTATCCAGGGTGTTTTTGACAAGTTGACAAACGTCTTTTGTGTCCGGACATCTGGAGAGGGTGAGACTTGTAATCTCCCCTTTTGTTGGCTGGTCACAGTTTTTGTACCCAGTTGATGCGGCGTAGCTAATCATCAAAAGAAGAGTCAAACATGAGAGACACGGCATTTTCATCTACAATATAAAATGGAAACTATTAATTTTAACAATACTTTCTTAAAAGTCGACGGTGGCTCAAGGGATGGAGCGCTCGCCTCCCAATGAGGTGAACCGGGTTCGAATCCTGGTGATGGCTGGTTGATTCGAATTCCACACCCGGCTAGCACAGACCACAGTGCTGACGTAAAAATATCCTCAATGCTAGACGGATGTTGGGTTAGCGTCTCCTAGCTGTCAGGCTAACCATGGGAGGTTTTAGGGGTTTACCACTCGATGTAAAAATGACTCCTTCAAAAAGTCCTCCACGAAGACAAATTTCTCTCAATACTTTATCCAGGAGTTCCCTTGTCTTCTGGATTGGATTCAAAATTACAAGGCTACGGAGTAGAACATTGGTAGTCGTAAACTGAAAATTCGGTCGGCTGTTCAACGACGGTTATAAAATAAAATAATTTCTTAAAATAAAATTAAAAAAATAAGACTTATAATAAAAATATCAACAAAACAAAAATATGCGTTTGATACGCTAGTTCATGCATAGTATTAACTGAAGGGCGTGGTGCAATATAATGATCAGCTTCATTTTCAAATTGTCCAAAACATTGTTTTAATGAAAAACACTTCGATATCGCAGAATAGTGTGCTACAAGGTAATGGTAATTCTGATTCTTGTATGGTGCCTATCAGGAAACAATATAAAGGAACAGTTGGATGTAAAAACGTCACCCGTTGAAAAAAAAAGTTATACTGAGACTGTCCTATGTAAACTAAGATGATGGCATACAGGGTTGCTACGGCGGTGAAAAATCATAAGTGGTTGCTAAGGTTCCTCAAGGCTACTAAAAATATATAAATTAAGCCCTCCTTCAAGGCTGACAGTAAAATTAAAAAGAAAAAACTGGTATTATTAGCTATTAACTATTTCTTTATTAGCTATTTTTTCTGAAATGTAAAATAAGATATTACTGATGTTAATTATACGCTATTCATAACTATCTAAAAAGAAGACAGAGTATTTGTGCTGCGTAAACTAAAGAAAAAACAACGCGAATAAAGTACATAAATGGGCATACTATAGTTTTGGTTCTCTAAACAAGGTTCAATAAATTTGTTTAGAGAACCGAAGCTATAGTATATCAATTTCTGTACTTTATTTCTGTTTTATTCACATTATTTTTTTGCTTTAATCTATTCAACACTATTCACTTTTTCTTGGGTAATAAAAAAAAGCATTATGTTATAACTGTGAGGAAAAAAAATCTGGATAGTCACGTATAAGTTGGGATGAAATCATTTTCTCCCTGTTTTTGTTCATTTTAGACATGGTATCTATAAGCTTTCAGACCATCCTTCATATGAGCATTGCAAAATCATAACTGCATTTTTTCTTTCTTTATGTTTTGGCACCTATTATGCTTTTTTTTAAAATGAAACTTTTTTCGGTTGATACGAATGACCTAAATCATCGATACATTTTTTTAATCGATTTTACTACAATTTTTTTTTTAAAAAAAAGAAGGATCTTAACGTGGCAAAAATGTTCGTCCTCCGGAAAATTAAAAAAAAATCTGGTAATAAAATTAGTTCATATTTACTTTGTCTTCTGGGGAAGTAAAATAACCCTGACAGCCTAAGCTATTACTACAGTTCTAGAATACAAATAGGACTGTTTTTTATCTGTGAAAAGAAAATAGTGGTTTAATCCGTTCAAACGATTCAATCTGATATATTTAATAATTCATAATTTTATCCGGTTTATGTTACACTGAGTGAATTGTAACCACCTCCTAAATTGTACAGTTATGGTACAGTGCACCAATAAAATAAATAAATAAATAATTAAAAAAAAAAAAGCAGACCACCCTGGATAGTTTTTTTTTTTTCTGTCTAATGATCGGTAGGTAGGTAGGAACTTTATTTACATCGCACTAGAGCTGCACTCATCCCTCAATCTTAATGGTTCGAGGGGGTGACCTCAAATATGTTAATTAATTAGTGCAGACGATATTTTAAGTTACGAAATTAGACACAAAAACGCACTTTTTCTGAATGAACTTTTTTTCGGCGGATTCAGATTTTTGACATCCATAATGTAGGGGGTAGCCGCAATCTGGAAAATACGGTCCCCATAGATAAGTCAGGAGAGCGATTCAAAGTATGGACTTTATAATGTTAATTTTATTTTTTATGTAATTCGCCTTATTTCTAGAATTTTTAAACGAATTGAAATTTTTTTGTATATGATTATAAAAATCGTTTATCCAAAGATAATTTCCATGAAAAAAATTAATTTTAGTTAATATTTATTTTTTCATTATTTTATTTGCGAAATACGCAAAAAGTAAAATTAACATTAACATGCGTCCAAACGTCGGATCGCTCTCCTGACCAAACTATGAGAACCAAATTTCTCAGATTGCTATTGTCCCCCTATATTTTTGGGGTCAGAAATCTGAATCCGTCGGAAAAAAATTATTTATTTGATTCAGAGAAAGTGCGTTTTTGTGTCTGATTTCTTAACTCAAAATATCGCCTGAGCTAATTAATTAGCATATTTGAAGTAAACTCCTCGAACCATTAAGATTGAGTCCTAGAACGTGAAGATCCAATCGTTAAACCAAAAGTTATTCCGGGTGATCTGTTTTTTTTTTTTTTTTTTTTTTTTGACGCTCTGTATAATACAAAAAGTATAAGTATTAGGGCAAATATTTAAAATATTAAGTTGCAAATAAATATTGTTATTTTATAGATGTTATTTATAAAATAACAAAAACGCATTCTATATCCAACGAATCTTCCTTGAGTATATGGTGTAATTAAAATTATCATAATCTGTTATGATTCTTGTTCTAATTTTTTCTTGCCTGTAGGAACCAGAAGTTAATAGATAGAAATTGAAAATCGATTCTTCGAAATACTTTTCCGTTTTTTCCAGCAATAAACCAAGTTTTGGCGACTTCCATGTTTATTTCGGCAGATTTTGATATATCGCTTTTGTCTTCGCTTAAATATTAATTTTCGACTCCTGAAAGGTATACTTTTTAGCGTAATTTTTGGCAAGGATTCCGTAATCATCTAACATAATTGTCACTTTACGGTCATTTTTCCTTTAAAAAAAATCAAATAATTGATTAAAATTAAATAAAATAAGTCAGTGGGATACTATAACATCACTACTAGACAACGGGGCAAGAGTTAAAGATCCTATGTTAAGGGTTAAAAAACATGGTTTTGAAAAACGCGATTGGAATTGACTTGTAGTCTTAAACACCGTTCATCATTGAAAGATGCCGCTTTTTAGATTTCGAAAATTCACAATTAACAATAATTAATAGTTAACAAAAAAATCGGTTTTCAAAAAGGACCCTGAAAACTTCAGGAAGCAAAGAAGTTTTTGGGTTTTAAGAAGAAGATTAAAATAGAAAGTGCATAAATTATCCATTGATATAAAAAATATTCTTACTTCTGAAGAAGCTTTGATCTTGCCTAAAAGAGACTTACTTTTCAGGAATAAATACTGAATCGTGTAACAGATAATGTGTTAACATTAATGCATAAATGTTCCTTTTGCAAGTCACGTTGTAGAATTAGTTTTGAATGTGTAATAATGTCTGCGTCGCGTTTTGCTGTGTCATATTGGGTGACTGACATCTTTCTTTTTAACGAATATGTCTGTCTTGTGTTTTGTTATTTAGGTCTGAATAATAAATACACTAAGCATGCAAATTATTTACTTTTTTTTATAAGTATTGGCCACGTAGTTTGCATTATTAGTTCTCATCTGAAATAATTACACAAGGTAGCAAATTTTTCGTGACATACATAAAAGTTCTTGATTTTAAATTCGGGTGGGGAGAATTTAAATTTGAAATTTGTTTTGTTAGGAAAGCTAGGGATTTTTTTAAAATCGGAATTTACAAGTTTGTAAAGATTTATGTACATATACACTTGTCTGCTTCTTCGAAAATAAAGACCACGTATTGCACCTTAAACTGATATGTATTATGGCCCACTTCACACACTAACTACGTAGCGGAGAAGTGAAGACACTTTTTACTATTCACACGAGTGAATTTTATTTTATTTTATAACAGGCAGCGTTGAACTAACTACGTAGCGGAGAAGTGAAGACATTTTAGTATTCACACGAGTGAATTTTATTTTATTTTATAACAGGCAGCGTTGAACACATGATCCAATTCTGAGTTTACGACTATCGATGTACAACTCTGTAGCCTTAAAATTTAAAACCCAATCACAAAGACAAGGTAACTCCTGGATCAAACTATCATTAGGACAAACTTGCATACATGGAGGATTTTTTGATGGAACTAACCAACATTTGCTTTACATGTCGAGGAAAACATCCCACGCTTAGGCCAACGTCAAGGAGACTCTAACTGGTGATCCGTCTATCACAGCAACTATTTTACGTCAACACTGCGGTCAGTGCTAGCCGGAAGCAGAATTCGCATCAAACAGTTATCTCTGGGAGTCGAACCTTGGTCACCTCTTTGGGAGGCGAACACTCTATGCCATGAATCACCACGGTTCTCTCAAGTGAGACTTTCTTTTAAAAAATGTTCTGGTTAGGAATACATTGGTAGACGGAAAAAAGGGTCCCGGTAAAAAAGGTACCTCCATAGGGAAAATCTGTAGAGATATTTCCCCTCTCGCTTTCAGGGCAGCATGAATGCTCCTCGCTGTTTCAATGAATATTCTTTTTATCTGTAATAATTCAGATTAGATCATTGAGGTAAGGAGAAGGGTAAGGGGGGGGACTTATGGGCTGGTTGTATTACGCTTTTGTTTTAAAATTTTATTTCATTTATTTATTCTTCTTTGATTATTTTTTAAAGCGGGAAGATACTATTTAAATTTTTCAATAATGTTTTACTTTATTTTTGTAATTTTTTTTAGTGAAAAATGTGTTATTTTCTATTTTAAATTACATTTTGTGAAGAAGTTGCTAATGTGAGGCTTAAAGTAGCCAATCGGGGAAGTTGGGAGGATTTATGTGTTGGAAGTTTATTCGTGATTGGAGGTGAAAGTATTGGTCCTTTTTAATTAGTTGAAAACGCACGACACGAAAAAAAAAAAAAATAAGCCATGCACGGAACATCAAAAAGCGCTTCAATCTAATCTTCTCATTTCAAATATTTTCCCTTACAGAATTTTCCCTACTCAGGTACCTTTATTTACCGGGACCTTTTTTTCCAGGCACCTTTTTTTCCGGGACTTTTTTTCCGGTACCTTTTTTTCCTAGAATACATTAACAAATTTTATAAAAACTATAGCTTGTAGAATGAAAACGATTGCAGATTTGATCACAGGCGCTAAAGTATTGAAGATCTGTTAAAAAATCTCATGCAACAGGTGAAGCAATTTGCTTCCTAGTGTTATCCCTCCATAATTTTTTTTAAAAATATTATTTTAAACTGAATGAGATTGTTCAACGGTACGTTAAAATATCAGCGGTGGTCCTTTATTAGTCCGCGAAGGCTATTGAGGCATGTAATGTTTCATTTTTGCCTCATATTTTGTTGAGTCACACACATTGTTGAGTGGTTTGACACGGAGAGAGGGTTTTTGCCGGTAATGGCGTATCGAAAGCACTTCAGAGTGGCAAAAACTGAAGGGGTCATTTTCTTGAAAATTTTGCCGTCTGAATGATACGTCATTTAAAGAGCTAAACTTTAAAAAATAAAAAATAAAAATCGAATTTTATGTTTCGTGTTTCTTTTATGTTATGAAAAGAAAAGGAGCAGTATAAAGATGTGACGAGCTTGGTGGAAGAAGCATGTAAGTGACATTTTCAGTGGTACTTAATCATCAGGGAAATCATCAGAGGTACTTAATCATCTGGGTATTGAGGTGACACAAAGTGGTCATCTCAATATATAATTGTTTTTTATTTCATTTTAATTTTGACATAAATAATTCACATTAATTTTGCGCGTGCTTGCATTATTTTATTATTTCAAATGAAGCAGTGACAAATAAAATAAGGCAAGGACTTATTAACCTCGCCTTTCTAATGAATCTGTATTTATTTCATTGGACAGTTGACCCATTTCTGAGTTTACAACTATCAATGTACATCTCCGTAGCCTTGTAATTTTAAATCCAACCCAGAAAACAAAGGAATTCCTGGATCAAGCATTTGAACAAACTAGCTTTAGCAAAGACTTTCGTGATTTTTCTCTTCATGTGAAGAAACCACATTTGCTTTACATGGGGTGGAAAACCACGAAAACTTCCTTAGCCCAAAGGCAATGGGATTTTAACCCAGGATCCGTCTATCACTGATGATATGTTACGTCAGTACTGTGGTCGTTGAAAGCCGGTAGCAGAATTTGTATCAACCAATCACCATTGGGATTCGAACCTGGGTCAACTTATTTTGGGAGGCAAACGCTCGATTTCTGAAGCCACTGCGGCTCTAAAGAATTTTTAAGGAAATAGTTCTATGTCACTATTTTTTTTGATCGGTAATAGCCACCCTTTATTATAGTCACTCTGAATATTTCACATGCCTGGTTCATCAACTTAGCTCTTCATTTAAACGTAAGTAAACTTTAGAGTAAGATAAGATTAATTTCAGAGTTGTTGTTGTTGTTCTTGTTCATTTACGTCGCACTAGAGCTGCGCAATGGGCTATTGGCGACGGTCTGGGAAACATCCCTGAGGATGATCCGAAGACATGCCATCACAATTTTGATCCTCTGCGGAGGGGATGGCACCCCCGCTTCGGTAGTCCGACGACCTGCACGCGAAGTCGAGCACTTTACGGTAGAACAGTTTAACGAGGACCAATACCGCACACCCTCGGTCCCTACGCAGACTGATCCAAGTGGTCACCCACCCGCGCATTGACCGCAGCCAGTGATGCTTGACTTCGGTGATCTGCTGGGAACCGTGTCTTAACGATCAGTCCACTGCGGGACAATTTCAGAGTTAGTATAGTCCTTATAAAATTTAAAAAAGTTATGTTAATATTCTAATAAAGAAGTTTCCAATTAGTAATTTTCATTTGGAAATATTAAGCTTAGAGGTGAATGCTAACTTATTAAAATACATTTTATTTTCTTAATTTAGCTATCAATTTTTAAAAATTTTATATTCTTTTCCGTAAGCACTCTGAGTTCGTATAACTTAAATAAAAATATTACAATTTCAATAAAGATAGGATACAGTGATGCAAATTAGGAAATCCTCTATTATCGACTGTGACTGATTTACTCTGAAAATAATAGATAATGATCTAGGACACGATTACTTTATGTGCTTTCATATCTTAACTAAAATTCTTTTTAACTGGATGATAATATCCTTGTTGAACTTTGTACAGCATAACTACTTTACATTTATCACATGATTAAAAATAGCTTTACTCAATATTTCATTAACTAAGCATTATTTTTGAAGACGCAATTTTGATAAGGGGAGACGGTATAGGGTGTATACCAATAATACTAAAACATACTTTTTTCGATGTACTTTTTCTCAGCATCTAAATAAGGTATTGCTTCAGTTTTTTTTTTCACGGAATATTTACATAAACAAGTTTACACTGTAATAACCGTTAATACATATCTTCGGCAGATTCTTTTTAAAATTATTCACAAGAAACTTTTAATTTTTCAAAAAGTTTTTTTTTTGAGCAAAAATCTTTCATAACTCAAAAAGTATTCCTGTTAACGCTAAGACATTATCACAGCATATAACTGATATAATCTCAAACATCCCCTCCCCTCCAAAAAAAAAAATTTCAAAGTGATATCATAAGTAGTTTCTTTAAGGAAAAAAAGAACATAAAAAAAGGCCAGTTTTAGAATTGTTGATATATGCCATACCGACTTCTCTTAAGGCTAAATATATAATGATTTTCGTGAAATAGATTTACTTTTAATGTGTATCTTAATATGCTGTATCGTTATTCAATAATAATGAATAAGTTGATTTGACAAAAATTGAGAAAACAGCTAAGTTTGATAAAATTTCGTAATTTTTTAGTGCAATAAAATTATTATGCATATTACTGTTACAATAGAATTACATTCATGTTAAAAATTTTCAGCTTTTCGCGTCAAAGTAGCCCAGTGATTAGCGAATCGGACTCCGGTCCGGAAAGACTGAGGTTCGATCCTCGACTCCGTTAAGACCTACTGAATACATTCAATATATTATATATCGTTTATATTATATCGATATATTATATATATGGTACATTCGATTCTCTCGTAAAATCTATGGAATCCTGTAGTCGATCACTGAATAGTACCATGGGTCCATGGATATGGTTTCTTTCAAGTGCTTCTGCAGACAATCAAAATTGTGATGCTCGTCCTCTGATCAACCTCAAGGATGTTTTCCAGACCAATATTATTCTAGTGCCAGTTATACAGTTCTAGTGCCACGTAAATAAAATACTTACCTACCTATCGTCGGATTTTTTTGAAATATACTTGTCCGTGATATAAATCGAGAGTCCCGCAGTGGACTGATCGTTAAGACACGGCTCCCAGCAGATCACTGAAGTCAAGTATCACTGGCTATGGTCAGTGTGCGGGTGGGTGACCACTTGGATCAGTCTGCGTAGGGACCGAGGGTGTGCGGTATTGGTCCTCGTTAAACTGTGCTACCGTAAAGTGCTCGACTTCGCGTGCAGGTCGTCGGGCTACCGAAGCGGGGGTGCCATCCCCTCTGTGGAGGATCAAAATTGTGATGGCATGTCTTCGGATCATCCTCAGGGATGTTTCCCAGACCGTCACCAATAGCCCATTGTGCAGCTCTAGTGCGACGTAAATGAACAAACGAAACATATAAATCGAGCATGCTATCAGCGAGCCTCACGCTATTTTTGTTTATCTTGTAGAGTTGCACTTTCGTAATCTGGCAACTTCTATTTTCTTGTATATTTTGAGTCTATTTTTTCTAATTGTTCTTTTCTTTTTATTTCTAAGTTCATATTAAATACCATTTAAAATAGCTGTCGCTTTTATTTTGCTAATATTTACAACAGTCCGCAGGGGACTGATCGTGAAGAAACTGTTCCCAATAGAACACCGAAGTCGAGCATCACTGGCTAAAGTCAGTAAGCGGATGGGTGACCTCTTTGACCAGTCTGCGTATAGGGACCGAGGGTACGCTGAATCGGTCCTCGTTTAAGTGTTCTGCTGTAAAGTGCTCGACTTCGCGCGCAAGTCGTCTTGCTACTAAAGCAGGGGAGCAGTCCTTTCTGCAGAGGAGCAAAATTGCGATGACATGTCTTCAATTCATCCTCCAGGGATGTTTCCAAGACCAGTGTTTCCCAAAGTGTGGTACGCGTACCCCCAGGGATACGGGAACAGTGTAGCAGTTGCTACTAAAACAGGGGAGCAGTCCTCTCTGCAAAGGAGCAAAATTGCGATGGCATGTCTTCAATTCATCCTCCAGGGATGTTTCCAAGACCAGAGTTTCCCAAAGTGTGGAACGCGTACCCCCAGGGATACGGGAACAGTGTAGCGGGGGTACGCGTTCTTATGCGGAATATCTTGCAACAAATGAAAATTTCAAAAAATTTCATTTAAAAACAAAGCTAGCCATGAAAATTTACGATTGTGTACTTTTCTATTGACTATTTTTTGCAGAGTTAACAGTTAATAATTAGTGGTGTCAACAGCCAGTTGTGATTTTTAACTTTTGTGCATTTTTTTAGTAAAAAATACATTCCTTTTTTTTTATTAGAGGTACACAGTGTTACCTTTTTTTTATTAGAAGTACACAGTGTTACGAAAAATTTAGAAAGGGTACACAAAATTCATAAGTTTGGGAAATACTGTCCTAAACCATCACCAATAGCCCATTGTGCAGCTCTAGTGCGACGTACCTAAAGTACCTACCTACTTATGCATTAAATACAGAACAAGAACCTTGCATAATAAAGAACTTTTATTATTGATACTTTTTTTTGTATTTTTATATCCAAGAACAACGACATGAAGCGAAAAATATTTCATCTTATTTTAAAATTAAATGTCGAAAATTAAATGAAAATTAATAATTGCATAAACCAGGCGGTAAAGGAAAATTTTGATTCGTCATAATTTCTTTTTAATCAATGCATTAATATAATAGAATGACGTCACTGAGGTAAGAGATTAATATCTTTATTACTTCTACGTGAATAATCTTTCAATGATCTATTCTCGAGGTCAAGATTAACGTAATTTCTATACCTTAATGATCGCCTTAAATACACAGTTTAACCGCTTCCCTGGTTGTCCCATTCTCCAGGTACGAATAATTTTCACGAGTATCGTAATTATTTAATGCTGCACATACATATGCATGCTTATAGACTAGACTTGAAAATTTAAATTTTCGGACAGTAACCAGCGGCCGGTAGACTCTAATGACTAGTAGATTTTTTCCTCAAACTTAATGAGTCGGTGACCGATACCGATAGGTCCTTTTTCATTTAATAGCCACTTTTTGTGAAATGTATTTAATAAATACATTATAACTTCGAAATATGTGCATTGTTAAAGAATTATCCTTCCACATAATTCTTCCCATCACAAATTGATAGATTTTAAAAGGTTAATTATTTTTTATATTTTTAACAGCAGACACTTAATTTATCGTTCTTCGTCATAGAAGGTGCTGGAAGAGCTGCTCATTTTGCGTTGCCTGGTGACATGTAGGACCACCTTTAGCCCTCAAAACTGCTAGCACCCGCAGTGGCATTGATACCATAAGGTGCTGATAGGTAGTCTGAGGTATCTGGTACCAAGCGCTCACTCCAGCAATTCCCTCACATAGCGAGGAGGTAGCGTGGTAGCACGAATTTGATTTTCTAAGTAGGACCGCAAATGCTCTATTGGATTAAGGTCAGGTGAATTTGGGGGCCAAGACATGACTTGAAAGTCACTGGAATGTTCCTCGACGATTCGACCCTTATGACTTGGTGCATTATCCCGTTGGTAAACACCATCCCCCGCAGGAAAAACTGTTGCCATGAATGGGTGAACCTGGTCTGTAAATATGTTCAAGTAGCTTACAGACTTCTGAGATTGTCCTATGAGGATTATGGGTCCTAATGTGTCCCATGAAAACATTGTTCCTGGGCGAGAAACCTTGAAAACCTGAGTGAGCACATTGTTATAGATGGAGAGTGGTCATAATGTAATGGCTCTTCGGTGTATATATATACGTTTATATACATAATAAATTATTATGACCTCTCTCTCGATACACTGTTAGACTACCTTTAGCCCCGTAACATTTCTTTAGCCATGTTATGACTTGCTTCATTCTGAGCAATTTGACACCAATTATAAAATATAATAATATTCAAAAATCTTCCAAATGTTACAGCAAAAATACTGTAAGCCACTGTCTGAAATCAGAACATAACACATCCATTTTCTGAACTGGAATCGTCAGCAAACTCAAGAATCATGTCTAATTTATTCACCGTTTCGTCTGGAAATCTGTTTTTCTTAATTTAAACTTTTTCGCCTTGCTCGTAAGATTTCTCGACTTCTAATTATTTTATTAAGCTTGAACTTTGTAATTTATTTGAATATAGCATATTGCTTGAATTCATTCTAGCATTTGAATATCGGTAAATATTTTACATTTTTTTTTAAATTCAAAATAAAGAAAAATAAAAATCCATTATTTAAAAAATATTTTTTTATTTAATTTTAAAAATGTTTTTTTTTTGTTGACATTTTTTTGAGTTAGTATTGTTTTAAAAAAGAGCATGTTTGACTGCCAATGACAAGTTATTTAAAGCCATTAACATGATTCTTGTGACTTTTATCACACACACAAAACGTCACAGTATCAGTTTTTAATTCAGTTATTAAAGTTCTTTAAAATGTTATAAAAAATTATTTGTATTCAAATAATGTTTGCGCTTATGTTAAACTTCTGTAAAAAAATTTAGAATCTTAAGTTAATTTTTAGGTAAGTTATAGAAAGTCAGAAAAAAGTTGTACATCTTGCTTTCTTAATGAAATCAAAACCATCTAGATGACTTGAATGATTTTGTGATTGAATTTGAGAATTCTTTTTTCTGATTTAGCTTAATTTACGCAAAACCAATTTTTTTTTCTCGCCTGGCTTAGTTTAAAGTATCTATGCTTAATGAGAATTATGCGTCAAAAAACTTGATTTGGATAATTTAACTTATGCCTGATAGTTCAAGTATACAGGTTAATTACCAGGTACCGTATTTTTAAGATATTTCACGATATTTGTACCTGGAAATTGATTTCTAAATAAATTATGGTATAATTGCTTGTTAAATGACATGAAAATCTTTTAAGGGTTCAAGGGCTAAAAATATTCCAAAATGATTTTTTTATAATTATAAAATAATAAAATAAAAAATTGAAAACTCAGTGCAAACTCCAGACAAGTACCTGCGCCTGTTTTTTTCACCACTGAAATTTCCTTATAATTTCAGGCTTCTGACTTGCAGAGAAACTCAAAACTTTATTTTACGATTGGAAATTTTTGACAGCAGTCTATGCTAGTTCCTTTATTTTTTATTTTTATAACCATTGTTGAACAGCCGACCCAATTTTTTTGGGCAACTCCGTAACTTTGAAGCCAATCCAGGAGACAATGGAACTCCTGGATCAAGTTTTGAGAGAAATTTACCTTCGTGGGGGACTTTTTGATGGAACTAATCCGTATTTGCGTTATATGAAGAGAAAAATCACGAAAACCTTCCACGGTTAGACTGATGGCAGGAAGAATCTAACCCCTGATCCGTCTACCACTGAGGATATTTAACGTTAGCACTGTGGTCGGTGCAAGCCGGATGCGGTATTCGAATCGACCAGATACTTGTTGTTTGGGAGTTTTGGAGAAAAATAATTTTTTCGAAAAATATGACGCATATTCCTACTTTGGAAACTATTTTCGAATGAATTCCGTGGAGCAAAATTCGTATAAAATTTTGCCAGTTAACCATATGATTTTTTCACCTGACTCTTGATTTTGAGCGCATTGTACGAAATTCTCCTTTAAATATTTCTTGGCAAATAAGGGCATTTTAAAAAAAAAAATATCCGTATTTTTATATGAAGAATAATTTTTCCACACATTCCACGCACGGCAGAATGTTAACTATTTAGTTTACATTCTGCCGTTTCAAAAAGACTCTTTCAAAAATTAAACTCGAAAGTCGGTGAAAAAGCATCTCTACATTATTATGCTAATTCCATCTTAGAAGAATTAACTCTATCTTTGAAATTAAATGCGGTTTTAGAAACTCTATAATGAACAAAAACAGCAGCATAATCTCTCAAAAATTAAAATTTTACGGGCATCAAAACTAGGCATTCAAGTTACAGATACAAATTTAATCACCATATCTTACATAGATAAATTATATCACTTAACCCTTTGCACTCCGTGTTACCGAGTAAAAAACGGACACATACAATAAAACTTTACAAGACAAATTTATATAGTTTGCACTTTTACCATATACATAACTTCAAAATATAGTGGTCACTGTTGAGACTTCCTGTTAACAGATGGCGTTAACTCCCTGGTGAGAAGCTTTTAAAGAATAAGTTTTAAAGAAAGGTTTGAGAGCGTTTTTCGTTTATAACACGTGATACTTGTTATCAATAAAATATTGATAATCAAGTGTGTTGTATTCATAGTATAATTATTTTAGAGTTTCTTCTTGTAACACGAAATATTATAAACAAAACACGTTCTCAAAACAAGAGTGAAATTTTTTCTTTAAAAGCTTCTCAACAGGGAGCTAACGCCATCTATTAACATGAAGACTCAACAGTCACTAAACATGGCGATGTAAAAACTTTAACATTTAGAGTAGTTGGTAATTTAAAAGTGATTGTGCCTTAGAGGCACTCTTGGGGTAATAAGAGTTAAAAACGCATTTCGTTCTAAAAAAAAAAAAAAGTGTAAACAGTGATCGAAACCAGCTTCGTATTGAAAATTATGAAAGTGGACAGGAAAGATTTGTTGTTGTTGTTAATTTACGTCGCAC
This sequence comes from Parasteatoda tepidariorum, assembly GCF_982258835.1. Lineage (NCBI taxonomy): Eukaryota > Metazoa > Arthropoda > Arachnida > Araneae > Theridiidae > Parasteatoda > Parasteatoda tepidariorum. The sequence continues at coordinate 74,463,615 of NC_141759.1, read as the reverse complement.
TAGAGCTGCACAATGGGCTATTGGCGACGGTCTGGGAAACATCCCGGAGGATGATCCGAAGACATGCCATCACAATTTTGATCCTCTGCGGAGGGGATGGTACCCCCGCTTTGGTAGCCCGACGACCTGCGCGCGAAGTCGAGCACTTTACGGTAGCACAGTTTAACGAGAACCAATACCACACACCCTCGGTCCCTACGCAGACTGATCCAAGTGGTCACCCACCCGCACACTGACCGCAGCCAGCGATGCTTGACCGTGTCTTAAGGATCAGTCCACTGCGGGACGGACAGGAAAGAATCGCATTCGCTTATTTTATGAACAAAATTTCTTTGTTAACAAAACGGCTTTTTAATTTGCACAATTTGTATAAAGAGCAGAATCTGCGACCTGTTATATTTATAAAATAATGTTATAGCTGAAACTTAAATATTTTGCTATCAACCTAAATTTATCATCTTTTTTTCTTCTTTCTGGAGTTTGTGACTCCTTATAATTGGAGAGCTTGGAGCAGCGAAATGTTAAGTGACAATCTGAAAACACATTTTCAGAGTTTTAAAATAAGTTTCTGAATGTTTAATTAAGGTGATTTTCCATGTGAATGAAGTTTTGAAACTAGCATCCTAAAGTAATATTCAATGGAAAAAAAATTAAAATCGGTCGTAAAAATATTGTTTATGACTATTTTAAAAAACTTTTATTAGCTTAACTTTATTTCTAACATATGTAATTTTTGTAGGTACGCGAAGATAGCCCCCGAGAATGCGGAAAATCAAAAATTCAAACTGCATTTGTTTGACCACAAATAACCACTTTTTAAATTTTTTTGACCACCCTTATTTTGGACATAATTCTGAAAATTTAAATCGGGGGCAATAGTATTCTCATTTTTGCGAAAAATAAATCAAAATCCAATTTTTATATTGTATTTGTTTGACCACAAATGACCATCATCTTTTAGTTTTTTTGACCACCCCTTATTATAGCCGTAATCTTAAAAGTAAGACTTGGGAGAAGTGTCTGGTTAGCCCCCGAACAAAAGAAAAATAAAATTCTTAAACAGCATTCGTTTGACCCCACAACTGACCACTTTTTTTAAAATTATTTTTTTTACAACCCTTATTTTAGCCGTGATAACAAAATTATTTCTATTAATATAATTTATTATTATATTATACCACAAATATTTTTCTGATTGTCGCCAGTATATTATAATTTCCAAGAGGCTTGAAATGGAAAGTAAGTAACCATATATATGAAACAATGATACTTAAATGTTCAAACGAAACAAACTCCTATTAAAGAAATTTTACTTATATTAATCACAATTTACTACTATAGCTTTAAGGCCAAATAGGAACTCTGATATCTGAATAAGTTAAAGTTCAATCTTTAACCGATTCAGCGTAGCACAATCTTATAAGTATTTGATTTGAGTGCCATAGTTTATACAAAGAAAATGAGCCGCGATGGCTCTGAGAATAGAGCGCACCAATGAGGTGAATCGAGTTCGAATCCCAGCGATGGCTGGCCAATACGAATTCCGCATCTGGCTTGCATCGACCACAGTACTGACATGAAATATCCTCAGAGGTAGACGGACCGTGGGTTAGAGTTCCCTTGCCGATAGGCAAAGCGTGGGAGGTTTACTGCATGTAACGCAAATGCGAGTTAGTTCCATCAAAACGGCCTTCACAAAGTCAACTTTCTCCCAATACTTGATCCAGGAATTCCTTTGTCTTCTGGATTGGGTTCAAAATTACAAGGCTACGGAGTTGAACATTAGTAGTTGCAAACCCAAAAATTGGGTCGGCTATTCAACGACGGTTATAAAATAAAAATAAATACATTAGAATATACGCATAGGGGAAGAAAGCTAGCTTCCGTAGACATAATGTAAATCAGTCCCCCAAGGTTTGGTGCGGTTCCTTTGTATAAAGGAAAAAAAAACAACATCTAGGGACACAGCAGCAGAGGTGCAGAACAAACCTCTGCTGTGCAGCAGAGTTTTGTTTTGCACTTTTATCCTATTGAAAAACAGTTAACTATTGCTTAAGAAATTTTTTGTGAATACATTTATATCATCCATGTTGACTAGACCTGCTAACACATTTCGACATAGAAATAAAAGATAAAATGGTGGTTGATAGAAGACAGCGTACCCAAGATCAAAAGCCTTTTCACAAGTGACAATCAGTACATGTAATGTTCTGCTAAATCTGAGTATGTTGCTCACCCTGTAAGTTGTTTTTCTGATATAGCATGCAGCACAGAACAGTTCCTCACGTTAGTTACATACTCGAAGAGCTATACATCTTCTTTCTTTATACTTTGGTTTGTCCAACAGTGATTTAGTTTCATGTTCCTAAAGTGTATCTAAGTAGTTAAGCCGGTTATGGTATACGGATGAGAATTAGTGAGTTTTTGATTGAAGAGGAACAAAATTTCATCCGTACGCTTAACAGTGTATCAACAGGGTATGGCAAAATAACCGAATTTAAAATTTGTATTCTTTTCTCTTGTTTTCAATATTAATTTTTACAATCTAAAGTATCTATTATAGTAAAAACTAATGCGTAATCGCCATATATTTTGTGAGATAATTAGCTTTTGAAAACTGTGATGGTTATACGTAAGAGTTTTGACAAATTATTATTTTTTATAAGCAAAATAAATTAATTAATTAATTTAATTTATCAATAAAACATTAGTTTTCGTACACAAAGCTATTTTCTGCAGAAACCTTTGCTAACGAACTAAAAAAGATGCGATGTTTTTATGTTTAAAGAGATGAATGAAACCTTCAATAATACTGGGAAACATTTTTTTTTCTTCTGTTGCATGAGATTTTTCAACGGTTCTTAAATATTTTCACACTGCTGATTTCAAATCTGCAATCTGTTTCTCTCTACAAGCTACAGTTTTTGTGCATATTTAAAATTCAATCCAGAGAATACTAGGGAGTGTCCCCACTTCTCTGCTACATAGGGACTGGTAGAAAGAAGTCGGTAACGCATTTCCGTTCATGATGTTCGATACGTTAAGAACATTTTTTTTTTTGTTCAAAGTGTTATTTTACTGACGGTTCTGCACGTAAAAAGTCGCATTTTAACCTGCAGTCTTCTCTGCATAGCAAAACCGGTTTTCCCATGTTAACTGATAGGGGAACTGTGTGTAGGGGAGAAACATTCTCCCAATTTTGCCCATTTCCTTAACCGCCAGTGGGTTAAAGCAGTGACGAGTTCTTATGTGCGCATATATACTTATAAGTTCTTTATAAATTTGTATATTCAGGCAAAAAATAAACTAAATTAAAATTACCATTTAAAAAAAGTGCCTGAAGTTTCCGAATAAAACTTATTTTAGATATGAAATCCTCACTCCAAATTTGAAATCCGCACACTAGATTTAAACCCCCTGCCGGTCTTTAGCCAGCCCCTTCTATAAAAATTTGCAAAAATTAAGAATTATTCATCGGTTTTGATCATTTTCATTTAAATGGGGAAATCTCGCCAAATTGGCGCTTTTTTTTTAAAAAAAAAAAGGTTTACAAATTTTAAAAATATTTAAGTTATTTCTCCGTTCTAAAGCCCAGAGAATACATCACGGCAAGATGATATACGCACTTTAAAATTAAAGATTTACTTTAAATGTAAGAAATTAAAACCGTGGCTATTTCCTTTTCTTTTAGGAAAGAACTTGGAAGAAGAAAAAATCAGTTTTAACGTGATTCTGATACTGAGTATGAAAGCGAGATCGCCAAATGCGATAATTTATTCCACTGTTGTTTTCTTTCATGAACTTTCTAAATGATTTTGCAGGTCCTTGCTGTAATTTTGTTTTGATATCGGATTCTATCTTAACCTATCCATAACATTGAAAAATTTCTTATAACAGCATTTCGCAAGTTGAGGAAAATGTCAAAAATTTATTCAACTGGAACCAATCGGACTCTTAACTCTATTTATTTTCTTTCTCAAGAGTTAATAATATTAAGTTGCTGTTGACTGTATTGTTTTTCTTTTGAACTTTTCTGACAAATTCACTAATCTTCTCTTTAAATCTCAAACGTTTGCGAACAAGTTCGCAACAATATCGTACAACCGTGACGAACGCATCTTTCTGAATAGTATCAAAATAGAGCTTTATTCATTAAGACCATGCCGAAATAATATCTTCACGTAACATGGGTAAGTACCTTACTGATATCACCTTACTGATGTAAAAGCTAGAAATATGTAATTCACTTCCTCTCCTCATTTTGGTAGATCCGAATTTTGTATGGGTAAAAATTGCATTATTTCTAAGAGCTTCAAGCATGATCTTTCAAAATTTGCCATGCAAAATCTTCCAAAACACTCATTGGTTCTTTACAAAGTGTTAGTATAAAAAAAATTCGAATTTTTTTTTTAATACTTTCTTATAAAATCTATTGATCCGAAGTTAACTCTAATAAAAAATAATTTTTAATAAATGTTAATTATTTGCCATGTAAAATCTTCCAAAACACTTGTTGATTGCTTACAAAGAATTAGTATAGAAATATTCGTATTTGTTGACCATCAAAATGTGAATCGTTGCCGTTATCTGTCAATTATTTTAGTCGAAGTCTGGGACCCTTTATGTTAGTCTCTTTTTTAAGCATATTTTTACCATGACTCATGAATATTATTATTTTTTTTAAAAAAATCGAATTTTTTTTCTTTTTACTCTTTGAATTTCATAAATTCATTGATCCGAAGTTAACTCTAATAAAAAATAACTTTTAACAATTATTAATTATTTATTATCATATATTTTTTAAATAGTTGAAATAATATTGAATCGCAAAGTACACATCATTTTAAAATATGTACTTTTAAACGAATATATCCTCTTCTGACAAGAGATGCGACGTTGACCTGAAAATTAAAAAAGTGGTGGAAACGTAATTCATTTTAAATTTATTTCATCTATTTAACCTGTTAGCGCCCAGCGTCATATTTGTAGGACAGTTTCTTTTTTCAAAAGCATATATTGTGGTGGGACAATTGTTTTAATTTTGTCTTTTATCTAGGAGAATTAAAAGTTTCCCCTCCACCATAGTTTATTAGTGATTTAAGTTTCTATCACTAGATGTAGGGTAAACCAACCAGTGAAGGAACACTACCCAGTGAAGGAACATTTCATATATATTGATTAAAAATAAGAATTTGAAAGTTTTTCTTTAGATTGATTGGTAATAATAGCTTACTGCCAAACAATAGGAAGTCATCTAGCAATGTTTTGGATTACCTGGTCAATTAGACTTCTCTGGAAAAAATTTTTGAATTTGTTATTATCTCTGTAACACATTGTTTCCTTGAAAAAATTATAAGGTGAGTGTTTATATTTACATGTTTGAAGTGGAATTAATTGCATGTAATAGTTTTATTTTTCTCACTGTGAGAAAGAGAATTCAAAATATAGTTATTGAAGTTACGTATTACTTTTTTTAAGCATCCTAGCATAATAAAGTACTGAGATAAGGGGGTGTTTATTCACTGGATCACCAAACGATGAAAAACCAGTGAAGGAACAAGTGTTCCTTTACTGTGTTTTTTTCTAAGTTAATGAAAATAAAAGATAAACTTTAATTTTCTCGTACCTTTAGTGATGTTCCGCATCAAAAGTATGTTAAAAATACGGAAAACAACTTCTAACCAGTGAGGGAACATGCATGTTTCTTTGCTGGGCATAGATTTCCCAGTGAATGAATAGTATGTGTTAATATGTTGACACTTTAATTTTGCAATTCATGATTACAAAAAAAAAGTCAACATTTTCCAAGTATTTATATGTTATAATTTCAAGAATAGGCTTGTTTTTCAATATTTGTATGGCTTATAAATTCATAAAGAGCATTAAAAAATAACCAAAATTAAGTGTTCCTTTACTGGGAAATTTTGTGTTCCTTCACTGGTAAGAGCTGTTCCTTCACTTGGTCTTCTTACTACTTGTTATTTGAAACTCCAAAACTTTAAAACAATATTATGTAAAGTTCTCTACAATTTTTTTTACATAATTTACAATTAGTAACAAATATGTTGACACTGTCATTTAACTAAAATTACGAATTTTGAAATTAATATGATTTTTTAAAAGGCAAGCGAAGCTTAAGTGTTCCTTCACTGGTCAGTTTACCCTATAATAACTATAAGGTTCAGGGACATTTCGAACAGAAATGGTAACAAATAGTTGATATTAGTTGTATAACGCATTATACCAGTTTTTTCATAAAGCCACTTTTTGCACCATTTCATTATAAAAAGTCAGGATAAAACGGGTTAATTATTCAACTGAATTATAACTTACTGCATAACCCTTCAACATTTGCGGTTAGTGCGAAATATATTTATCAGTGGCAGCAAACTTAGCTGAAATTTTGAAAACAAATAGAATTCTTTTAAGACCTTGACAAGATCTGCGGAGCATGACCATTTCGAACGAATAAGCATCTTTTCTCCTTTAACTTTGCTCAATAATAGAAAGCTTATTTTTTTTCTATGAATGCATATTTTTAATACCAATTAAGCATCATTGTCGTCAATAATAGAATGGCAATTTTTTTATGGTTCCTCTGAACAAATAAACACTTTTACTCCGTTCATTTTGCCTTTTAGTACATAGTTTTATGATATTTTTGTTTTCAATATGCGCATATTTCCTAAATTAATTATGAAGCATTGACGTCATTCTTGTATTCTTGACATTTCCCTAAGCGAATTAATGTCACTTTTCCATTAATTTTGCCTTTGAATACATAACTATTTCTTCTTCATTACAATTACCTATGATTTTAAATTACTTACTTTTATACAAAGGCATTTTAATGGAATTATTATGAACAAAATAAACACGGATATTAGATAATCTTAGAAATATCAATTTAGTGACGTAGTCCACGAATGCTACCATGTTAATGTCGTTTTTTTATCTGACAGGGAATAAAACATTTATCATGTGAAAATATTTATGTATTTTTCTATTACACAGGTATATCACAGGCCACTTAAAACGTAAAAAGTGGTAGAAACTCAATTCACTTTTATTTATTTATTATCTTTTCAATTGCTCAATCATAACTACCACTATGACTTACATTTCAAGTTATTTATACAAAATACAAAAACAATATACTTGCATTTTTTAATGGAAAATATGCTACAAAATGTTACAAATTTAATCTCTTTTAATGAAATATAGAATTGCATTAGTCAGCACTTTTTGCATTATTGGCCTATTAAAACTATAACTAATTGGCCGTTTTTAATTTTTTTATTATTTACTCCTAAAGCTGTAACAGCACTTTTACTTATCCGGTAAAAAAGAAATAACTGGCAGTTATCACAAACGGGTTGGTCGCTATGGCCTCCGGCCCCGCGCCAACCAACCAAAATCACCATAGTGATATTTTTCTTTCACTTGTTGCTGAGAGTGGCAACGGGTGACTGAGATGGATGCCATGTGTTTTAAAAATGTAACCAAGTAGTGTGTTTTTTTAGAAGGGAGATTTAAAAAAAAACGATCTCCTATAATTGTATGATGTATAAATTGTGTTTTAACATTTTTAATAAAGTCTTATAACTGAAGCTTTTAAAAGTGTTATAATGGCGCACCAACTAGAGGCCCGGATCCCCGGTAATCCGATTTTATGTGTGATAGCGTCACCCGAAAGATCGTTCTTCAACGGTCTTTTCTTTTTATTTTGTTTCTTCTTCCTCGCGCTGCAGCTGTGCGTGTGTGTTTTTTGTTTTGTTCGTGTTGTTGACATTGAATAACTATGATTTTTTTTTTCTTTCGCCTTTGGGGAGAGAAAAGTGTTTCTTCGGTGGTTTTAAATAATAACTTTTACAGCTCTTTCAATGATTTAACATAAATATTTTGATTTGTTTTATTGCTCTCAATTTATAAGAATGCTTAATCAGTAATTGTGTTGTTATTTAAGTGTTTTAAGTAATCTATTTTAAAATAATTTTGGTTACTTGCATTACCTATATATGTTTATTAGAAATGTTTTATAACTGGTTAATAATTTAAAAAGTGCTCATGTATTTCATTTATGTGATTAAGGTATTATATTTACCAAAATAATTATGATTAAATTTTGTATTGTAAAAGTTGGTCAAGTATGCTATACAAGTTACCTCTCTAAGATCATTTTACCATAACAATTACAGTATTATTTTAATTCTCTAAGGTGTGCCCTTGTGCAAAAATCGCCCTAGTGTTTACATTAAGTGTTACTAATCTAAAGTATGCCCTTGTGCAAGAATCGCCCCAGTGTTTACATTAAGTGTTACTAATCTAAAGTGTGCCCTTGTGCAAGAATCGTCCTAGTGTTTACATACAAAGTGTGCCCTTGTGCAAGAATCGCCCCTGTATTCACATTTATAATCTGTGCTCTGAATTAGAAACATCTTCTTTTGTTTATTGAAAGATGACATTCTTTGGAAAAGCTCGTAAGGAGGATTTAATTCTCCTTGCTAGTGAGTTGGGTGAAGATGTCACCCCTGATTTAAAAATTATTGATTTGAAGAAAGTTATTACCTCTAGTGATAACTATGAAGAGGAGTTTGTAAAAGAAATGCTAAACACGATCATTTCCCAAAGACAGGATGCTGCTGAGGAGAAAAAGAGAGCTGCTGAGTTAGAAAAGGCCAGCATCGAGAGCAACGAAAGAATCAAGACAGAGCAAATGAAATTGGAACTGGAAAAGATTAGACTCGAGATAGAGGCAAGACAGTGTGGACCCTCCACCAATACTGATGGTTTCCGAAGAAAACCTGTGATTGATTTGTTGTCCTTAATGCCCCGATTTGATCCAAATAATAACGACATAAACCTGTATTTAGTGCTATTTGAGCGCCAAGCTCAACTCAGTGAAGTTCCTAAAGAATTTTGGGCATCCAATCTTATTGGACTGCTGCCCTATGATGTTGCTCAGCTAATTGCAAGAGAGAGTGACGAGGTTGCTAGCGATTATGATTGAGTAAAACTACTACTTCTAAAAAGATTTAAATTGACGGCGGAAAAGTTCCGTCAGCTGTTTGTGAAACATAATAGGACTAACTCATCGTCTTGGCAAGATTTTGCCTATGAACTTAGGAACTTTTTCCAAGGTTGGGTTAGTGGTTTGGAAATAACCACTTTTAGTCAATTAGGAGAATTGATCATATCTGACCAAATTAAACGCAAAGTGACGTCAGATGTAAAAGATCATTTTATTGATGAGTGGTGCCAGTTGAACACTGTGGAAGGGCTCGTCAAACGGCTTGATGACTATGAAGCTGTAAGAGTGAAGAGGGAACCAGCCGCTTCAAGCTCCACTGCCCGAGTTGAATATAAAAGATATTCGAAGCAAAGTAGAAGGGGATACCCTGATACAAGACCAAATTTTCAAGAACGTTCTAGGCCAGAAAATTTTGAACTTCAACCAAAGTTAACATGCTATGGCTGTGGAAGGCCAGGGTACATCAAGGCGAAATGCCCTACCTGCTCTCCAAATGTTTGTGCAAGTGCTATCAATCTGCACGCTTGTCATATTTCTTCCTCTCCCATAGCACTGCTTGATGTTGAGATTTCTGACATCAAGGCCAGAGTTTGTGCTGATACAGGAGCAACCCGCTCCATTGCTGGAGAGACATTGTTTAAGATGCTGAAAGAAAAAGGAGCCCAATTCCAAACTAAAGAGGTAGTCATGACTTTAGCTGATGGAAGTCAGACTACAGTTGAAGCATGCGCCACCCAGGTGCTGGTTAACATTGAAGGTAGAAAATTCAATCATGAACTGTTAGCCCTGCCCGAGGCTACTGGAAATAGAACTCTACTGGGGAATGATTTTCTGGAAAAGACTGGTATCGTCCTAGATATCCAACGTAAAAGATGGCACTTTGGTGATGAACCTCATCATAAAATCTATTTCCGGAAGGATATCCATAAACCTGGTTTATCCATGAGCAACATTGTGGCAAATGAATGCAGCCTACGAGAAAATGAAGGAGAGCCTCTGACCCCAGAGCAAAGACGAAGGATTTCCATACTTCTCAGTGAATTTGAAGATACCTTTAAACCAGGGGGAGACCCTACTCCCTTTGCCGAGCATCGAATTAATACTGAAAATCATGCACCAATATCAGTTCCGCCATACAGACTGTCACCAGCCAAGAAAGAAATTCTTAAACAAGAATTGGATGATTTGTTAAAAAAAGAAATTATAGAAGAGAGTGAATCTCCCTATGCAGCTCCCGTTGTGTTGGTTCCCAAACCAAATGGTAAACACAGACTCTGTGTCGACTATAGAAAGCTTAATGCTGTGACTGTCACAGACTCCTATCCTTTGCCAAGATTGGATGATCTCTTGCATGATGCTAAAAACATAGGCTATATTTCCACTATAGATCTCCAGTCCGGTTATCATCAGGTGAAAATTCATGATGATGATAAAGACAAAACAGCGTTTGTAACTCCTTTGGGTGCTTACCGATTCAAGAGGATGGCATTCGGGTTAAAAAATGCCCCTGCAACGTTTCAGAGACTAATGGACCGTTTTAAAAATGGACTCCCCTCAGTAAAAATTCTCATTTATTTAGATGACATAATCATCATGTCACCTACTTTTGAAGATCATCTAAATGATCTAACTCTTGTGTTCAAAAGACTAGCCCAATTTCAATTGAAAGCTAACCGCCTAAAGTGCAATTTTGCTTGCTCTAAGGTAAAATACTTAGGTCACTACATAACTACCCGAGGACTTGAAGTAGATCCAGAAAAAGTAGAAGCTATAACCAAGCTTCCTGTCCCTAAAGATATAAAGCAGGTTAAATCCTTCCTGCAAACCTGTTCATGGTATCGTAGGTTTATAGAAGGCTTTTCTACCCTGTCGAAACCATTATGTGAACTTACAAAAAAGAACGCTGCTTGGAAGTGGACTGAGCAGGAACAAAAAGCTTTTGCTGCCCTGAAAGAGAAGTTGGTTTCTTCTCCCATTCTGAAACAAGCTGATCCCGACCAACCTTACACAATAAGAACTGACGCCAGTGGTTATGGATTGGGTACTGTTCTCTTACAGGGGAAAAATGAAAATGAACACCCTATAGAATATGCTAGCCGTCTTTTGACATCTGCAGAGCAAAACTACTCGACTACAGAGAGGGAAGCTCTAGCTGTTATTTGGGCTTTGAATAAATTTAGAGGGTACAGTGATGGTGCCCAGGTGACAATATCCTCTGACCATCAACCCTTGAAGTGGTTGTTAAGTATTAAATCTCCATCAGGAAGGTTGGCCCGATGGGCCTTGCAACTACAATCTTACAACCTGAATATACAGTACATCCCAGGAAGAAACAATGTCATTGCGGATATGCTGTCTCGCCCACCTTGTGTTCATGAAGAGAGAAATCCTTGTTGTCTCTGTTTAGTTACAATTGATCTTCCAACTCGATCACCAAGTGATATACGCACTGAACAGCTGAAAGATAATGATTTACGAAAGATTATAGAAGCATTTGAAGATCGCTCAGATGAAGTAGACCTTAATCGATGGACTGAACGAGGATATATCATGAATAGGGGAATTCTCTATAGATATTCCCATGATAGTGACTCGGACGAAGCTCAACTAGTAGTCCCTATGCAAGAAAGAGGTCAAATCCTTAAAGAATTTCATGATGCGCCAACTGCTGGCCATTACGGTATAGAAGGTACCCTGGATCGAATCTCCAAAAGATTCTTTTGGACTGGTATGAGAAGATTTATCACCGAATATATTAAAAACTGTGTCGAATGCAACCGCTATAAAGCTTCCACTCAAAAGCCAGCTGGTCTTCTTCAGACTCCTGTACATAATCAAAGATTTGAAAGCCTATCCATAGACCTATTTGGTCCATTGCCCGAAGGTAAAGATAAAAAGAAATGGATCTTCATCGTTGAGGACTGTTCAACTAGATGGGTTGAGCTATTTGCTTTAGCCCAAGCCACAGCTAAGGAGTGTGCAATCACTCTGTTGGAGGAGGTGATCTTGAGATATGGATTGCCTAGAAGAGTTATCAGCGATAACGGTTCACAATTTGTGAGCAGTGTAATGCAACAGCTTTGTTTTCTGCTTGATATTAAGCAATGTTTGGTGCCGGTATACCATCCCCAAGCAAATCCTGTGGAAAGAAAGAAACCTCGCTTGGCTATTCTTGTTGGCCAAGAGCATAGAAATTGGGTTGATCACCTACCAGTCATCCGATTCGCTATGAACACATCAAAGTGCGAAACGTACCTTCAGTTTGGACGAGGACAGTTCAAGAGGTAGTTCGAACGGTTATCCAAAACGATAACTTTGTCCCTGAGATATCTCAGAAAATTTTCTTCTATCCTCTTGACTGTTAGAGATAATGTTGAAAAATCCCAAGATCGGCATAAAACATATTTCGACTCAAAACCCCACTTATGCTGTAGGTTCGAAAGTGTGGGTGACTCTACATCCACTCAGTAATGCTAAGAAAGGAATTACTGCCAAATTTGTACCTAAAAGAGATGGGCCGTATCTCATACTTCGAAAGAAGTCGCCTACCTCCTATGAACTTGCCCACCCAGATAAGCCACGTGTTCCTGTTGGGACCTACCACACCTCAGCATTGAGCCAATGCAACTCTGATACACAAGCAACAGAACCTATTTTACCTCTCCGAAGGAGAGGCAGACCAAAGATGAATTCTGATTCCTCCCCGGGACGTAACCTCGGAATCAGAGGGGGAGAGTATCACAAACGGGTTGGTCGCTATGGCCTCCGGCCCCGCGCCAACCAACCAAAATCACCATAGTGATATTTTTCTTTCACTTGTTGCTGAGAGTGGCAACGGGTGACTGAGATGGATGCCATGTGTTTTAAAAATGTAATCAAGTAGTGTGTTTTTTTAGAAGGGAGATTTAAAAAAACGATCTCCTATAATTGTATGATGTATAAATTGTGTTTTAACATTTTTAATAAAGTCTTATAACTGAAGCTTTTAAAAGTGTTATACAGTAATATTATTTCGCTTCCCTTACGTTTAAGATAAGAAAAATTTCCACCACTAATTAGATACTCAATGCTACCAATTACTACGCTTTTTGAAAAATATTTTGTAGAGTGGTAATGGCTCATTATTATATAATGTTTATGTTATATATGTGAAGTTATTCACGTTGTTCATGTTATTCATATAACTTCTTATATGCTACTAATCAATTTAAAAACAAATGTAAATAAATTTTTTAATATGGAAAATTTTATTTATCAAATTCTACATGTATCTGAAATAAGATTACTTACTAGAATAAATTATTATTTGTTACCTAAATTTAGCATTAATTTGATTAATTCATATAAATAATACGTAAATATGCAAATTTTGTTGGTGATGTATGCCAGGTATAACAACTAATTTCATACAATACCATTTTATAAGAACACATATGAGATAAGAAAACTAAAAACAATATATTTATTTCAGTATTATAAAATTTATTTTGTTATAGTTACTTTCCCTATATGATACAATATTTATAATAGTTTTCCTATATGATCAACTTTCGAAGGGGCTTAGGTAAGCTTTATAACTATTTTAGAAATTATGTATAATTTTAACGCATCGATGAAATTTTCCTAAAATATTCATGAGTAATAAGTAAAATATTCATCAATTCATGAGTGTTATTAAATTACATTTAATAACACTTGAAGACAAATTTGACTTATTTCAGCAGTTAACAAACCAGATCTTTTATTATGCAGGATACATTTAGTTCTTCATAATAAAGGTCAATTTACAAAGATGATTAACTTAAAAGGTTTAAATACATTATTAAATATGTTAACAAAATATGCTTAGGCTACAAACGCAAATTATGTGTAAAATCAAAGTTTTAAATTTCTCTCGTCGTGCGCTAAAATTAATATTCGTCGTAACTAAAATTAATTTCTTATCAGTTTATGACTTATTCAAATCATAGGAGAAAGATCGACTTTAGTTACGATTATTTTATATTTTTATAAATATTCTATTATTTTATAAGATTCTATGACAACCGTTATTACGATTAATTTTTGATGGTCTTGTTATTGGAGGAAGAAAAATATGAGGAAAGAAATTAAGCGAATCAGTTAAGAAATGTAAACGGGAATAATAAGCGAATCACTCTGCTGTTATTACCGATCATCATCTAATTTTTTTAAATGAATGTATCGCGTATTTCAACAACCGCAAGTATGAATTGCTACAAGGCAATCATTACTTAATTTTTATGTTTTTTTTTAAAAATAAATAGCGCATTGCAATAACAACCGTATTATACATAATTGCGTACTTGCAACTCAAGAAGAAGTGAAGTGATTATATCTTACCATGTAATTTGAATCAGATTTAACTGAATACCTTTAAGCGATATCACTCGTTCGTGTCGAACCTGATAGGCTCCTGGATAGAAAAATGCCACGACTTACTAACAAGGACGCTAATTGCTGGTATCGAATTCTTATTATACATGATTATACTTAACGATGCGATTTAAATCAGATTTAATTGAATACCTTTAAGCGATGTCACGTGTTCGTGTCGTACCTGATTGGCTCCTGGATTGAAAAATGCCACGATCTACTGACAAGGACGTTACTTGCAGGTATCCAATTCTTATTATAGATGTTTATGCTTAACCATGCGATTTAAATCAGATTTAATTGAATACCTTTAAGCGATTTCATGCGTTCGTGTCGAACCTGGATTGAAAAATGCCGCGAGTTACTAACAATGACGTCACTTGCAGGTATTCAATTCTTGATATTAAGTAGGGAGCAGAACGAGGGAGGGAAAAGAAGCGAACCGATGAAAGAATTAATTCACGGATCAGTTTACAAATATATATAAAATTTGATTAACTTATAATTTGTGGTACAACACAAATTTTTAATGTATTTAAAATATCTGTCTTCTTATTATTTATTTATGTTTGTTTTCAGGATACCATAGCTAACTACCATGGCTTACAAACTGTGGAAAGCAGCACTTCTGGTTATTCTCATCAACGAAGCACTTTCGGAAGAATCTTTTTGTGACAATAAATGTTTCGGAGAAGGGGTAGTAACTTCACGCTCTTGTTACTGTGACAAAGCCTGCACCATTTACAAAGATTGCTGCTCGGACTCAAAGCATTTTGATCCCAGTAAAGATTCAGACTCCAGCTCTTCATCTGTAGTGTGCAAGAGAAATACTCTAGTGGTCAACAGCTGCCTGCCTGAATGGAAAGGTCCAGATTTCATCATCAAATCATGCCAGGAATCTCACAATGAAGTTGACCCAGTGGGAAATTCCCCGGTTACCAGCGAGACTACTGGAATATCCTACAGCAACTACTACTGCGCCATTTGCAACGGAGATTCTGAAGAAGCCATTGTATGGACAATCAAAGTATCTTGTCCTCTTTTAAACCCCAGCATAGACTTGGATAAAGAAGAAGCATTCAAATATATATTTTATAACATACCAACGAAAGAATGGGGGTATGTGTCGCGGGAAAATTCGACGCAAAAACTATCATTCCACGCATGCGCAGTTATTTCTGAAGTACCTGAGAAATTTTCTTCCAAAGTGAGGAAATGTTCGAGCGATGAAGTTCGAAGTTGCTCTCCAAACTGGAAAATAAATCTCGTAGAGCGCATGTGTGATGCTTACAGTGATCCAGTTTTCCATAATGTTACCAAATACAAGAATTTATACTGTGCCATTTGCAATAACGTTGATCAGTCCCTTCTCAATTGCGGAGATGGAATTGGCCCAAGAATGAAAGAGGTGCCAGAATCGGAAGAGAAAAATAATCTCAGTTTTTCTTTGCTTTTAGACATTAATTTTTCGGAAGGTAATATTGTAGGTAGGAGACTTTCAGTTATGAATTGTTTACCAGGAGAAATATTTGATCCTTTTGCTAGGAGGTGTCGAAATATTGTGTGCGCTATTCCTGGTTATATACTGCAGAATGGATTATGTATTGCTGGTAGTGCATCGCCAATTTAAATAAGTGTATTGTAAATATTGTGCTTTTAACTCTCCAATTTTATTATTATGTTACCAAATACAAAACTGTGCTATTTGTAACTGTGCATCTCCTATTTAAAACAGTGTATAATAAATGTTGTACTATCTACGATCCAATTTCGTAATGTTACAAGACCTTACTATTTAATTGTTTTGTAAGACAATGATGAATTAGGATTGATAAAAGAATGAGCAGCCTTAAAAGTCGTTAAAAAAATCATTTGATTCATAAAATAGTTGGTTATTATAACTTTAAGTAAGTACAGTTTGCTAATATGTTAATCGAAAAAAGTCCCGCAGTGGACTGATCCTTAAGACACGGTGCACCGAAGTCAAGCATCACTGGCTGCGGTCAGTGTGCGGGTGGGTGACCACTTGGATCAGTCCGCGTAGGGACCGAGGGTGCGCGGTATGGGTCCTCGTTAAACTGTTCTACCGTAAAGTGCTCGACTTCGCGTGCAGGTCGTCGGGCTACCGAAGCGGGGGTGCCATCCCCTCTGCGGAGGATCAAAATTGTGATGGCATGTCTTCGGATCATCCCCAGGGATGTTTCCCAGACAGTCGCCAATAGCCCATTGTGCAGCTCTAGTGCGACGTAAATGAACAAATCAAATCAAATTGATCGAAAAGACAAGAAAGGATACCTGGATTTTAAAAGTAATCAACTATACTTAGAAAAAAAAATACACTTAGAAACTTTTTAATTCTAATTTCCGTTACTCATTTATTAAATTTATTCATTTTTGTATTATTCTCATTCATTTTTTTAATCATATTTATTCATTTTTTAATTACTTTTGACTTTAACTCAAGCACGAACCTATAAAATGTAGATTGTGAGAGAGTTTAGTTTTTCCACAACAATAGACAAATAATTATTATTTAAAGCAAAAAAATTTTGGAAAACTCCTGAGAAAGGCACTTAAAATTTCAATAATTGTCAACTAAAATTGATGACAGTGGTAGCCCAGTAGTTAGAGAATCGGAGTCTGGTCCTGTGAGTCAGGGGCAACGTTACTTTTAAAAAGTAACGAGCAAAAGTACAAGTATTTTCAAAAAAAGTAACGAGTAAAAAGTTCTTATTTTAAAAAGTAACAAGTAAAAAGTACAAGTAAAAGTACAAGTACTGAACAAAAAACGTAACGATTTAAAAGTACATTTCTAGGAAATCGAAAATTCAAAGTAACCTAAAATTTTATTGAATAATATTCTTATGTTCTTTAATGTTTTTTCAAAATTGTTGCTATCTATTTAATTATTTTTAATTTTGAAAGTTATGGATATTAATTTATTTTTAAATTCGGAAGAATATTATAATATAATTTTATAATATAATCGTATAATATAATTTTAAAATCAAATATAATTTTAATATCAAACTTTTTATGGATTTGAACGAAAAAGAAATTTTATCTATTGATTTTAATTTTTAGTTTATTATTTTTATTTATTTAAATTACCATTGATTTAAAATTGTTTTACTCCTTAGAAACGCGTTTTAAAAGCACAAACATAAACAAAGCAAACACGGTTTCAGATAGCTTTGTGATCTTTGAGCTAGTAAAAAATAATTGAATGTGTAGTATAATTTGAAACAGAAAGAATTTAAACATGAAGTTAGCTGTGAATGCATATATATTGCAAATTAATTTTATAAATTGAAAAAACATAAGCATTTTTTTAAATTTTTTTTTTATTTTTTAGAAAGCTTACCGAGTTTTAGGAAAAAGTAACGATTTCATTCGATATTTCCTTTACAAATACTTGTACTTTTTCTCTAAAAAAGTAACGAAAGTACAAGTAAAAGTACTAAATTTAAAAAGTAACGAAGTACAAGTAAAAGTACGTACTTTTTACTTGTACCGGCGGTACAAGGAACGAAAGTAAAAGTACTGCCATATATGGTCAGGGGTTTGATCCTCGACTCCACCAAGACCCACCGAATACATGTGATATATGTGCTAAAAATCAGTAAAATCGAAATTCCGTGGTCGGTAGCTGAGTAGAACTGGTACAGGCACCCGGAGAAAATTTCCTTCCCCTTCAGATCTATGTCTAAATTGAGGAAGTGGCCTCACAAAATTGTGATGGCATATCTTCGGATCATCCTCAGGAATGTTTAATAGACCGTAGCGCAATAGCCCATTGTGCAGCTCTAGTGTAGCGTAAATAAAGTACCTACCTACAAACATATTTGAATTTCGATTAAAACTCTTTTTTATTTCATAAATAAAAGTGATCTTTCAACACTTGGAATTTCACCGTTTTAATTGCATTTCCATGGACTGCTTTCACACGATATTTTTTTTACTTCAAAATTAACAGTTAATTCTCCATGAATTAACTGTAGAATGTTAATTTCTTTTAATCAATTTGTTGTAAATTTTTCTACACGCCTTGGTAATATTAAGTTTCGATGTCTTACAGTTTTTAACAACTAAATGTCCCGCAGTGGACTGATCGTTAAGACACGGTTCCCAGCAGATCACCGAAGTCAAGCATCACTGGCTGCGGTCAGTGTGCGGGTGGGTGACCACTTGGATCAGTCTGCGTAGGGACCGAGGGTGTGCGGTATGGGTCCTCGTTAAACTGTTCTACCGTAAAGTGCTCGACTTCGCGTGCAGGCCGTCGGGCTACCGAAGCGGGGGTGCCATCCCCTCTGCGGAGGATCAAAATTGTGATGGCATGTCTTCGGATCATCCTCAGGGATGTTTCCCAGACCGTCGCCAATAGCCCATTGTGCAGCTTTAGTGCGACGTAAATGAACAAAACAAGCAAACAAATTAACAACTAAATATTGTATCATAAAGCAAAACATTTGAAAACTTTTTCGAAAAAGTACTTACAGTTGTCCTAATTT
Organism: Parasteatoda tepidariorum; assembly: GCF_982258835.1. Taxonomy (NCBI): domain Eukaryota; kingdom Metazoa; phylum Arthropoda; class Arachnida; order Araneae; family Theridiidae; genus Parasteatoda; species Parasteatoda tepidariorum. Next base: position 74,444,679 of record NC_141759.1, on the reverse strand, counting down.
CTGAACAAATTGTAATTTCTGTTAAGTTCACAAACAAGTAAGGTTCTATCAGCATGTCAAACTTCAGATTTGTAGTTGCATTCCCACGACCTGCAGGTTTGCCCGCACGGTGTTTTTTTTAATTTTTATTTTGCTACAAGTTTACCAATAATTCTGGCTCTAATAATTCGATGTCACATTTTTTTATTTTACGCTTCTCTTTTTAAATGTTTATACATACCTTCCGATTTTCAATTTTCTAAATCTTATAGTTTCAACGTAGTAAAATAAATTGTAACATTAAGCTGAACATCCAAAAAAGTGTCTGTGGCTTTTAAATTTTTTTATATAGAGGAACAAAAACAAAGTATCTTGAACTGAATTTTTCTTTCTTGTAAAGTAAAATATTATATGTTTCATTATTAAGAAACTATGAGGATATTTTTTTATATTAATAAATATTTTAAAGCACTCTTTATATTTTAATATTTGAAAACACTCAATATTTTAAAACACTTTTTTTATATTAATAAATATTTCACTTCACTTAAATTTTTCAAATCTTTTTGTTGTTGACACTATTGGTTTAAAAACCCCTTTTTGTTTTTAAATGACAGAAAACAAAATGAAAAATGCTCAAAATTTTAACATTTATTATTATGTTAAGAAAATTGTGTTAAAAAAATTTGTTTTTGCTACGTAAAAAATTCCTGAATTTTTTGGACTAAAAACTACTTATTTATTTTTTTACTTATCAAAAATAAAAACAAGCCCTCTTATTTTTTTTTCTTTTTTATATTTAAAAATTCTACATCCAACATTACGAGAAAAAAAAATAAAGGTTAACAGACTTTGTTTTTGAGCTATAAAAAAAATCTTGATCTATTTTGTTTAAGCACTATTTTTTGTTTAAAAGTAAAAAACAAAAACACCATTTTGATTTTTAAGTATGATATTTAACATCAGGAGAAGAAAAAATTGAAGTCATAAAAGTTGTTACCACCCAGTAAGACTTGCAATTTGCAAAGAAAAAAAAATCTATAGAAAATTATTTTAACAAAACTTTTCAAAAACTGAAATAAATATGTTCATCATTTTAATAACTTTACATAGTGTTTACTTACATTTTTTTTATGTTTAATGACGCCAAAATTAAAGATAATTGGCTAATTAAGGAAAAAAAAAAGATATCGATATTTTTAACTTATTATCCGTCATCTGCAGTTAAGCCATTTTCTTTCTTTCTTTAAATAAACTGGGCACCTGGGCCGCGAAGCGGCCCCTTCCATTTTCTGAAACCTTTGGATCCTTTTTATTTAAATTCCGAACTAAGAGGAAACAGCCAATTTAAAAAGCCTGGTAGTAATTTTTGTTTAAAAATGTTTTTCTTTGTTAAATAGCTACCATATATAACCTGACTCCTTCACTAAATGCTTTGTCATTTTTAAGATATATGCAGCAGTTAGCAATCAGGGGTGAAAGCGAGACGGAAAAGAGGAAAGGCTGGTAGTAAAACCATTTCAGTTATATCTAGTTTTGGGGAGGAGTTTATTTATTCTTTTTTTAAATTTTTCAACAATATCTACTTTATCTTGGAAAAGAAGCAGTTTTATATATATGCCAGAATTATAAAAGAAATCTTGATAGTTACAGATATTTCATTTTTTTCGAAAAAAATGCTGCAATGAAATGTTTTACGTGCCAGGTTTTTCTCTTTTCCGTCTTGCTATATAAGGGGCAATACATTATTTCTTTCTGAAATAGACAGACAGCAAAATATTTTAGTCACCACTTTTTATTTATTGGTCATAAATCCATGACTAGTCTCACTCGCCAAATGAACCCAAAGAGTTAATGCTTGATAAATTTCATAAATGTTCCCCTAATTGTTGTTTCGGTTCAAAAATTCTGAAAAAATTGTTGTATTTGTTTATTATCAGCAACTTTTCGATAAAAAATTTTCATGAAAATCTGCAACATAACGACGAGATTTCTTCATTTTGGTCTATATTACTTGTAATGGTAAAAAGAACTCCTCTTATATAAGCTCCTTCAAATTGTGCCAACGGTTTTGCTATCAAACAAACGTTCTCAGCGAAAAGAGAGACTGTTTACTTATAAAGTTAGAATAGACAAGTTTCCTTATTTAGCCCAACTCCTAATTTACATGTTTCATTCAAAACACTTTACAAGATTAAAAATAACTAAAATTTCCTAATCCTTGTTTCCTAATCCCTTCGTTCTTTAACACGTTCACGCCGGGTGTTGCGCCTGAAAGCGGGACGGAAAAGACAAAATACTGGTAGAAGAGTTATTTCAATATTAGATAATATTCGGGAGGAGTTAATCTTGACTTGACTTGATAGAAATTGGAGCAAAGTACCTGCCCGCGGAGCGGGCATCTCACTTCTTCATCTGGCTGTTATGATAATAGTTGTGACTTGTGGCATGGGTTGTGAGGTGGTTTGAGTGCTGGCAATGAAGCCTCTGTAAGAAACTTACAGTCATATCTGAAAGGAGGAGTTAATCTAATCTATTCTCAACAATAACAATTCACTGTATGGAAGTTTATCACGACGAAGAAGCGATTCAATATAAAAATTGCATCCGTTAAAAACAATTGGTAGTTACGGATTTTTATTATTCCCGAAAAAAAACTAAAAGAGGAAATTTATTTGTTACCAGCTTTTACTCCATCCAGTGCGCCGCCCGATGACACAATCTAGCGTGACCGACCTGTGGGTCACCCCGGCGAGAACGTGTTAATAATGATACAATTTGCTGCATCCGTCATGTGTTACGCATGCAGACGCAGCTTTAATTATATTTTGGCATTTTTAAAAAGGGTAATATTAGGAAACTTTGAATTATTAAAATATAGAAAACCAAATTATTGCATTTTTATTGGTATTCACCTAAAATGAAGTATTCCAATTTTTTTTCGTGATAATTTTAACAGTCTTTATTCGAACAATTACAAAGCAGACGATTAATATAATATTGGGTTTTAACAATAAATCTCAATGAATAACAAAACACTAAGTCACAGAAAGAGATCATCAAAAACAGAATTAGGCGCTGCTTTTGATATCAAGCAGCCGTTTCAATTTCTCAAATCTAAAGTAACGCCTACTTTTTACTATTGCTTCAGTTGAAGTTAATTGATAACTACCGAATGAGACAGCTGAGAAAATTTTAAAATAATTGACTTAACACGTTCACGCCGGGTGTTGCGCCTGAAAGCGGGACGGAAAAGAGAAAATACAGGTAGAAGAACTAATTCAATATTTGATAATATTCGGGACAAGTTAATCTATTTTCAGCAATTACAATTCACTGTAAGGAAATTTATCACTAGTCCTAGTCCTAGTGTTTTGATTTTATTGGGCACCTGGGCCGCGAAGCTGCCCCTATCCCATTCATCTGGAATTTTAGAACAGTTTTGGTTGAGCAATGAGGTAAGCAGGCAATGGAGTTGCTTTTATGAATGTTTCAAGCTCTTTGCTTGAATAACTAAAAAGGAATCAAAAATAAATTGGGCAGCTTGCTCTAAACTGTGTTTGTTTGATTTTGGAGTTGTTCAGAATTGTATCAGCATGAGTAAACGTTATTTTCAGAAAGGTTGATGAAATTATTTGTTTTGATAGTTATGATATGAGGCGTCGGAGGTGAAATGTGCAGCTATTGGTCTGTAGTTTTTATCTTTGATATAATTTTCAAATTTAAAGATTTCATTAAAATTTGCTGTTTTATATTCTATGGCTTTATCGAAAAAATCTGCGTTTAGCTTGTATATATGCTGTGATAGAGTTGATATTTTGAGGTCTGCATGTATATTGGTATTCCGGATGAACCATCTTGCATTGGTTATTTTTCTAAGGATCTTGTTTTGGCATTGGTTTAATTTCTTCAGTAGATGTTGAGGTATCGTTGTCCAGGCAGGTGAGGCATAGGTAAGTATTGGGCGGATCATTTCTGTATATAGTAGCTTCTTTAGTTTAAGTGACATATTCTGATTATATATTAATGGTTGTATGGCTATTATTGCTGCATTTGCTTTATCTATTGTGCTTTTGATGTGATCATTCCAGGTGAGTTTGCTATTGATTATAAGGCCAAGATAATTTGCTTTTTTAACTATTGGTATTGGTATGTTGAACATTTTTGGTTGAAGTTATGGAAGTATTTTAATTCTTCTTTTTTGTATAATTAATATTTGTGATTTTCCAGCATTTACTGCAGTTTTCCATTTTAAGCACCAGTCTTCTATTTCGTCTATATGGTCTTGTAGTTTTTGAAGAGCATGATTTGGGTTTCTTGATTTAATAATAATACCGGTATCGTCTGCGTAATAGGCTTTTATGCTGTTATAATCGGCTTTGTTTATAGGAAAATCATAAGTGTATAATATGTATAATATCGGTCCCAGAATGCTGCCCTGTGGTACTCCGGCTGTGATGTTTCTCTTTGTGGATTTTTTGTTTTTGATGGTGATTTGAAATGTTCTATTAGAAAGATAGCAGGATAGGAGTTTGATTATGCCGGGTGGAAAATTCAGCTGTATGAGTTTATATATTGTACCAGTGTGCCATACTTTATCAAATGCTTTGGATATGTCGATCATCAGGAAGGCTATTGTTTCTTTATTTATGATTGCTCTACCAGTATAGTCTATTATTCAGAGTAACTGTTTGGTGGTATCTAGTTTTTGTCGGAATCCATACTGTTCGTCGGGGAGGGCTGTAAGAAGTGGTTTTATTCTATTGTAGATGATTTTTTCGTATATTTTTCCAAGTATGTTAAGTAGACTGATTGGGCGATAACTCTCAGGGCAGCTTGGGTTCTTTTTTTTCTTGAGAAATAGAATGACTGATGCGTTTTTCCAGATTTGTGGGTAGTAATTATGAGCAAGGCAGACATTAAAAATATGCGTGATTTTGCAGATGTAGTTGTTTGGTAATAGTTTTATCATCTTATTCTTTATCCCGTCCTCACCTGGAGCTTTATTGTTTTTCAGTTTTTGTATGATGCAGCTAACTTCTTGATTATTGGTTGAATTTATTGTTTCTGGGATGAGGTGTTCAGTTTGAAAATTATTAACTTCTTCTGTGATGATATTGTGATGATTTTGGTCAGAGTTGATATTTGGTGAAAATTGATTTTGAAGTGAATCTGCGAATATTTCGATTTTTTCTGATATTGTGTAAGCTGCGCCTGATGGTCCATTTATTGGTCTGTCTATTTTAGGAGTTGTTTTCAGTTTCTTGGCCATTTTCCATATAGTACATTTTATATAGTATATTTTCCATATAGTATATTTTCCATATAGTTGTTGGTAGTTCAGAGGGAGGCGATTTTTGCCTGCCACAGTTGTTTTTTATATTTTTTACTGTGTTTTTTAATCTGGTTATTGAGTTGTTTTATTGCGTCCAGGTGTGCTGGGTCGTAAGTTCTTTGGTACCATTTCCTGTGCGAGTTCCTTAATCTTATTATATTCTTTATTTCAGGTGGTAATCTGTAATGATGGGCAATATACTTGGTTTCTGTGGAAGCGTTTTTAAAAGCATCTGTTATTTCATTCTGGATTTGCTGTATATAGTTTTCTATTGCAGTTTCGTTTTCCAAGGATGGTAGGTCTGTTCCATTGATTGTAAGAGTATTTTGAAAATGGTTCCAGTCAGTTTTATAATTTGGTTTCTCAGATTGTTCTATGGTTTCCCCAACGAGCAGTTGAACTGGCAGATGATCTGATGACAAATGGTTATGAGAGCAGGCGAGCATAGGAACATGCATGTTTGTTATTGCGAAGTCTAGTATGTCCGGACTATGGTTAATCCGATTTGGAATGTAAGTTGGAGTTGTTGGTGCTACTACTGTTAATTGATATTTGCTAATAAGATCTTTCAATTTTGAACCACTGTGATTGAAGTTGTTGCAGCCCCATATTGGATGTTTGGAATTAAAGTCACCTGCAACTATTGTATCTAGGGTGGCTGGAAATAGGAGGTTCATATCATTATCTGTTAATTTATTTTTTGGAGAATTATAAATTCCTGTGATTTTGATGTTCTTGTTTCTGTAGCTTAATAAAATAGAAATTTGCTCATATCCATTATCATCTTTTGAGTTATATTCTGTTGTTAATAAGTTGGTTTTTGCTAGAAGTGCTACGCCGCCCCCTCTATACCTTCTATCACATCTGTAGATTGTATAGTTGGCTATTTTAAGATTTTGGGTTGCGTTTAGATGAGTTTCTGTTATTATGAATATATCAGGATTATGTTCTATTATAAAGTTTTTTAGTTCATGCTGTTTTTCGATTATACCATTAGCGTTCCAAAAATAAATATTGATGGTTGGTTTCAGTGTTGATCTTAGTATTCTGAATCTATTGCTTCTTGTTCTTCTGAGTAAACTGCTTTTTGGATTTTCTTGAACATGTTAAAGCTTTCGTTGCTTTGTAAAAAGTTCACAAAGAGCTTGAGCTCTGATAGTAGTGATTTTGCTTCCTTGATGATGGTTATGTCTGTTTGTAGATTATTGCTGGTATTTGGTTGATATGCTGATTTTACGATTTTTGCATAGCTGTTTGTGCTGCCAGGAGTAATTCTGTTGTTTTGATTGTTGAAGCTGTTGATCTTGAGAGTCGGATATTTTGGGCAATGTTTGTAGTTGGCCGGATGTGGTCCACCACAGTTGGCACATGTTGCTGGAGTATCTTTGGTTTTCTGACACAGATGAGTTAGGTGCTCCTGACCGCACTTCAAACATTTAGGTGTATGTCTGCAGCTGGCCTGGACGTGGTTATATTGTTGACATCTATGACACTGTGTGAGTCCTCGGCGCCCTTTGTAACTCGTTACTGAGACAACAAGATCCATGAATCGGGTTAGGTAGAAGATATCTTTATTTTGTTCCATTTTGTCTAATGTGATAATATGTAGAGGTAATTTTGTCCTGCCTTGCTCAGTAAATTTTGTCATCTGCGTAACTTTTTTCGGAGTGAATCCATATAATATGAGGTTTTGTTTCACTTGTTCTTCTGTAATTTCTACCGGAATACTTTTAATGACAACTCTGATTGGCTTTTCTTCATTTAATTGGAAAGTATGGTATTTTATCTGTAAGTCATCTAGTATATCTATGGCACGACGTCTCATATCAATTTCGAAAAAATGTAATTTTAAATATTCTCCTGTGTGTTTACCTTCAAAACTGGTTATTTGCTGGTCTTGAAGCTTCTTCTTTAGGTTTAGCCATTGTACGCTGTTATCTTTTATTATTATCGGTGGAATCCTGGGTTTGCTTGCTCTCTGGTATTGAAAATCTGTTGTTTCTTCCATTGCTTCTTCAATGACGTCATTAGGCTGGTTCAGTTGGTTTCTCCTAGGTTCGGATGTAGCGGGCGGTTCCCCATGCTGGCATTCCTTAGAGGTGGTCGCTATTGATGTCTGCCCTATGGTGGCTCCATCTTGAGCTGCTGTGGTGTTGGCTTGTTGTTTTTGAATTGGAATAAAATTGTTTGCATTGGGAAATTTTTTGTTGGGGGGTTCATCTTCCTCCGAACTGGATGATCTGGTTCCTTTTGTAACTGCTTGTTGTTTTCCTTCGTCACTGATTGTTTTTTGTTGGTTGTTATTCGTATTGGCTTTTGTTGATGATTTTCTTCGATTTTTGTTTTTCTTTACTGGAGCCACTCCAGTAAAGAAAAACAAAAATCGAAGGAAATCATCAATCGTGGAATTGCTTGGGAATCATGGTATGGATATCGTGGGATTGCTTGGGATTATTATTTCTGACTCTGCATTCAGTTTGTTGATTTTTTGTAGATGTCTATTTTCTTTTTTTAATTCATCATTTTCAGCTTGGATCTTATCCATACTTTCTTGCAGTGTGGTCATCTTAGTTTCAAAAATTGTTTTGATGTCATTTATTTGCTGAGATAGAGTTTTGTTGAGTTCGGTTTGTTGTTGAAGTTGTTGCTTTAGTATATCTATAGTGTCCATTACCCAGCTGGGAACAGCACTTTCACTGATTTGAATTGTATTAGACATTATAGTGTTATTGTAAGCACAGAAATAATTATAAAGTTTATAAAATAAATTTATCTGCACTTACTTGGAATAAATGCAGCTACCGCTGCTCGAAAATTATAACCTGTAAATAAAATTGTGGTTCAGCATACACTTTATGCTGACAAGAAAACAAAATTGGCTTAGTGCAACTCGCACTATGAAGCTCTATTTGGTGCCGTGACCAGGATAAATAAAAGTTTCAGAATGCACAAATGTTTGCAAATAATCAGCTTTTGTAGTCATAAATCACACTATTAGTTTATTTCAAGTTTTCGTGAGACGCCCACTATAATTGTTGACGTAAGCACTATTGAAACTGAAATTTGCAATCCAAATCGTAAACACAAATTGAAGAAGTTAGCGTGATACGCCCCAATGGCGGTAGTAAACAAATAAGTCTGTTTTCAAATAGGCATCACATTTTGTGGCACAAAACTTTGTCACTGCAATATCTGGACACAACAATCGTTGTTGTAGATCAAATATAACTTTATCAATTCCCTCACTCGCACATCTCAACATCGGCGGTCAAGCAATTCTCGAGGTAATTGTTTTTCCTAGGAACGAAATTTATCACGGTGGAGAAGCAATTCAATATAAAAATTGCATCCGTTAAAAACAATTGGTAGTTATGGATTTTTATTATTCCCGAAAAAAAACTAAAAAAGGAAATTTATTTGTTACCAGCTTTTACTCCATCCGGTGCGCCGCCCTATGAGACAATCTAGCGTGACCAACCGGTGGGTCACCCCGGCGAGAACGTGTTAATAATGATACAATTTGCTGCATCCGTCATGTGTTATGCATGCAGACGCAGCTTTAATTATATTTTGGCATTTTTAGAAAGGGTAATATTAGAAACTCTGAATTATTAAAATATAGAAAACCAAATTATTGCATTTTTATTGGTATTCTCCTAAAATGAAGTATTCCAATTTTTTTTCGTGATAATTTTAACAGTCTTTATTCGAACAATTACAAAAGCAGAATATTAATATTATAATGGGTTTTAACAATAAATCTCAATGAATAATAAAACACTAAGTCACAGAAAGAGATCATCAAAAACAGAATTAGGCGCTGCTTTTGATATCAAGCAGCCGTTTCAATTTCTCAAATCTAAAGTAACGCCTACTTTTTACTATTGCTTCAGTTGAAGTTAACTACCGAACTACTATTCGGTAGTTATTGATAACTACCGAATGAGACAGCTGAGAAAATTTTAAAATAATTGACTTACTGAACACGTTCACGCCGGGTGTTGCGCCTGAAAGCGGGACGGAAAAGAGAAAATACAGGTAGAAGAACTAATTCAATATTTGATAATATTCGGGAGAAGTTAATCTATTTTCAGCAATTACAATTCACTGTAAGGAAATTTATCACGACGAAGAAGCAATTCAATATATAAATTGCATCCGTTAAAAACAATTGGTAGTTATGGATTTTAATTATTCCCGAAAAAAAACTAAAATATTAAATTTATTTGTTACCAGTTTTTACTCCGGTGCGCCGTCCGATGAGACACCCCGGCGTGAACTTGTTAAAATAAAAATAAAGTCATTCTAATCTTCAATGAATATAGGTTGTTTGACTCTTTGTATTCGTTCCAAAAATTTCTTAATGAAAAAAGTGGTAAGAATAATTATGCTTAAATTATTAGGATAATTTTTTTTTAAGATAAAAAAATTTTGATTATTACATATTTTTAATATAATTAATTTTTTTTCGTCGAATGAAAGTTGATCATTTAGAGTTCCACAGCCGCAAAAATTGGGAACCGCTGGTTCAGGATTCCATAGACGAAAGAAATTGTATATTATATGTAGCGATTTGCTTTATCTAAACATATTTATAAATAAAAAATGGTTGATTGAAAGCCCTGCTGTTTAAGGGATAAAAAAACTATTAAAATTTTTGAAGTTTAAATTATTGTCAAAACCAGTATTGTTTCGGGACCACCGGCTCTGAGTTAAGGTAATAATGCTTGCTTTTCTGCTATCTTACATGCAGGGTTGTAAACTACTTAGAGTTTTGGCAAAATATTATATAGAAGTAAAAACTAATGTAAAACTTCGTAATTTACAAATGAAAGATAAATTTCAGTTCTGTTTTGAAAGTCTTGAAAAATCTTAGATATTATTTATTTAATTTTTCCAGGTCGTCGGGATCCTGTGAAATAAAATTTTTTATGAACTTTTGATTCTTTCACACGTAGTGGCGTGAAAAGTAACTTAAAGTCAAATTTACGAAACCCATATCATACATTAACCGGTTAACGCCCAGCGTCATATATTTAGGACAGTTCCTTTTTTCAAAGACGTTCAGAGATGCAAACTGCTTCGGACACGCTAAAATAATTAAAAAAAAAAAAAACGGTAAATAGTTATTAAGTAAAATTTGCAAATATTTGACTAATTTTGCATGCTATTTAAGAGGTATGGCATGACATAAATCTTTACTTACTTTTATTTACAAAAATTGGTCACCTGGGCCTCTTAGCGGCCCCTATCCCATACATCTAGAAATTTACAGAAAATTTATAGTAATAACATTTTGAATTTAGCAGTCGATGTGGTAGCTAATAGAAAAACAACCACTTTGCTTGAGTAAATATAACATTTGAATATCTGATTCATCGAATCTAAGTTGACATATATAAATATAAACATAATTTGACATATATATACGCAAGTTGACATAAATAAATATTAACATAAATTGATACATATTTCACTAATTAAATTTCTATATTTTAACTAGCACATATTTAATTATGACATACATTGAAGTTCATTCGAATACATTGTGGTAGCCATAAAAAAAATCAGGCTGTTCGCTTGTGAAATAATAAAACAATGAAAAATTCAATATGACAAATTGACGTTTTTACATAACATTAGAAATATTGATTGTAGACTTTAATTTAAAATAAAGATATAACATGATTTGATATGTAGAATAATTGATTTTAGAAAAATGAAGAACATAATTGATGAATATAGATAAATTATACCTTGATTCATGATAAAATAACATATTTGGAGAAGACATAAGTCTAGTCCTAGTCCTAGTGTTTAGATTTTACTGGGCACCTGGGCCGCGAAGCGGCCCCTATCCCATTCATCTGGAATTTTTGAACAGTTTTGGTTGAGTAATGAGGTAAGCAGGCAATGGAGTTGCTTTTATGAATGTTTCAAGCTCTTTGCTTGAATAACTAAAAAGGAATCAAAAATAAATTGAGCAGCTTGCTCTAAACTGTGTTTGTTTGATTTTGGAGTTGTTCAGAATTGTATCAGCATGAGTAAACGTTATTTTCAGAAAGGTTGATGAAATTATTTGTTTTGATAGTTATGATATGAGGCGTCGGAGGTGAAATGTACAGCTATTGGTCTGTAGTTTTTATCTTTGATATAATTTTCAAATTTAAAGATTTCATTAAAATTTGCTGTTTTACATTCAATAGCTTTATCGAAAAAATCTGCGTTTAGCTTGTATATATGCTGTGATATGACATAAGTCTATGAAAGTGGTGAATTATATAAGACTACGAATTATTTAGAAACAATGGTGGATAAAAATCTACTAAATTGAATTTATTAAACCAAGAATCACAATTGATAAACTACCACTTTAAAATGTATATTTGCTGTCCGGAGCAAGTTGGTATCTCTGGACATTTATTGTGATGGGAAACTTTTTTTAGCATTTTCATTTATCTGGGTGAATTAAAAAAGATTCTCAGATACCATAATGATTTAGTTATTTCTGATTAGATCTGGAATTACAAGGATCAAGTACTTTTTGAATGCCCTAACAGTAGAAAAACCTATTAATTTCGATAATATATAATACCACTTTTTCCATAAAACTACTTTTTTGTATCATTTAAATATATAAATGCGGGACAAAACGGGTTAAACCACTAACTTAGCTAACACTGGAAGAAATTTTCTCAAATTGTGTGGGATGTTGGCATCCTTATGTATGTATCGTTTAATTATTTAAAGATTGTGGCGGCCAAAATATTAAATCAAATGTTAAAACGAAAATTCAACTATTAAATATTTAGGGGAAATTCTCAGGCTAAAAGTAGAAGTTTTCAACTTTGTAAATGAAAGTATTTCTTATTTTAGATCATTAATCTAAATTTTCACATTATTCACAGTAACGGCAGTAGTGTTTTAGTAGTAGTAGTAGTAGAGAGAGAGACGCTTTAATTCTAAAACTGTTCTTCTGTTATCTTATTATTTTTACTAAGCTTTCATTAATTCATTTTCATGCTCGTAACAAAAATTTTTCTTGCAGTCGAAATTGCAATCTCTTTCCATGACCTTGCAAGCTTCAGAAATTTAATGGGGGATTCCATCAGAAATTCCATCCGAAATTATTTTATAATTTATTAACCGGTATAACAGCCGACCCATTTCTGTGATTACGACTATCATTGTTCAATTCCGTTGTCTTGTAATTTTGGACTCAACTCAGAAGACAATGAACCAGCTGGATCAAGTTTGTGAAATAGAATTTTAAAAATGTCGTATTTTAAGAATTCGATTTCAGACGAACAATTCGACTGTTTTCACTCAAATTTTATATTTTGCAGTGTAAAGCTATATATTTTTAAAATTTATGTAAAAAAAATACAATTCAACAACTACCGTACAATTCAACAAATACCGTACAATTCAACAACTTTTCTATTAGTATTAAATAATATAACAAAAAATTATAAATATTTACTAAAAGTTATTTTTTGTTACATTAAGTTGTAAAGTTAACATTTAGGACTATCCAATATTTTACTTCCTACATTGCGACTACCCCCTATACTTTAGGGGTCAGAAGACCAAATCTGCCAAAATAAGGTATGTTTATTCAGAGCAATAGCTAGTTTTGGAGACAGATTTCGCATTCTAAAATATCGTCTGCATTAATTAATTAGCGTATTTGAAGTCAACTCCTTGAATACATTGAAATTGAGTCCTAAAACGAGAAGATCCGATGTGATCAAAAGCTATTCAGGGTAGTGCTTTATTTATTTTGCGCACTAAAGATTCAATATTTTCTCTGAATAAACATGCATCTTAATTTGTCGCATTTTGATTTTTTAAACTCAAAACATAGAGGGGGTGGAGGTATAGTAGCTATATGGAAAATATTATCCCAAAAGTTTAAACAGAAGAACGGTCTAAAATTTGAACACCTTTCTTGGTAATTTTGCGATTTATTTACAAGTACAAATTTGTAAATTGAAACTAATGAAATGTGATGGAGGTGTGTAAAAAAATATTTTTTGCAAGCGAATTTTACATATACGCTAGGCTTATATGTAAAATTGCCACTTATTGTTTTGTGGGAAGGCCTCGCATATGTCTACTATCAAACAATATAGCATAAAAATAAAATAAAAGGTTTAGATTAAATTTTAGGGTTTTCTAAATTTCTAGATCGTTTTTACTCAATCGTTTCAATCAATCAGTTTCAGATCGTTTTAACTCAATCAGTTCAATCGTTTAGGACTCAAAAGATGAAAATTATATTAACTCTTTGAGCTGAGATACTGGCAGTTGCTACTTCTGGCAGTTGACATAGGTGAGAATAACCAGTAAAAATAACCAGAATAAACAGTATAAAGCTTCAAATTTTAATAATTAAAAACCACATTATTTTTTGAATTTTTTAAATTATTTAAAAATATTGTATTATGTATTTTAAATGATTGAGTGCTTACATTTGTTCAAGGAGAGCATTTAACTCTAGAAAGACTGAAAAATCTATGTTGCCCAACAGCAGTCAAAATGACTGCAAAGTGAAAGAATAACTAATGTATAAAGAAATTTGTTTAAAATTAATTTTTAATATTTTTTCATATTATTTTCGGTTATATAACAAGTTATAAGTAAATATCAACAATAAAAATAATTATAAAAGTCACAAAATTCTAAGAAATTGTGTCATTATATACTTCATTGTTTTTCTGACTGGAATTAAAAAGCAGTCAAAATGGGTGTCTGATAAGTCTCTCCAAAACATTTCTCCCCTATCTGAATGGATTGATGGAGTAGGCGGAGGATCTCTATAGGATCCCATATCATACATTAACCGGTTAATGCCCAGCGTCATATATTTAGGACAGCTCCTTTTTTCAAAGACGTTCAGAGATGCCAACTGCTCCGGACACGCCAAAATAATTAAAAGAAACGGTAAGTAGTTATTAAGTAAAATTTGCAAATATTTGACTATTTTTGCTTGATTTTTAAGAGGTATGGCATGACATACGTCTACGAAAGTGGTGAATTATATAAGACTACGAATTATTTAGAAATAGTGGTGAATAAAAATCTACTAAATTGAATTTATTAAACCAAGAATCACAATTGATAAACTGCCACTTTAAAATGTATATTTGCTGTCCGGAGAAAGTAGGCATCTCTGGACATTCTTTGTGATTGGAAACTTTTTTCAGCATTTTCATTTATCTGGGTGAATTAAAAGATTCTCAGATACCATAATGATTTAGTTATTTCTGATTAGATCTAGAATTATAAGGAGCAAGTTCTTTTTGATCTATCAAAGACTTTTTTAAATGCCCTATGAATGAGAAACCATTTAATTTCGATAATATATTATACCACTTTTTGTATAACTTCAATATATAAATTCAAGACAAACCAGGTTAAACCACTAACTTAGCTTACACTGGAGGAAATTTTCTCAAATGATGTGGGATGTTGGCATCCTTATCTATGGTATCGTTTAATTATTTAAAGATTGTGGTGGCCAAATATTAAATCAAATGTTAAAACAAAAATTCAACTATTAAATATTTAGGGAAAAATCTCAGACTGAAAGTAGAAGTTTTCAACTTTGTAAATCAAAGTATTTCTCATTTTAGATCATTAATCTAAATTTTTACATTATTCACAGTAACAGTAGTAGTGTTTTCACTTTGTTAACAGTAGTAAAGATAATTAATAATTGAAAATATCTTGAGCTACCACTTTTTGGGGGGGGGGGGAGGGGAGGAAATGACTGAAGGATAGTAGAATTTAAACTCTTCAGTTCTAAACATCCATATAAAAACAAAACATAACTTTTCTTCAATTTAATTTTTTTCAAACGTGCATTGTTTACAAAATGCGAAGAACTATCGCCATCGCTTTCCTCGTCATTAGCATTTCTTTTAAAGAATTACTTTACATTTTCTGCTATATCTGTCGTATCTGTATCCTTTGCAACATCTGGCCTTGGGGCGTGGAGTGCAGCCACAACCGTAAATAGTGCACAATCTTCTGGGATAGCCATATGGTGTGGCGACTACTTGCCTCTCGTATCTTCGCAAAGCCTCTCTTCTGCCATAATCATGAGGATGTTGTAAAATATTGCCTAGTGCATTTGAAATAGATTTGCAGTGAATCTCATAGGGCAAGACGATGCTGAGAAGAAAAATAATTGCAATCAAACAGACTTTTTTCATCATTTCCTAAAGTAAACAAAAAGTTAATTAATGTAAAAGTAGTTATTAAATTGTATGCATGAACAGTGTGCTGAAAGAAAAAAAAAGAAAAGAAATAGCGAATTTTTGATCTAATGGTCGGAATTTCAAGTTCCAAGGCTGCAAACTACTACGCATTTTGCAAGCATTTTATGTCTTTTGCTAAATGGTACAGTGTAGAATGATATGGTGAAAAGGCCTTATTTAATAACAATCAAATTTAAGAACGTAAGCAATAAAAACCAATACATATGATGGTGTGACACTTGTTAGACAACCCTATCAACCTTCCATTTCAACCCGTTGTCTGCCACAGAAGTTGTACATAATCATAAATATTGTGCATGATCACAGTGCCCTCAGTTGGTCAAGCGCAGATACATAATAATGTCTAAACACTGTTTGGTGTTTACTGTTTTGACATTGAGGTAGGTCCATTTCTGTACTTGTTCTTTGGAACAGAATTTATTTAATTAGCGCAAGCGGTTTTTTTTTTAAAGTAGGCGACCCGAGACAATGGAACTAGGAAAAATTGGGCTTGGAGTATAGTACAAAATGCAACATGTGCAGAGGTGCCACATATCTGACAAGCTCAAGCAAGAAGAAGAAGAAGAAGAAGAAGAAGAAGCGGTATTTTTAGGTTTGAAATCAGATTTAAAAACATACTTTAACTAAATAAACCTACCTCTTTTTTGGCAGATTTTGATTTTTGACCGTAGAATAATTGGAACATATTGTCGAATTAGTTTGTACAGGAGAGTGGTTGAAAGCCTGGTTCCCTCAATGTTAGTCTCCCTTTTTGCGAATTTCGCCATATCAAAGAAGTTTCTATATTTTACTAATTCCCTACTCTTTTTTTTTATTCAACAGGTTTCCTTCAAATGTCATATTTTCCATTTAAAATTATGCAGATTAAATTAATGTAAAATTTTATATTTTACTATTCAAAATTTTTCAACTGTAAGCAAATTAACAACACAAAAACAATACAAAAAATAGTTGTTGTTGTTGACGTATGCCTGTTTAGACAGAGGGGGTGCGATTGTTCTTGTTTTCCGGTGGCGCCATCTATGGCCAAGAATTCGACTTCTGCCACACGATACGTCACACCCGTTGATAGGGCGGACCCATTCATTCATCCACAGATCGTAATTTTGACCTGAATCAGAGAACGATCGATCTCCAATGCAGTACCCCCAGAGTTTTTGATTTCTTATGGGAACATGGCAAAGGTGTACAATAGCCTATGAAAAAATATTTCTTCATAAACTGTAGCACATCTTAGTTTTATGGTAAAAATTTGCGATATAAAAAAATGCCATAGGATATTCCTATGGGGTTTTGCCTATGGTAAAATTTTGCCATATACGTATGGCAAAATCTTTCCATACATGTATGGCAAACCTATGGCAAATTATCCTAAGGGTACCCCCAGAGGTACTGATTTGTTATGGGAATATGGAGGACTTTTGCGACTCGATCGACAGATTTAACGTGCATCCGCCTGTTTACTTCACGGGAAGTCTTCGTCCAGTGGGGTTCGAACCCACTAACTCTCGGACATGGATTCAGCGCCCTTCCGACCAGGCTATCCCAGCGTACAAAAAATAGTGATTATAAGAAATAGTTTTTAACACGGAATTATCTTCAAATAAACAAACTTTATGATTGAGTAAAAATATTTTTTGACAGATTTGCTTTATGAGAACGGTAGATGGCGAATTAAACAAAAATAAACAGCAAAAGGCTAAAATTTCGGCCTCTTTCCTTCATAAACTTTTAAGACAGTATTCTCCAGATTGCCGGTATGTTTATTTTATTTTATAACCATCGTTGAACAGCCGTCCCAATATTTTGAGTTTCCACTATCAATGTTCAACTTCGTCGAAACCTTGCAATTCAGAACCCAATCCAAATGACAAGAGAACTCCTAGATCAAGTATTAGGAGAATTCTGCATTCGTGGAGGACTTTTTGATGGAACTATCCCGCAATTGCGTTACATGGAGAGGAAAATTACGAAAACCTAATCATGGTTAGTCTGGCGGCAAAGGAACTTTAACCCATGTTCCGTCTACCACTGAGGATATTTTACGTCAGCATTGTGGTGCCTTGCATTATTGCATGAACATATTGGTTTCAAATGCGGCATGGTATTTGAACAAAAAATTTTTTAAAGCTCTACTTTTATATTTGGAGGTTTAAGAGGGCAGAGAATTCACAAAGATTACATTCTTTACAAAACAACATACAAAAATGGTGACACTCGTATTATAAATTACCCATTTTTGTCTCTTATTCTTTACCGCTATTAAGTTTTCCTATGTCAACACCCAGATTAAGTTTTCTGTGATATACTGCAATTAGAAATAAATAGAATATTTATCCGACCGTAGGTGATTATACTGTAAATATCATTAGTGATACTGTAAATATACTGTAAATATATTTTCTCCTTTGAGCTGGGCACCTGGGCCGCGCAGAGGCCCCTATCCCATCCATCATGTTTGCTTTGACAGCTGTTGTAGAAATTTTTAAGGTCTATGTGGTGGCTGGTTAGCGATACTGTAAATATTAAACTGAACTGAACTGTATAAAATATCAGGACCCCAGAGGCCGCTTGTGGCCCGTTTCCCATACATCTTGAGCTTAATATGTGTGGTGCTTCGATGAGGTTGAGGAATGCAAATGAAGTAAAGGGGTATTCATGTGGATCATTGAGGTTCTGACTATGCAATTATATGCAGTAGGGTGATAAGACTATATTGTAAAATTATGAACTTGAGATACGCTGGTATTGTGAAAATGAGGTTATGTATATGCTAGTGATGTCGGGAATATGTTGCATCACTGCAATAGTGTGCTGTTATTAGTCTGATGTCTTCAGTCAAATTTTAAAATAGGAATATTTCATTGAAATATACTGTAAATATCATCACATTACAAATGGCATATTACACAGTAAATATCATCGAGAGTGGAAATCCATTAAGATAAAAAAGTTAAATTTCTTATATAGTTTTTAAATTTTACATTAAGTTTAGATCAAAAAACAGTAGGTATTATTGTCATGAGAAAACGTCATATTTTCAGGAAAAATAATTGGATGATAATCTGCATCTTGCCAAAATATTTGATCTGTTTTATTGACACAAACTGTAGGGAAGAATTTTGTCTCGTGGTAAACAACGAAATTTTTCTTAAGGATTGGTTTTCTAAAATAATTAATTTAAAAAATCTTCTTTTTATTATATTCATTTAGTTATTATATTAAGAAAAAATTTGTAAAATTAATCATTCACAATTTTTTATTTTATTTTTAAGTGCAGCATGTTGATTACCGATGGAATTTTATTATTTTTACAGAAGTTTAAAAGTAGAACTTCCAATATTCTATTAATGCCTTTGCTTTTAACCCTTTGCCCTCCGATGATTTATCTTAGAAGACATCAAAAGACACCAATGTAAAATTAAAAATTTCTATACCTTAATAATTACTAACCAGATTATTTCAAGAATTTTAAAAATTGCATAAAAAAAGACTGTATTATGTGTTTTAAATGTAGTAGTGCTTAAATTAGTTCAAGCACCATTTTAAAATACTCGAAGTGCAGAAAGGTTAAGCTGACATATTATTAAATTTGTTAATAAAATATTTTTTTCTATTAAAAAATATTAAAAATACTTACTGAAGGTAGTAATTTGTCTTCTAAACAGTATTTTTTAAATATAGTTGGAATATAATAATTATAAACCAGCGAGTATTAATTGTAAACAAATATCAGTCAACTCAGAAGTTGCACATTCACTTAATATTCAAAGCAACTGTATAAAAATAATTTAAAAGCTTTGTGGAAGAGCCAGGCAAGTGACATTTTCAGAGATACTATAATCAGGACAATAAAAAAAAGAGATTTCCGAACTATTTTATTAAAGTCTTATTAAAAGACGAGGATAATATATCTTTTTCGTATTTTATTTGTAACAGCCTAACTTGCAGTAAAAATCAAGCAAACATATTCAAAATTAATATGGATCAGTTATGTTGAAATTAAAGTGAAAGTAAAAACAGTTCTGTTACATTAAACATGCCCATATTGATGCAATCACTTTCTTTTATTTTCTCTGATTCATAAAGATCCTTAAAAGTAGCATTTACTTTATTTTATTACTTCTTCCACTAAACTTTTCAAAAAAGCAAAGTTTGTGTAGTTTTGTCAGCACTTAAAAATTTTATCACGCGATTATTAGGTCTTACATACTTTTTTTTAATTGTTTATGCAACATAAATATCTATGTAACGTAAAGGCGGGTTAATTCCATCAAAAAATCCTCGACGAAGGCAAATTTCTCCCAATACTTGATAAAGGAGTTCCCTTGTCTTCTGAATCGGGTTCGAAGTTTCAAGGAACATAGTTGAGCATTAGTAGTCATAAACCCAAAACATTGGGTCGGCTTTTCAACGACGGTTATAAAATAAAGTACTTGATCTTGCCTTATTTAGATGTGCTGATTTTAGATCTGAAATCAGTTCTTCTCCTGAAGCTATAGATTTAAAAGTGTTATATATAAAAAGGGTCTGCGTAAATGTCGTGAAAAACTTCTAGGTCATTTCTGGTACATCATCAGGATTAAAATTCCATAGGAACTTGTTCCCAGAAATGTCGTCGCAAGCGGCTAGGGGCGCTTTCATATTATGATCTATTCAAATGGACACGAAGAAACTGTTACTAATAGGGAAGTGCTCCTCGCGGTGTACGAGGACATTTCCGTAAATGGGCTCCTATGTCTTTTTTATAATGATAAAGTGTCCAAACTCCTCTAAAAGTTTGGCACTCCCTCTGCTGCATGTAACATTTTTAAACTTGCACATTTCGACAAAAAAATAGACCAAAACTGTTGCTTTAAAAGTAACTGTTGCTTGGATAGGGAAACCAATAGCATATTTAAAATCAGCGAAGAGAAAACTATTCGGGATCCTTAAAAAAAATCAAGCAACAGAAAACAAACAGTAATGTTATTTATCTAATATTAAGTGTTATTTATTCCACTGCGTATACTTTGTACTTGATATATCTGAGACTATGTGTACTTAATATTTCTAAGTACTTAGCACTCGAAATAAATAAATATTGATGATAACAAATACATTTTGTATCAATTCATTTTAAGCATCTAAAATGTAAAACCACCAAAACAAATAAAAAATAGCTTTTAAATCTTAGGAATTTCTCATCTAGATGGTAGCCGCATTTTAAATTTTGTATCGAAGCCTAGGTAGGTAATTACTTTATTTACGTCACACTAGAGTTGCACAATGGTGATTGGTTACAGTCTGGGAAAGAAATATACAATTTTTGAATAAAATTAAACGTAATTATAAAATTGTTGTTTTAAAATTTTAAAAATATTCGTTAAAAACTGCGCAAGATATATGTAGTTAAACTAGTTCTTTTAAACTGCGCAAGCAAAAAAATTTCAAAACATTTTCTCATAATTTTGTAGAGATTCGTATTTGGCAACTTCCGATAAATGCTTTAGTTGAATATCTTAAAAATTTAAAAAATTTCAAACACTTTTCTAAGTAGTTTTTATACTTTTCAAAGAAAGCTCAAAACAACAAATGGTTTATCCACAGATATTATCTTGTACTATTAAACCAGATTTATTGAAATTCTCGATTATTGTAAAGAATTATGATTTGCTTTTAAATTTTGTCTTATGATACAAAATAAAATTTGTGAATAATGCTTTTAGCTTTCTTTTGAAAAGTTCAAAAATTACTTAGAAAATTGTTCGAAACTTTTTAAATTTTTAAGAAATTCAAACCAACTTTTTTTTTATTAGTTGCCAAATACGATTCACTACAAAATTTTGAAAAAGTTTTTAACACTTCTTCAGTGCATGCTCAGTATAAAAGAACTAGCTTAAATACTCATAACTTACGCAGTTTTTAACGAATTTTTTGAAAATTTGCAATTAATCTTAAATTCTTCCAAAAAGTTTGTTTGATTCAATTGAATATCTATAAAATTATTACAAAAAAGCGTAAGGTGAAAAAATTATTATAAAGAGAGAGAGAGAGAGAGATTAGTTTAATATTTTGTCAACACTGTTATGAAGTTTTGAAAATGTTTGAAATGAAATGTTTAAAATGAAAGTAATTACCTTCGAATTTATGACGAATCTTTCTTGAATGTCGGAATGAGTAGTCTGAAACCTTCGCTTTGAGTTAGGGTGATATTTATTCAGGTTAACTCTTCCTCTGACTTAGATAGTAATTATTTCAAGCTTCAAAACACTGGGGCAAAACCGGAAAATCCTTTCAATATTCAGTAAACGCTTTCATTCTAAAACTACTCCTCTGTTATCTTATTATTTTTACTAAGCTTTCATTAATTCATTTTCATGCTCGTAACAAAAATTTTTCTTGCAGTCGAAATTGCAATCTCTTTCTGATTAGAATATTAAAATATTAATTGTAGCTCCATGACCTTGTCAGCTTCAGAAATTTAATGGGGGATTCCATCAGAAATTATTTTATAATTTATAAAAAACCGGTGTCCTAAGCCGACCCAATTCAGAGATTACGACTATCATTGTTCAATTCCGTTGTATTGTAATTTTGGACTCAACTCAGAAGACAATGAACCAGCTGGATCAAGTCTGCGAAATCGAATTTTAAAAATTCGATTTCTGACGAACAATTCGACTGTTTTCACTCAAATTTTATATTTTGCCGTGTAAAGCTATATATTTTTAAAATTTATGTAAAAAAATTCATGCCGTACAATTCAACAACTTTTCTATTTGTATTGAATAATATAACAAAAAATTATAAATATTTACTAAAAGTTATTTTTTGCTACATTAAGTGGTAAAATTAACATTTAGGACTATCCAATATTTTACTTCCTACATTGCGACTACCCCCTATACTTTAGGGGTCAGAAGACCAAATCTGCCAAAATAAGGTTTGTTTATTCAGAGCAATAGCTAGTTTTGGAGTCAGATTTCGCATTCTAAAATATCGTCTGCATTAATTAATTAGCATATTTGAAGTCAACCCCGTGAATACATTGAAATTGAGTCCTAATATGAGAAGATCCAATGTGATCAAAAGCTATTCAGGGTAGTGCTTTATTTATTTTGCGCACTAAAGATTCAATATTTTCTCTGAATAAACATGCATCTTAATTTGTCGCATTTTGATTTTTAAAACTCAAAACATAGAGGGGGTGGAGGTATAGTAGCTATATGGAAAATATTATCCCAAAAGTTTAGGCAGAAGAACTGTCTAAAATTTGAACACCTTTCTTGCTAATTTTGCGATTTATTTACAAGTACAAATTTGTAAATTGAAACTAATGAAATGTGAAGGAGGTATTTAAAAAAATATTTTTTGCAAGCGAATTTTACATTTACGCGTGGCAAAGTATACAGCGATATATCTTACTTTAATTTACATAAATTTTAACTTATTGTTTTGTGGGAAGGCCTCGCATATGTCTACTATCAAACAATATAGCATAAAAATAAAATAAAAGATTTAGATTAAATTTTAAGGTTTTC
Source organism: Parasteatoda tepidariorum (assembly GCF_982258835.1). Classification (NCBI taxonomy): domain Eukaryota; kingdom Metazoa; phylum Arthropoda; class Arachnida; order Araneae; family Theridiidae; genus Parasteatoda; species Parasteatoda tepidariorum. Next base: position 74,421,556 of record NC_141759.1, on the reverse strand, counting down.
TAAATTTCTAGATCGTTTTAACTCAATCGTTTCAATCAATCAGTTTCAGATCATTTTAACTCAATCGTTTAGGACTCAAAAGATGAAAATTATATTAACTCTTTGAGCTGAGATACTGGCAGTTGCTACTTCTGGCAATTGACATAGATGAGAATAACCAGTAAAAATAACCAGAATAAACAGTCTAAAGCTTCAAATTTTAATAATTAAAAACCGCATTATTTTTTGAATTTTTTAAATTATTTAAAAATATTGTATTATGTCTTTTAAATGATTGAGTGCTTACATTTGTTCAAGGAGCACATTTAGCTCTAGAAAGACTGAAAAATCTATGTTGCCCAAAAGCAGTCAAAATGACTGCAAGTGAAAGAATAACTAATGTATAAAGAAATTTGTTTAAAATTAATTTGTAATATTTTTTCATATTGTTTTCGGTTATATAATAAGTTATGAGTAAATATCAACAATAAAAATAATTATAAAAGTGACAAAATTCTAAGAAATTGTGTCATTATATACTTCATTGTTTTTCTAACTGGAATTAAAAAGCAGTTAAAATGGGTGTCTAATAGGTCTCTCCAAAAAATATCTCCCATACCTGAATGATTGATGGAGTAGGCGGAGGATCTCTATAGGATCCCATATCATACATTAACCGGTTAATGCCCAGCGTCATATATTTAGAACAGTTCCCTTTTTCAAAGACGTTCAGAGATGCCAACTGCTCCGAACACGCCAAAATAGTTTTAAAAAAAAGCGGTAAGTAGTTATTAAGTAAATTTTGCAAATATTTGACTATTTTTGCTTGCTTTTTAAGAGGTATGGCATGACATATGTCTGCGAAAGTGGTGAATTATATAAGACTACGAATTATTTAGAAATAGTGGTGGATAAAAATCTGCTAAATTGAATTTATTAAACCAAGAATCACAATTGATAAGCTACCTCTTAAAAATGTATATTTGCTGTCCGGAGCAAGTAGGCATCTCTGGACATTCATTGTGATTGGAAACTTTTTTCAGCATTTTCATTTATCTGGGTGAATTAAAAGATTCTCAGATACCATAATGATTTAGTTATTTCTGATTAGATCTAGAATTATAAGGAGCAAGTTCTTTTTGATCTATCAAAGACTTTTTTAAATGCCCTATGAATGAGAAACCAATTAATTTCGATAATATATTATACCACTTTTTGTATAATTTCTATATATAAATTCAGGACAAAACAGGTTAAACCACTAAATTAGCTAACACTGGAGGAAATTTTCTCAAATGGAGTGGGATGTTGACATCCTTATCTAAGTATCGTTTAATTATTTAAAGATTGTGGTAGCCAAATATTAAATCAAATGTTAAAACAAAAACTCAGCTATTAAATATTTAGAGAAAAATCTCAGACTGAAAGTAGAAGTTTTCAACTTTGTAAATGAAAGTATTTCTTATTTTAGATCATTAATCTAAATTTTTACATTATTCACAGTAACAGTAGTAGTGTTTTCACTTTGTTAACAGTAGTAAAGATAAATAACAATTGAAAATATTTTGAGCTACCACTTTTTTTTTGGGGGGGGGGAGGAAATGATTGAAGGATAGTAGAATTTAAACTCTTCAGTTCTAAAGATCCATATAAAAACAAAACACAACTTTTCTTCAATTTAATTTTTTTCAAGCGTGAATAGTTTACAAAATGCGAAAAACTATCGTCATCGCTTTCCTCATTATTAGCATTTCTTTTAATGAACTTTTCTACATTTTTTGCTATATTTGTCGTATCTGTATCCTTTGCAACATCTGGCTCCAGGGGGAGGAGTGCAGCCACATCCGTACATAGTGCACAATCTTCTGGCATATCCATGATCCTTTGACCCTTCTGACTCAAACATAGCTTGCCTCTCGTATCGTCGTAAAGCCTTTCTTCTGCCATAATCATAAGGATGCAGTAAAATATTGCCTCGTGCATTTGAAAGAGATGCGCAGTGAATCTCATAGGGCAAGACGATGTTCAGAAAAAAAATAATTGCAATCAAACGGACTTTTTTCATCATTTCCTAAAGTAAACAAAAAGTTAATTAATACAAAAGTAGTTATTAAATTGTATGCATGAACAGTATGCTGAGAAAAAAGAAATAGCGAATTTTTGATGTAATGGTGGGATTTTCAAATGCCAAGACTGTAAACTACTACGCATTTTGCAATGCAAAATGGTCTAGTGTAGAATGCTATGGTGAAAAGGCCTTATTTAATAACAATCAAATTTAAGAACGTAAACAGTAAAAACAAAGACATATGATGGTGTGACATTTGTTAGACAACCCTATCAACCTACCATTTCAACCCGTTGCCTGCCACTTAAGTTGTACATAATTATAAATATTGTATATGATCACAGTGCCCTCTGTTGGTCGAGCGGAGATACATAACATTATCTAAACACTATTTAGTGTTTAGACATTGAGGTATGTTCATTTCTGTACTTGTGTTTTGGAACAGGATTATTCAATTAGCGCAAGCGGTATTTTAGGTTTGAAATCAGATTCAAAAACATACTTTAACGAAATAAACATACCTTTTTTTAAACAGATTTTGAATCTTGACCGTAGAATAATTGCTATATGGAACATATTGTCTAATTAGTTTGGGCAGGAGAGCGGTTGAAAGCCTGGGTCCCTCAATGTTAATCTCCCTTTCTGCGAATTTCGCCATATCAAAGAAGTTTCTATATTTCAACCAATTCCCTACTCTTTTTTTTTATTCAGCAGATTTCCTTCAAATGTCAGATTTACCATTTAAAATTATGCAGATTAAATTAATGTAAATTTTTATACCTTACAACTCAAAATTTTTCAACTGTAAGCAAATTAACAACACAAAAACAATACAAAAAATAGTTGTTGTTGTTGAAGTATGCCTGCTTAGGCAGAGAGGGTGCGATTGTTCTTGTTTTCCAGTGGCGCCTTCTATGACCAAGAATTCGACTTCAGCCACACCGTACGTCACACCCGTTTATAGGGTGGAACCATTCATACATCCATTCATTCATCCACTGATGGTAATTTTGACCTGAATCAGGAAACGATCGATCTTCAATCCAGTAACCTTAGGAAAATTTGCGATAGAGAAGAAGCCTATGGTAATCTATGGCAACCTATGGCTACCATAGAAATTTGTATGGCAAGATACCATACGCCTATGGTTACCATAGAGATTTATATGGCACAACCCCATAAGCCTATGGCTACCATAGAAATTTATATGGCAAGATACCATACGCCTATGGTTACCATAGAGATTTGTATGGCAAAACTCCAAAAGCCAATGGCTACCATAGAAATTTGTATGGCAAGATACCACAGACCAATGGTAACCATAAAGAGCTGTATGGCAATATACCATAGACCAATGGTAACCATAAGAATTTGTATGGCACGTCACCATTGGCCGATGGCAACCATAGAAATTCGTATGGCAGTATAACATAGGCCAATGGTAACCATAAAGATTTGTATGGCAGTATACCATAGAGAAAAGCTGATCTAGATCCCCACCAACGAAACAACAACTTCTATGGAGTCCTCAAAAACATGTTCTAAAGGAAATAAATATCCATTTTTTTCACCCCGAAGTTAATTAAATTCAACATGTAATCCCACAAGGCATTCATTCCTGGTGAGTCTTTTCCGGCTTCCGTGGGTGGCCAATTTCCCCATTTTTGAGTGTTTGAAATTCGATGTTTCATTCTTTTAGGCTTAGAGTATCAGACCGCCATATTAACGTGTCATCCATTACAAGTCGAATCTTTCGCTAACTTTGGCAACTTATTTTAATATTTTTTCGATCTCATTCTTGGTCGAAAATCATTTTAATTGCAAACGCTTATGCGATTATCTATCTGAATTTATTAAGTTTTTAATTTCCGGCGGTCTGGTACTTTTATTATCTGTAACTTTTTAAAATATGTCGCGATTGGGTATAGGTTTTCTCTACGTTAAATTTTGTCATTTGTTAAGGCAGACTTTGTACACTTTAATTAATATCTTGCTGTTTATATTTTTATTTAAAATTTTAATATTTCTTTCTCCCAACTGTTTCTGATTAAACGATCTCTTTCTTTTTATTTCATCCCCTCCCTCTGATTTTATATAAATTTTTAAAGTCACATCACTTTTCAATTAAAATGATGTTCTATTCCCCATAGCAATTTGTAAACAATCTTCATGATGAAAAACGCAGTTAAGTGCTTATGATCAAGCCAGATCATCATTTCTTTAATAATTAAAATTTTTTAATTCCTTTAACTTGTTCGGTGATAATTTCATTTTATTGCTGTCATGTATCAATATCAAAGTCAGTGTTTACATTTTCATTAGTTTTTGATTTTAATTCCACTTAGGTTCTTGCAATGCTTTTTTTTACATTATCTTACATATGTTAGGGTTTTATTTTTTTATTTTGTGTTTAACTTTGGCTTGCCATTAATTTTTTTTATCATGTCTCTGCGTTTTACTATCTTACAACTAATATTTCTTAAGTATCCACATATATTTGTACAATGTTCTGCTACATATTTATGCACAGCTTAGGGTCATCACTTAACTAGATTAGCTGGATTACTGGTTAACAATTACTTTGCTTCAATATCATCAACGGGACAGTCCCTGGCCAAATCATCTGCTGCTGTTACCAAAAATGCTTTTAACAATTTAATCTTTCCTTAAGTTTACAACTTTTTCGTCATAGCGATGCCCTATACCCAATTAATTTTTATTTACTATCCCTGACCAAGTGTCAATAGCAATTATTAATTTTACCAATTTTAATCATGTCTTAAACATGTTTCGTATTTACCAATGTTTCTATATTGCGTTCTCTTTTTTAACTGTGCTTAATACAACTTAACATAAATTTTCTGAGTTTTTTATTCCTCACTAGTAGGGGATCAACTAATTTAGCCTGTTTTCTATTCTTAGCTTTTCATAGTCTAATACCATCCTTTTTATAGATAAAATTTTGTTCACATGCCACCACTGGTTGCAACGTTACATATTCGGCTTTTGTACCGTTTGGTCTATTTTAAACTAATTCCGCTTCGACCACCGGCCCCACTCTTTATCTTTTTAGTTTTCATAGTATTTTATTGTTTTAGTAGTCTGTTTAATTTTTACACATCAAAATTTAAAAATTTTTCATCCTCGCTTCGACCATCGGACCATTATTTTACTTCACTTTCCTTTAGGTTCCTTTAATATCTGCTGCTTATCTAACTAATTATGATACCAATCAATCAAATTAACATTTTTTATACTCGCTCCGACCTCCGAACCCACTTTCTATTTTCTTGTTTTTTACAGCTTTAACAAATATTGGTTGCCTCTACTCAATATATTTTGTTCCTAATCAATATAACCAATATTTTGCCCACTCGCTCTGACCACCGGACCCATTTTCTAACTGTTAGTACTAACCGTTTAAAATTTATTTGAATAAGCACAGCATTCAGAAAGGATTCGGCAAGTAAAACAGGGGAAGTTTATTAAAGAAATTTTAAAAAAAAGCTTTCTCGATATATATTTATTCTACAATTATTAAGTTTTGCAATTTTAATATCCATTGCGAAAGATTTTTGCAAGTAATTATTTTTTGATGTATGGTAAAATATCAACGAGAAATGTTGCCATATGCTGTATGGCAAAGGTGTACCATAGCCTATGAAAAAATATTTCTTCATAAACTGTAGCACATCTTAGTTTTATGGCAAAAATTTGAGATATAAAAAAAATGCCATAGGATATTCCTATGGGGTTTTGCCTATGGTAAAATTTTGCCATATACGTATGGCAAAATCTTGCCATACATGTATGGCAAACCTATGGCAAATTATCCTAAGGGTACCCCCAGAGGTATTGATTTCTTATGGGGATATGGAGGACTTTTGCGACTCGATCGACAGATTTAACGTGCATCCGCCTGTTTACTTCACGGGAAGTCTTCGTTCAGTGGGGTTCGAACCCACGCACTCTCGGATATGGATCCAGCGCCCTACCGACCAGGCTATCCCGGCGTAAAAAAATAGTGATTATAAGAAATAGTTTTTAACACGGAATTATCTTCAAATAAACAAACTTTATGATTGTGTAAAAATAATTTTTGACAGATTTGCTTTATGAGAACGGTAGATGGCTAATGAAACAAAAATAAACAGCGAAAGGCCCAAATTTCGGCTTCTTTTCTTCATAAACTTTTAAGACCGTATTCTCCAGATTGCCGGTATGCTTATTTTATTTTATAACCATCGTTGAACAGCCGTCCCAATATTTTGAGTTTCCACTATCGTCGTAACCTTGTAATTTTGAACCCAATCCAAATGACAAGAGAACTCCTAGATCAAGTATTAGAAGAATTTTGCACTCGTGGAGGACTTTTTGATGGAACCAACCCGCATTTGCTTTAGATGGAGAGGAAAATCACGAAAACCTAATCATGGTTAGTCTGTCGGAGAAAGGATTTTAACCCATGTTCCGTCCACCACTGAGGATATTTTACGTCAGCATTGTGGTGCCTTGCATTATTGCATGAACATATTGGTTTCAAATGCGGCATGGTATTTGAACAAAATTTTTTTTAAAGCTCTACTTTTATATTTGGAGGTTTAAGAAGGCAGAGAATTCACAAACATTACACTCTTTACAAAACAACGTATAAAAATGGTGACAATTGTATTATAAATTATCCATTTTTGTCTCTTATTCTTTACCGCTATTAAGTTTTCTGTGATATACTGCAATTAGAAATAAATAGAGTACTTATCCGACCGTAGGTGGTTATACTGTAAATATCATTAGTGATACTGTAAATATACTGTAAATATCTTTTCTTCTTTTATTCTTTGAGCTGGGCCTCGCAGTGTCCCATATCCCATCCATCATGTTTGTTTTGATAGTTGTGGTAGAAATTTTTAAGGTCAGCCGTCCATGTGGTGACTGGTTAGAGATACTGTAAATGTTAAACTGAACTGAACTGTATAAAATATCTGGGCACCTGAGAGCCTTTTCCCATACATCTTGAGCTTAATATATGCGTGGTGCTTCGATGAGGTTGTGGAATGCAAATGAAGTAAAGGAGTATTCATGTGGACAGAGCCGGATTATACCTTTCGTAGGCCCTAGGCATAACCGATTTTGGGCCCTCCCCTCTTTTCAAAATATATGCTAAAATTTTCTTGCATATTTTTTTTTACATTTTTATTAATATGGATTTTAATTTACAAATTTTCAACAATGAATCAAGATCGTTTGGCATCACTCGCACTTATGTCTATTGAATACGACATTTTGCGTAGTTTGGAATTCGACAGCATAATACAAGATTTCGTTGAATCCAAAAATCGCAGAAAAGTAATATATTAGATCATAAGATTCTGTAAAAGGATTTATTACCGAAAAATATTATATTTTTATTTGTATCTTCATAATTTTGTGCAAAATACACTTGTTTTTTTTTAAAGCTAAATTATTTTTGTCAAGAAATTTTTTCTCACACGTTTTTCGTAGGCCCCTGAATTTCGTAGGCCCTAGGCACGTGCCTAGTGTGCCTATAGGTTAATCCGGTCCTGCATGCGGATCATTGAGGTTCTGACTACGTAATTATATGCAGCAGGGTGATAAGACTATATTGTAAAGGTATGAACTTGAGATAAGCTGGTATTGTGAAAATGAGGTTATGTATATGCTATTGATGTCGGGAATATGATGCATCACTGCAATAGTATGCTGTTATTGGTCTGATGTCCTCAGTCAAATTTTCAAATAGGAATATTTCATTTAAATATAATGTAAATATCATTACATTATAAATGACATATTACACTGTAAATATCATCGAGAGTGGTAATCCATTAGGATAAAAAAAGTTAAATTTCTTATATAGTTTTTAAATTATACATTAAGTTTAGATCAAAAAACAGTATGTATTATTGTCATGAGAAAACGTCATATTTTCAGCAAAAGTAATTGGATGATAATATGCATCTTGCCAAAATATTTGATCTGTTTTATTGACACAAACTGTAGGGAAGAATTTTGTCTCGTGGTAAACAATGAAATTTTTCTTTAGGATTAGTTTTCTAAAATAATTAATTTCAAAGCTATTTTTTGTTTATTATATTCGCTTAGTTATTATATCAAGAAAAATTGTATAAAACTAATGATTCACTATTTTTTTATTTCTTTTTTAAGTACAGCATGTTAATTGCCGATGGAATTTTATTATTTTTATAGAAGTTTTAAATGAGAACTCTTCCAATATTCTATTAATGCCTTTGCTTTTAACCCCTTGCCCTCCGATGTTTTATCTCAGACGACATCGACTGCCATCAACCTAAAATTAAAAATTTCTATACCGTAATAATTACCAACCAGATTATTTCAAGAATTCTAAAAATTTAAAAAAAAAATACTGTGTATTATGCGTTTTAAATGTATTAGTGCTTAGATAAGTTCGAACACTATTTTAAAATACTTGAAATGCAGAAAGGTTAAGCGGACATTTTATTACATTTATTAATAAAATATTTCCTTCTAGTAAATAAATATTAAAAATATTTACTGAAGGTAGTCAGTTGTCTTTGAAACAGTATTTTTTAAATATAGTTGGAATATAATAATTATAAACTATCGAGTATTAATTATAAACTAAGTTCCAGTATTAATTGTAAACTAATATTAGCTAACCCAGTTGTAGACTCACCCAATATTTAAAGAAATTGTATAAAAATAATTTAAATGCTTTGTGGAAGAGTCAGGCAAGTGACATTTTCAGAGATACTATAATCAGGGCAAGAAAAAAAAGTGATCTCCGAACTATTTTATTAAAGACTTTTAAAAGACGAGGGTAATAATTTTTTTCTTATTTTATTTGCAACAGCTTTGCAGTAAAATTCAAGCAAACATACTCAAAATTAATATGGATCAGTTATGTTAAAATTAAAGTGAAAGTAGAAACAGTTCTGTTACATTAAACACGCCCATATTGATGCAATCACTTTATTTTATTTTCTCTGATTCATAAATATCCTTAAAGTAGCATTTACTTTATTTTATTACTTCTTCCACTAAACTTTTCAAAAAAGCAAAGTTTGTGTAGTTTTGTCAGCACTAAAAAATTTTATCACGCGATGATTAGGTCTTACATACTTTTTTTAAAATTGTTTATGCAACGTAAATATGTAAATATGATAAGTTATAATAAATCATATTTACTAATTGAAAAAACAAGAGGTAAAATATTGCAACGATCTTAAATATTTAACACAAGATCTTCTGTTAAAATGGTAAAAATCTGCGTTTGTATATATTAGATTTAAACATAATTAAAATAAACATTGTTATGATTACACAGGGGAATAAATTTTTTGTAGCATTTATACAAAGAACTTGATCTTGAGCCGCGATGGCTCAGGGGATAGAGCGTTCGCCTCCCAATGAGGTGAACCGGGTTCGAATCCCACTGATAGCTGGTCGATACGAATCCGCATCCGGCTCGCATCGACCACAGTGCTGACGTGAAATACCCTAAGTGATAGACGGATCATGGGCTAGAGTCACATTGCCGTCAGGCTAACCGTAAGAAGTTCTCGTGGTCTTCCTCGCCTCGAAGGCAAATTTCTCCCAATACTTAATGCTGGAGTTCCCTTGTCTTCTGAATTGGATTCAAAATTTCAAGGCTACATAGTTGAATATTAGTGGTCGTAAAGCCAAAACATTGGATCGGCTGCTCACAGACGGTTACAAAAAAAAATTACTTGATCTTGCCTTATTTAGATGCGCTGATTTTAAATCTGAAATTAGTTTTGCTCCTGAAGCTATAGATTTAAAAGTGTTATACATAAAAGGGGTTTGCGTAAATGTTGTGAAAAACTTCTAAGTCATTTCTGGTACATCATCAGGATTTAAAATTCCATAGGAACTAGTTCCCAGAAATGTCGTCGCAAGCGGCTAGGGGTGCTTTCATATTATGATCTATTCAAATGCACTCGAAGAAACTGTTCCTAATAATGATGCGCTCCTCGCGTTGTATGAGGACATCTCCTTAAATGGGCTCCTATGATTTTTTATAATGATAAAGTGTCCAAACTCCTCTAGAAGTTTGGCACAACCTTTATGCCACTCCCTCTGTTGTACGTAACATTTTTAGACTTGTTCATTTCGACAAAAAATAGACCAAAACTGTCGTTTTAAAAGTAACTGTTGCTTGGATAGGGAAACCAATAGCATATTTAAAATTTAGCGATGAGAAAAATATTCGGGATCCTTAAAAAATATCAAGCAACAGAAATCAAATAAAAATGTTATCTAATATTAAGTGTTATTTATTCCATTTCGTATACTTTGTACTTAATATATCTGAGACTTTGTGTACTTAATATTTCTAAGTACCTAGCACTCGAAATCAATAAATATTGATGTTAACAAATACATTTTGAATCAATTCATTTTAAACATGTAAAATGGAAAACCACCAAAACAAATAAAGAATAGGTTTTAAATCTTAGGAATTTCTCATCCAGATGGCAGTCGCATTTTAAATTTTGTATCGATGCCTAGGTTGGTAAGTACTTTATTTACGTCACACTAGAGTTGCCCAATGGCGATAGGCAATGGTCTGGGAATGAAATTAAACATAATATTTATTTGGAGAAAATTAAAAGCAATTATAAAATAGTTGATTTAAAATATTAAAAATATTCGTTACAAACTGCGCAAGATATAAATATTTAAACTAGTTCTTTTACGCTGCGCATGCACAGAAAATTTCTATAAGTTTTCTCATAATTTTGTAGGGATTCGTATTTGACAACTTCCGATAAATGCTTTATTTGAATATCTTAAAAATTTAAAAAAGTTCAAACACTTTTCTAAGTAGTTTTTATACTTTTCAAAGAAAGCTCAAAACAGCAAAGGGTTTATCCACAGATATTATCTTGTACTATTAAACAAAATTTATTAAAAATGAGACCCGATTATCGTAAAGAATTATGATTTGCTTTCATATTTTGTCGTATGATACAAAATAAAATTTGTAAATAACCCCTGATCGCTTTTAGCTTTCTTTTGAAAAGTACGAAAACTACTTAGAAAATTTTTTAAAACTTTTTAAATTTTTAAGAAATTCTAATCAAATATTTTTATCTTAGTTTCCAAATACGATTCACTACAAAATTATGAAAAAATTTTTAAATTTTTTTCAGTGCATGCGCAGAATAAACGAACTAGCTTAACTACTCATAACTTACTCAGTTTTTAACGAATTTATTGAAAATTTGCAATTAATCTTAAATTCCACCAAAAAGTTTGTTTGATTCAATTGAAGATCTACACAGTTATAACGAAAAAACGTAAAATGAAAAAATTATTACAAAGAAAGAGAGAGATTAGTTTAATATTTTTTCAACACTGACTGGCGTATGATACATATGCGCATGTATAAAAGAACTAGATTAAATACTCATAACTTACGCAGTTTTTAACGAATTTTTTGAAAATTTGCAATTAATCTCAAATTCCTCCAAAACGTTTGTTTGATTCAATTGAAGATCTATAAAGTTATAACGAAAAAACGTAAAGTAAAAAAATTATTACAAAGAAAGAGAGAGATTAGTTTAATATTTAATCAACACTGACTGGCGTATGATACATATGCGCATGTATAAAAGAACTAGCTTAAATACTCATAACTTACGCAGTTTTTAACGAATTTTTTGAAAATTTGCAATTAATCTCAAATTCCTCCAAAACGTTTGTTTGATTCAATTGAAGATCTATAAAGTTATAACGAAAAAACGTAAAGTAAAAAAATTATTACAAAGAAAGAGAGAGATTAGTTTAATATTTAATCAACACTGACTGGCGTATGATACATATGCGCATGTATAAAAGAACTAGCTTAAATACTCATAACTTACGCAGTTTTTAACGAATTTTTTGAAAATTTGCAATTAATCTCAAATTCCTCCAAAACGTTTGTTTGATTCAATTGAAGATCTATAAAGTTATAACGAAAAAACGTAAAGTAAAAAAATTATTACAAAGAAAGAGAGAGATTAGTTTAATATTTAATCAACACTGACTGGCGTATGATACATATGCGCATGTATAAAAGAACTAGCTTAAATGCTCATAACTTACGCAGTTTTCAACTAATTTTTTGAAAATTTGCAACTAATCTCAAATTCCTCCAAAAAAATTGTTTGATTCAATTAATTATCTATAAAAATATAACGAAAAAACGTAAGATGAACAAATTATTACAAAGAGAGAGAGAGATTAGTTTAATATTTTGTCAACACTGTTATGAAAATTTGAAAATGTTTGAAATGAAATGTTTAAAATGAAAATAATTACCTTCAAATTTTAGAAGAATCTTTCTTGAATGTCGGAATGAGTTGTCTGAAACCTTCTCTTTGAGTTAGCGTGATATTTTTTCATGTTAACTCTTCCTCTGACTTTGATAGTAATTATTTCAAGCTTCAAAACAATGGGGCAAAACCGGAAAATCCTTTCAATATTCAGAAAACCCTTTCATTATAAAACTGCTCTTCTATCTTATTATTTTTTTTTACTAAGCTTTCATTAATTCATTTTCATGCTCGTGACAAAATTTTTTCTTGTAGTCGAAATTGCAATCTCTTTCCGATTAGAATATTAAAATATTAATTGTAGCTCAATGACCTTGCAAGCGTCAGAAATTTAATGGGGGATTCCATCAGAAATTATTTTATAATTTATTAACCGGTGTGGTACAGCCAACGCAATTCTGCTATTACGACTATCATTGTTCAATTCCGTTGTCTTGTAATTTTGGACTCAACTCAGAAGACAATAAACCAGCTGGATCAAGTCTGTGAAATAGAATTTTAAAAATGTCGTATTTAAAAAATTCGAAAAACTTTAGGGGTCAGAAGACCAAATCTGCCAAAATAAGGTATGTTTACAAACTAAGGTAGACAACGTTAAAGAGCACACTCGTTTGTGCTCTTTAACGTTGTCTACCTTAGTTTGTATTTTAGCACAAAGGTCGCCCACTTGTGTATTTATTTAAGGTATGTTTATTCAGAGCAATAGCTAGTTTTGGAGTCGGATTTCGCATTCTAAAATATCGTCTGCATTAATTAATTAGCATATTTGAAGTCACCCCCTTGAATACATTGAAATTGAGTCCTAAAATGAGAAGATCCGATGTGATCAAAAGCTATTCAGGGTAGTGCTTTATTTATTTTGCGCACTAAAGATTCATTATTTTCTCTGAATAAACATGCATCTCAATTTGTCGCAATTTGATTTTTTAATCTCAAAACATAGAGGGGGTGGAGGTATAGTAGCTATATGGAAAATATTATCCCAAAAGTTTAGGCAGAAGAACGGTCTAAAATTTGAACACCTTTCTTGTCAATTTTGCGATTTATTTACAAGTACAAATTTTTAAATTGAAACTAATGAAATGTGAAGGAGATGTTTAAAAAAAATTTTTTTACAAGCGAATTTTACGTTTACGCGCAGCAAAGTATACGGCGATGTATCTTACTTTAAGTTACATAAATTTTAATTTATTGTTTTGTGGAACGGCCTCGCATATGTCTACTATCAAACAATATAGCATAAAAATAAAATGAAAGATTTAGATTAAATTTTAAGGTTTTCTAAATTTCTAGATCGTTTTAACTCAATCGTGTCAATCAATCAGTTTCAGATCGTTTTAACTCAATCAGTTCAATCGTTTAGGACTCAAAAGATGAAAATTATATTAACTCTTTGAGCTGAGATACTGGCAGTTGCTACTTCTGGCAGTTGACATAGGTGAGAATAACCAGTAAAAATAACCAGAATAAACAGTCTAAAGCTTCAAATTTTAATAATTAAAAACCACGTAATTTTTTGAATTTTTGAAATTATTTAAAAATATTGTATTATGTATTTTAAATGATTGAGTGCTTACATTTGTTCAAGGAGCACATTTAACTCTAGAAAGACTGAAAAATCTATGTTGCCCAACAGCAGTCAAAATGACTGCAAAGTGAAAGAATAACTAATGTATAAAGAATGTTGTTTAAAATTAATTTTTAATATTTTTTTAATATTATTTTCGGTTATATGACAAGTTATGAGTAAATATCAACAATACAAATAATTATAAAAGTCACAAAATTCTAAGAAATTGTGTCATTATATACTTCATTGTTTTTCTGACTGGAACTAAAAAGCAGTCAAAATGGGTGTCTGATAGGTCTCTCCAAAACATTTCTCCCCTATTTGAATGATTGATGGAGTAGGCGAAGGATCTCTATAGGATCCCATATCATACATTAACCGGTTAATGCCCAGCGTCATATATTTAGGACAGCTCCTTTTTTCAAAGACGTTCAGAGATGCCAACTGCTCCGGACACGCCAAAATAATTAAAAAAAACGGTAAGTAGTTATTAAGTAAAATTTGCAAATATTTGACTATTTTTGCTTGCTTTTTAAGAGGCATGGCATGACATACGTCTACGAAAGTGGTGAATTATATAAGACTACGAATTATTTAGAAATAGTGGTGAATAAAAATCTACTAAATTGAATTTATTAAACCAAGAATCACAATTGATAAACTACCACTTTAAAATGTATATTTGCTGTCCGGAGCAAGTAGGCATCTCTGAACATTCTTTGTGATTGGAAACTTTTTTCAGCATTTTCATTTATCTGGGTGAATTAAAAGATTCTCAGATACCATAATGATTTAGTTATTTCTGATTAGATCTAGAATTATAAGGAGCAAGTACTTTTTGACCTATCAAAGATTTTTTGAATGCCCTATGAATGAAAAACCAATGAATTTCGATAATATATTATACCAATTTTTCCTTAAAACCACTTTTTGTATAACTTCAATATATAAATTCAAGACAAACCAGGTTAAACCACTAACTTAGCTTACACTGGAGGAAATTTTCTCAAATGATGTGGGATGTTGGCATCCTTATCTATGGTATCGTTTAATTATTTAAAGATTGTGGTGGCCAAATATTAAATCAAATGTTAAAACAAAAACTCAGCTATTAAATATTTAGAGAAAAATCTCAGACTGAAAGTAGAAGTTTTCAACTTTGTAAATGAAAGTATTTCTTATTTTAGATCATTAATCTAAATTTTTACATTATTCACAGTAACAGTAATAGTTTTTTCACTTTGTTAACAGTAGTAAAGATAAATAATAATTGAAAATATCTTGAGCTACCCCCTTTTTTTTGGGGGGGGGGAAGGAAATAACTGAAGGATAGTAGAATTTTAACTCTTCAGTTCTAAAGATCCATATAAAAACAAAACATAACTTTTCTTCAATTTAATTTTTTTCAAACGTGAATTGTTTACAAAATGCGAAGAACTATCGCCATCGCTTTCCTCATCATTAGCAATTCTTTTAAAGAATATTTCTACATTTCTTGCTATATTTGTCGTATCTGTATCCTTTGCAACATATGGCATTAGGGGGGGGAGTGCAGTCACATCCGTAAATAGTGCACAATCTTTTGGCACGTCCATGTGACCCGCCTGGCCTTCTGCGATAGCCATTTGATGAGACTTGCTTCTCATATCTTCGTAAAGTCTCTCTTCTACCATGATCATGAGCATGCTGTAAAATATTGCCTAGTGCATTTGAAATAGATGTGCAGTGAATCTCATGGGGCAAGACGATGCTCAGAAGAAAAATAATTGCAATCAAACGGACTTTTTTCATCATTTCCTAAAGTAAACAAAAAAATTAATTAATATAAAAGTAGTTATTAAATTGTATGCATGAACAGTGTGCTGAAAGAAAAGAAATAGCGAATTTTTGATGTAATGGTCGGATTTTCAAATGCCAAGGCTGCAAACTACTACGCATTTTGCAAGTATTTTATGTCTTTTGCAAAATGGTCCAGTGTAGAATGCTATGTTGAAAAGGCCTTATTTAATAACACTCAAATTTAAGAACGTAAACAGTAAAAACAAACGCATATGATGGTGTGACATTTCTTAGACAACCCTATCAACCTTCAATTTCAACCTGTTGCCTGCCACATAAGTTGTACATAATTATAAATTTTGTGCATGATCACAGTGCCCTCTGTTGGTCGAGCGGAGATGCATAACATTATCTAAACACTATTTAGTGTTTAGACATTGAGGTATGTTCATTTCTGTACTTGTGTTTTGGAACAGGATTATTTAATTAGCGCAAGCGGTATTGTTAGGTTCGAAATCAGATTCAAAAACATACTTTAACTGAATAAACATACCTTTTTTTTGGACAGATTTTAATTCTGGACCGTAGAATAATTGCTATCTGGATCATATTGTCTAATTAGTTAGGGCAGGAGAGCGGTTGAAAGGTCCCTTTCTGCGAGTTTCGCCATATCAAAGAAGTTTCTATATTTCAACCAATTCACTACTCTTTTTTTTAAGTTTTTATTCGACCGATTTCCTTCAAATGTCAGATTTACCCTTAAAAATTAAGTAGATTAAATTAATGTAAAATTTTATACCTTACAATTCAAAATTTTTCAACTGTAAGCAGATTAACAAAACAAAAACAATACAAAAATAGTTGTTGCTGACGTATGCTTGTTTAGGCTGAGGGGGTGCGATTGTTCTTATGTTCCAGTGCCGCCATCTATGACCAAGAATTCGACTTCTGCCACACCATACGTCACATTCGTTTATAGGGTGGAACCAGTCATACATCCATTCATTCATCCACAGATCGTAATTTTGACCTGAATCAGGGAACGATCAATCTTCAATCCAGTACCCTCAGAGGTTTTGATTTGTTATGGCAGTGTTTCCCAAAGTGTAGTACGCGTACCCCCAGGGGTACGGGAACAGTTTAGCTGGGGTACTCGTTCTTATGCGAAATATCTTACAGCAAACGAAAATTTCACAAATTTTATTTAAAAACAAAGCTTGCCATAAAAATTTACGATGACGTATTTTTCTATTGGCTATTTTTTTCAGAGTAAACAGTTAATAATTACTGGTGTCAACAGCCAGTTGTGATTTTTAACTTTTGTGCAATTTTTTTTAGTAAAAAACACATTAATATCTTTATTAGTGATACACAGAGTTACGAAAATTTTAGAAAGGGTACACAAAAGTAATAAGTTTGGGAAACACTGTGTTATGGGAACGTGGAGGACTTTTGCGACTAAACAGATTTAACGTGCATCAGTCACTTTACTACACGGGAAGTCTTCGTCCGGCGGGGTTCGAACCCACGCCCTACCGACCAGGCTACAAAAAATAGTGATTGTAAGAAATAGTTCTTAACACGGAATTATATTCAAATAAACAAACTTTACGATTGTGTAAAAAAATTTTTTTGACAGATTTGCTTTATGAGAACAGTAGATGGCGAATTAAATAAAAATAAACAGCAAATGGTCCAAATTTAGGCCTTTTTTTCATAAACTTTTAGGATCATATTCTCCAGATTGCCAGTATGTTTATTTTATTTTATAACCATCGTTGAACAGCCGTCCCAATATTTTTAGTTTCCATTATCAATGTTCAACTTCGTCGAAACCTTGCAATTCAGAACCCAATCCAAATGACAAGAGAACTCCTAGATCAAGTATTAGGAGAATTTTGCATTCGTGGAGGACTTTTTGATGGAACTAATCCGCATTTGCGTCACATGGAGAGGAAAATCACGAGAACCTAATCATGGTTAGTCAGACGGCAAAGGGACTTTAAACCATGTTCCGTCTACCACTGGGGATATTTTACGTCAGCATTGGGGTGTCTTGCCTTATTGCATGAACATATTGGTTTCAAATGTGGCATAGTATTTGAACGAAAAAAATTTTTAAAGCTCTACTTTTATATTTGGAGGTTTAAGAGGGCAGAGAATTCACAAAGATTACATTCTTTACAAAACAACATAAAAAAATGGTGACACTTGTATTATAAATTGTCCATTTTTATCTCTTATTCTTTACCGCTATTAAGTTTTCCTAAGTCAACACCAAGATTAAGTTTTCTGTGATATACTGCAATTAGAAATAAATAGAATATTTATCCGACAGTTGGGTGGTTAGACTGTAAATATCATTAGTGATACTGTAAATATCTTTTCTTCTTTGAGCTGGGCACCTGGGCTGCGCAGAAGCCCCTATCCCATCCATCATGTTTGCTTTGATAGTTTTGTTGTAGAAATTTTTAAGGTCCATGTGGTGGCTGGTTAGCGATACTGCAAATAATTAACTGAACTGAACTGTATGAAATATCTGGGCACCTGAGGCCGCTTCTGGCCCTTTTCCTTACCATCTTGAGGTTAATGAGGTTGGAGCTTCGATGAGGTTGTGGAATGCAAATGAAGTAAAGGAGTATTCATGTGGATCATTGAGGTTCTGACTATGCAATTATATGCAGCAAGGTGATAAGACTATATTGTAAAGGTATGAACTTGAGATACGCTGGTATTGTGAAAATGAGGTTATGTATATGCTAGTGATGTCGGTAATATGTTGCATCACTGCAATAGTGTGCTGTTATTAGTCTGATGTGTTCAGTCAAATTTTAAAATAGAAATATTTCATTGAAATATACTGTAAATATCATCACATTATAAATGGCATATTACACTTGTAATCCAATAAGATAAAAAAAGTTAAATTTCTTATATAGTTTTTAAATTTTACATTAAGTTTAGATCAAAAAACAGTATGTATTATTGTCATGAGAAAACTCATATTTTCAGCAAAAATAGTTGGATGATAATATGCATCTTGACAAAATATTTGATCTGTTTTTAATAAATAATTAATAATTTAATTGCAAGGTTCGCATAAGTTTACATTTTTTAAAGTGGAGAAAAGTTTAACTTTTGTCTGCAGCAGAACTGGATATGAAGGCAAAATTGCAGGACAGGAACACTTTAATGGTCCACTAATCTTCAGATTTTTTAAATATAGATGGAATATAATAATTATAAACTAGCGAGTATTAATTGTAAACAAATATCAGCCAACCCAGAAGTTGTAGATTTAATCAATATTTAAAGCAACTGTCTAAAAATAATTTAAAAACTTTGTGGAAGAGCCAGGCAAGTAACATTTTCAGAGATACTATAATCAGGGCAAGAAAAAAAAGTGATCTCCGAACTATTTTATTAAGGATTTATTACAGACGAGGGTAATAATTCTTGTTCTTATTTTATTTGCAACAGCCTAACTTGCAGTAAAAATCAAGCAAGCATACTCAAAATTAATATGGAGATCTGTTATGTTGAAATTAAAGTGAAAGTAAAAGCAGTTCTGTTACATTAAACATGCCCATACTGATGCAATCACTTTCTTTTCTTTTCTTTGATTTATAAATACCCTTAAAAATAGCACTTACCTGGTTCTTCCACTAAACTTTTCAAATAAAGCAAAGTTCGTGTAGTTTTGTCAGCACTTAAAAATTTCATCACACGATTATTATGTCTTACATATTTTTATTTAAATGTTTATGCAACGTAGTGGTGAAAGTTATTGTAAATCATATTTACTAATTCAAAAAACAAACGGTAAATTTTGCAACGACTTTAATTAATTAATACAATATCTTCTGTTAAAATGGGAAAAATCGGCGGTTTATATATTTGGTTTAAACATTAATTAAAATAAACATTGTTATGTTTACACTGGGGAAATTTTTTTTAGTTGCATTTATACAAAGAACTTGATCTTGAGCCGCGATGGCTCAGGGGATAGAACGTTCGCCTTGCAATAAGGTGGACCGAGTTCGAATCCCACCGATGGCTGGTCGATACGAATCCGCATCCGGCTCGCAACGTCCACAATGCAAACGTGAAATATCCTCAGTGGTAGACGGATCATGCGTTAGAGTCCCCTTACCGTCAGGCAAACCGTGGGAAGTTCTCGTGGTCTTCCTCTCTATATAACGAAAATGCGGGTTAGTTTCATCAAAAAGTCCTCTACGAAGGCAAATTTCTCCCAATACTTGATCCAGGAGTTCCCTTGTTTTCTGAATCGGGTTCAGAATTTCAAGGAACATAGTTGAACAATAGTAGTCATAAACCCAAAACATTGGGTCGGCTGCTCACCAACGGTTATAAAAAAAAGTACGGTTATAAAACGGTTATAAAATCAGCTCAGCTGATTTTATATCTGAAAATAATTTTGCTCCTAAATCTATTAAAATAATTAAAAGTGTTATATATAAAAGGGTGAATGTTGTGAAAAACTTCTAGGTCATTTCAGGTACATCATCAGGATTAAAATTCCATAGGAACTTGTTCCCAGAAATGTCGTCGCAAACGGCTAGGGGCGCTTTCATACTGTTATTAATAGGGAAGCGCCCCTCGCGGTGTACGAGAATATTTCCGTAAATGGGCTTCTATGACATTCTCATAATGATGAAGTGTCCAAACTCCTCTAGAAGTTTGGCACATCATTTATGCCACTCCCTCTGTTGTATGTAACATTTTCAAACTTGCACATTTCGACAAAAAATAGACCAAAACTGTCGTTTCAAAAGTAACTGTTGCTTGGATAGGGAAACCAATAGCATATTTAAAATTTAGCGATGAGAAAAATATTCGGGATCCTTAAAAAATATCAAGCAACAGAAATCAAATAAAAATGTTATCTAATATTAAGTGTTATTTATTCCATTTCGTATACTTTGTACTTAATATATCTGAGACTTTGTGTACTTAATATTTCTAAGTACCTAGCACTCGAAATCAATAAATATTGATGTTAACAAATACATTTTGTATCAATTCATTTTAAACATGTAAAATGTAAAACCACCAAAACAAATAAAGAATAGGTTTTAAATCTTAGGAATTTCTCATCCAGATGGCAGTCGCATTTTAAATTTTTTATCGATGCCTAGGTTGGTAAGTACTTTATTTACGTCACACTAGAGTTGCCCAATGGCGATAGGCAACGGTCTGGGAATGAAATTAAACATAATATTTATTTGGAGAAAATTAAAAGCAATTATAAAATAGTTGATTTAAAATATTAAAAATATTAGTTAAAAACTGCGCAAGATATAAATATTTAAACTAGTTCTTTAACGCTGCGCATGCACAGAAAATTTCTAACAGTTTTCTCATAATTTTGTAGGGATTCGTATTTGGCAACTTCCAAAAAATGCTTTATTTGAATATCTTAAAAATTTAAAAAATTTCAAACACATTTCTAAGTAGTTTTTATACTTTTCAAAGAAAGCTCAAAACAGCAAAGGGTTTATCCACAGATATTATCTTGTACTATTAAACAAAATTTATTAAAAATGAGACCCGATTATCGTAAAGAATTATGATTTGCTTTCATATTTTGTCGTATGATACAAAATAAAATTTGTAAATAACCCCTGATCGCTTTTAGCTTTCTTTAGAAAAGTACGAAAACTACTTAGAAAATTTTTTAAAACTTTTTAAATTTTTAAGAAATTCTAATCAAATTTTTTTATCTTAGTTTCCAAATACGATTCACTACAAAATTATGAAAAAATTTTTAAATTTTTTTCAGTGCATGCGCAGAATAAACGAACTAGCTTAACTACTCATAACTTACTCAGTTTTTAACGAATTTATTGAAAATTTGCAACTAATCTTAAATTCCTCCAAAAAGTTTGTTTGATTCAATTGAAGATCTATAAAGTTATACTGAAAAAACGTAAAGTGAAAAAATTATTACAAAGAGAGAGAGAGATTAGTTTAATATTTTGTCAACACTGTTATGAAGTTTTGAAAATGTTTGAAATGAAATGTTTAAAATAAAAATAATTACCTTCAAATTTATGACGAATCTTTCTTGAATGTCGGAATGAGTTGTCTGAAACCTTCTCTTTGAGTTAGCGTGATATTTATTCAAGTTAGCTCTTCCTCTGACTTTGATAGTAATTATTTCAAGCGTGAAAGCACTGGGGCAAAACCGGAAAAACCTTTCAATATTCAGAAAACGCTTTCATTCTAAATCATTCCTCTGTTATCTTATTATTTTTACTAAGCTTTCATTAATTCATTTTCATGCTCGTGAAAAAAAATTTTCTTGCAGTCGAAATTGCAATCTCTTTCCGATTAGAATATTAAAATATTTAATTGTAGCTCAATGACCTTGCAAGCGTCTGAAATTTAATGGGGGATTCCATCAGAAATTATTTTATAATTTATTAACCGGTGTGGTACAGCCAAAC
Organism: Parasteatoda tepidariorum; assembly: GCF_982258835.1. Classification (NCBI taxonomy): domain Eukaryota; kingdom Metazoa; phylum Arthropoda; class Arachnida; order Araneae; family Theridiidae; genus Parasteatoda; species Parasteatoda tepidariorum. Next base: position 74,399,326 of record NC_141759.1, on the reverse strand, counting down.
CAATTCTGCTACTACGACTATCATTGTTCAATTCCGTTGTCTTGTAATTTTGGACTCAACTCAGAAGACAATAAACCAGCTGGATCAAGTCTGTGAAATAGAATTTTAAAAATGTCGTATTTAAAAAATTCGAAAAACTTTAGCGGTCAGAAGACCAAATCTGCCAAAATAAGGTATGTTTATTCAGAGCAATAGCTAGTTTTGGACTCAACTCAGAAGACAATAAACCAGCTGGATCAAGTCTGTGAAATAGAATTTTAAAAATGTCGTATTTAAAAAATTCGAAAAACTTTAGCGGTCAGAAGACCAAATCTGCCAAAATAAGGTATGTTTATTCAGAGCAATAGCTAGTTTTGGAGTCAGATTTCGCATTCTAAGATATCGTCTGCATTAATTAATTAGCATGTTTGAAGTCACCCCCTTGAATACATTGAAATTGAGTCCTAAAATGAGAAGATCCGATGTAATCAAAAGCTATTCAGGGTAGTGCTTTATTTATTTTGAGCACTAAAGATTCATTATTTTCTCTGAATAAACATGCATCTCAATTTGTCACAATTTGATTTTTTAATCTCAAAACATAGAGGGGGTGGAGGTATAGTAGCTATATGGAAAATATTATCCCAAAAGTTTAGGCAGAAGAACGGTCTAAAATTTGAACACCTTTCTTGTCAATTTTGCGATTTATTTACAAGTACAAATTTTTAAATTGAAACTAATGAAATGGTGAAGGAGATGTTTAAAAAAAAATTTTTTTACAAGCGAATTTTACGTATACGCGTAGCAAAGTATACAGCGATGTATCTTACTTTAATTTACATAAATTTTAACTTATTGTTTTGTGGAACGGCCTCGCATATGTCTACTATCAAACAATATAGCATAAAAATAAAATGAAAGATTTAGATTAAATTTTAAGGTTTTCTAAATTTCTAGATCGTTTTAACTCAATCGTTTCAATCAATCAGTTTCAGATCGTTTTAACTCAATCAGTTCAATCGTTTAGGACTCAAAAGATGAAAATTATATTAACTCTTTGAGCTGAGATACTGGCAGTTGCTACTTCTGGTAGTTGACATAGGTGAGAATAACCAGTAAATATAACCAGAATAAACAGTCTAAGGCTTCAAATTTTAATAATTAAAAACCACGTTATTTTTTGAATTTTTGAAATTATTTAAAAATATTGTATTATGTATTTTAAATGATTGAGTGCTTACATTTGTTCAAGGAGCACATTTAACTCTAGAAAGACTGAAAAATCTATGTTGCCCAACAGCAGTCAAAATGACTGCAAAGTGAAAGAATAACTAATATATAAAGAAATTTGCTTAAAATTAATTTTTAATATTTTTTCATATTATTTTCGGTTATATAACAAGTTATGAGTAAATATCAACAATAAAAATAATTATAAAAGTCACAAAATTCTAAGAAATTGCGTCATTATATACTTCATTTTTTTTCTAATTGGAATTAAAAAGCAGTCAAAATGGGTATCTAATAGGTCTCTCCAAAACATTTCTCCCCTATCTGAATGATTGATGGAGTAGGCGGAGGATCTCTATTGGATCCCATATCATACATTAACCGGTTTATGCCCAGCGTCATATATTTGGAACAGCTCCTTTTTTCAAAGACGTTCAGAGATGCCAACTGCTCCGGACACGCCAAAATAATTAAAAAAAACGGTAAGTAGTTATTAAGTAAAATTTGCAAATATTTGACTATTTTTGCTTGCTTTTTAAGAGGCATGGCATGACATACGTCTACGAAAGTGGTGAATTATATAAGACTACGAATTATTTAGAAATAGTGGTGAATAAAAATCTACTAAATTGAATTTATTAAACCAAGAATCACAATTGATAAACTACCACTTTAAAATGTATATTTGCTGTCCGGAGCAAGTAGGCATCTCTGAACATTCTTTGTGATTGGAAACTTTTTTCAGCATTTTCATTTATCTGGGTGAATTAAAAGATTCTCAGATACCATAATGATTTAGTTATTTCTGATTAGATCTAGAATTATAAGGAGCAAGTACTTTTTGACCTATCAAAGATTTTTTGAATGCCCTATGAATGAAAAACCAATGAATTTCGATAATATATTATACCAATTTTTCCTTAAAACCACTTTTTGTATAACTTCAATATATAAATTCAAGACAAACCAGGTTAAACCACTAACTTAGCTTACACTGGAGGAAATTTTCTCAAATGATGTGGGATGTTGGCATCCTTATCTATGGTATCGTTTAATTATTTAAAGATTGTGGTGGCCAAATATTAAATCAAATGTTAAAACAAAAATTCAGCTATTAAATATTTAGGGAAAAATCTCAGACTGAAAGTAGAAGTTTTCAACTTTGTAAATGAAAGTATTTCTTATTTTAGATCATTAATCTAAATTTTTACATTATTCACAGTAACAGTAATAGTTTTTTCACTTTGTTGACAGTAGTAAAGATAAATAAGAATTGAAAATATCTTGAGCTACCCCTTTTTTTGGGGGGGGGGGGAGGAAATGACTGAAGGATAGTAGAATTTAAACTCTTCAGTTCTAAACATCCATATAAAAACAAAACATAACTTTTCTTCAATTTAATTTTTTTCAAACGTGAATTGTTTACAAAATGCGAAGAACTATCGCCATCTCTTTCCTCATCATTAGCATTTCTTTTAAAGAATATTTCTACATTTCTTGCTATATTTGTCGTATCTGTATCCTTTGCAACATATGGCATTAGGGGGAGGAGTGCAGTCACATCCATAAATAGTGCACAATCTTCTGGCACGTCCATGTGACCCGCCTGGCCTTCTGCGATAGCCATTTGATGAGACTTGCCTCTCGTATCTTCGTAAAGTCTCTCTTCTACCATGATCATGAGGATGCTGTAAAATATTGCCTAGTGCATTTGAAATAGATGTGCAGTGAATCTCATGGGGCAAGACGATGCTCAAAAGAAAAATAATTGCAATCAAACGGACTTTTTTCATCATTTCCTAAAGTAAACAAAAAATTTAATTAATATAAAAGTAGTTATTAAATTGTATGCATGAACAGTGTGCTGAAAGAAAAGAAATAGCGAATTTTTGATGTAATGGTCGGATTTTCAAATGCCAAGGCTGCAAACTACTACGCATTTTGCAAGTATTTTATGTCTTTTGCAAAATGGTCCAGTGTAGAATGCTATGTTGAAAAGGCCTTATTTAATAACACTCAAATTTAAGAACGTAAACAGTAAAAACAAACGCATATGATGGTGTGACATTTCTTAGACAACCCTATCAACCTTCAATTTCAGCCTGTTGCCTGCCACATAAGTTGTACATAATTATAAATATTGTGCATGATCACAGTGCCCTCTGTTGGTCGAGCGGAGATGCATAACATTATCTAAACACTATTTAGTGCTTAGGCATTGAGGTATGTTCATTTCTGTACTTGTGTTTTGGAACAGGATTATTTAATTAGCGCAAGCGGTATTTTTACGTTCGAAATCAGATTCAAAAACATACTTTAACTAAATAAACATACCTTCTTTTTGGACAGATTTTGATTCTTGACCGTAGAATAATTACTATCTGGATCATATTGTCTAATTAGTTTGGGCAGGAGAGCGGTTGAAAGGTCCCTTTCTGCGAGTTTCGCCATATCAAAGAAGTTTCTATATTTCAACCGAATCTCTACTCTTTTTTTTAATTTTTTATTCGACCGATTTCCTTCAAATGTCAGATTTACCCTTAAAAATTAAGTAGATTAAATTAATGTAAAATTTTATACCTTACAATTCAAAATTGTTCAACTGTAAGCAGATTAACAAAACAAAAACAATACAAAAATAGTTGTTGCTGACGTATGCTTGTTTAGGCTGAGGGGGTGCGATTGTTCTTATGTTCCAGTGCCGCCATCTATGACCAAGAATTCGACTTCTGCCACACCATACGTCACATTCGTTTATAGGGTGGAACCATTCATATATCCATTCATTCATCCACAGATCGTAATTTTGACCTGAATCAGGGAACGATCAATCTTCAATCCAGTACCCTCAGAGAATTTGATTTGTTATGGCAGTGTCTCCCAAAGTGTGGTACGCGTACCCCCAGGGGTACGGGAACAGTTTAGCTGGGGTACTCGTTCTTATGCGAAATATCTTACAGCAAACGAAAATTTCACAAATTTTATTTAAAAACAAAGCTTGCCATAAAAATTTACGATGACGTATTTTTCTATTGGCTATTTTTTTCAGAGTAAACAGTTAATAATTACTGGTGTTAACAGCCAGTTGTGATTTTTAACTTTTGTGCAATTTTTTTAGTAAAAAACACATTAATATCTTTATTAGTGGTACACAGAGTTACGAAAAATTTAGAAAGTGTACACAAAAGTAATAAGTTTGGGAAACACTGTGTTATGGGAACATGAAGGACTTTTGCGACTAAACAGATTTAACGTGCATCAGTCACTTTACTACACGGGAAGTCTTCGTCCGGCGGGGTTCGAACCCACGCTCTACCGACCAGGCTACAAAAAATAGTGATTGTAAGAAATAGTTCTTAACACGGAATTATATTCAAATAAACAAACTTTACGATTGTGTAAAAAATATTTTTAGACAGATTTGCTTTATGAGAACAGTAGATGGCGAATTAAATAAAAATAAACAGCAAATGGTCCAAATTTAGGCCTTTTTTTCATAAACTTTTAGGATCATATTCTCCAGATTGCCAGTATGTTTATTTTATTTTATAACCATCGTTGAACAGCCGTCCCAATATTTTTAGTTTCCATTATCAATGTTCAACTTCGTCGAAACCTTGCAATTCAGAACCCAATCCAAATGACAAGAGAACTCCTAGATCAAGTATTAGGAGAATTTTGCATTCGTGGAGGACTTTTTGATGGAACTAATCCGCATTTGCGTCACATGGAGAGGAAAATCACGAAAACCTAATCATGGTTAGTCAGACGGCAAAGGGACTTTAAACCATGTTCCGTCTACCACTGGGGATATTTTACGTCAGCATTGGGGTGTCTTGCCTTATTGCATGAACATATTGGTTTCAAATGTGGCATAGTATTTGAACGAAAAAAATTTTTAAAGCTCTACTTTTATATTTGGAGGTTTAAGAGGGCAGAGAATTCACAAAGATTACATTCTTTACAAAACAACATAAAAAAATGGTGACACTTGTATTATAAATTGTCCATTTTTATCTCTTATTCTTTACCGCTATTAAGTTTTCCTAAGTCAACACCAAGATTAAGTTTTCTGTGATATACTGCAATTAGAAATAAATAGAATATTTATCCGACAGTTGGGTGGTTAGACTGTAAATATCATTAGTGATACTGTAAATATCTTTTCTTCTTTGAGCTGGACACCTGGGCCGCTCAGCGTCCCCTATCCCATCCATCATGCTTGTTTCGATAGTTGTGGTAGAAATATTTAAGGTCAGCAGTCCATGTGGTGGCTGGTTAGCGATACTGTAAATAATTAACTGAACTGAACTGTATGAAATATCTGGGCACCTGAGGCCGCTTGTGGCCCTTTTCCCAACCATCTTGAGGTTAATGAGGTTGGAGCTTCGATGAGGTTGTGGAATGTAAATGAAGTAAAGGAGTATTCATGTGGATCATTGAGGTTCTGACTATGCAATTATATGCAGTAGGGTGATAAGACTATATTGTAAAGGTATGAACTTGAGATACGCTGGTATTGTGAAAATGAGGTTATGTATATGCTAGTGATGTCGGTAATATGTTGCATCACTGCAATAGTGTGCTGTTATTAGTCTGATGTGTTCAGTCAAATTTTAAAATAGAAATATTTCATTGAAATATACTGTAAATATCATCACATTATAAATGGCATATTACACTGGTAATCCAATAAGATAAAAAAAGTTAAATTTCTTATATAGTTTTTAAATTTTACATTAAGTTTAGATCAAAAAACAGTATGTATTATTGTCATGAGAAAACTCATATTTTCAGCAAAAATAGTTGGATGATAATATGCATCTTGACAAAATATTTGATCTGTTTTTAATAAATAATTAAAAAAAAAAGAAGAAAAAAGTTTAACTAAAAAGAGGAGAAAAGTTTAACTTTTGTCTGCAGCAGAACTGGATATGAAGGCAAAATTGCAGGACAGGAACACTTTAATGGTCCACTAATCTTCAGATTTTTTAAATATAGTTGGAATATAATAATTATAAACTAGCGAGTATTAATTGTAAACAAATATCAGCCAACCCAGAAGTTGTAGATTCAATCAATATTTAAAGCAACTGTCTAAAAATAATTTAAAAACTTTGTGGAAGAGCCAGGCAAGTAACATTTTCAGAGATACTATAATCAGGGCAAGAAAAAAAAGCGATCTCCGAACTATTTTATTAAAGATTTATTACAGACGAGGGTAATAATTCTTGTTCTTATTTTATTTGCAACAGCCTAACTTGCAGTAAAAATCAAGCAAGCATACTCAAAATTAATATGGAGATCTGTTATGTTGAAATTAAAGTGAAAGTAAAAGCAGTTCTGTTACATTAAACATGCCCATACTGATGCAATCACTTTCTTTTCTTTTCTTTGATTCATAAATACCCTTAAAAATAGCACTTACCTGGTTCTTCCACTAAACTTTTCAAATAAAGCAAAGTTCGTGTAGTTTTGTCAGCACTTAAAAATTTCATCACACGATTATTATGTCTTACATATTTTTCTTTAAATGTTTATGCAACGTAGTGGTGAAAGTTATTGTAAATCATCTTTACTAATTCAAAAAACAAACGGTAAAATATTGCAACGACTTTAATTAATTAACACAATATCTTCTGTTAAAATGGGAAAAATCAGCGTTATATATATTTGGTTTAAACATTAATTAAAATAAACATTATTATGTTTACACTGGGGAAAATTTTTTTGGTTGCATTTATACAAAGAACTTGATCTTGAGCCGCGATGGCTCAGGGGATAGAACGTTCGCCTTGCAATAAGGTGGACCGAGTTCGAATCCCACCGATGGCTGGTCGATACGAATCCGCATCCGGCTCGCAACGTCCACAATGCAAACGTGAAATATCCTCAGTGGTAGACGGATCATGCGTTAGAGTCCCCTTACCGTCAGGCAAACCGTGGGAAGTTCTCGTGGTCTTCCTCTCTATATAACGAAAATGCGGGTTAGTTTCATCAAAAAGTCCTCTACGAAGGCAAATTTCTCCCAATACTTGATCCAGGAGTTCCCTTGTTTTCTGAATCGGGTTCAAAATTTCAAGGCTACATAGTTGAACATTAGTAGTCATAAACCCAAAACATTGGGTCGGCTGTTCACCAACGGTTATAAAAAAAAGTACTTGATCTTGCCTTATTTAGATGCGCTGATTTTATATCTGAAAATAATTTTGCTCCTAAATCTATTAAAATAATTAAAAGTGTTATATATAAAAGGGGTTTGCGTAAATATTGTGAAAAACTTCTAGGTCATTTCAGGTACATCATCAGGATTAAAATTCCATAGGAACTTGTTCCCAGAAATGTCGTCGCAAGCGGCTAGGGGCGCTTTCATACTGTTATTAATAGGGAAGCGCCCCTCACGGTGTACGAGAATATTTCCGTAAATGGGCTTCTATGACATTCTCATAATGATGAAGTGTCCAAACTCCTCTAGAAGTTTGGCACATCATTTATGCCACTCCCTCTGTTGTATGTAACATTTTTAAACTTGCACATTTCGACAAAAAATAGACCAAAACGGTCGTTTCAAAAGTAACTGTTGCTTGGATAGAGAAACCAATAGCATATTTAAAATCAGCGAAGAGAAAAATATTCGGGATCCTTAAAAAAAATCAAGCGACAGAAAACAAATAAAAATGTTATCCATCCAATATTAAGTGTTATTTATTCCACTGCGTATACTTTGTACTTGATATATCTGAGACTTTGTGTACTTAATATTTCTAAGTACTTAGCACTCTAAACAAATAAATATTGATGCTAACAAATACATTTTGTATCAATTCATTTTAAACATGTAAAATGTAAAACCACCAAAACAAATAAAAAATAGGCTTTAAATCTTGGGAATTTCTCATCTAGATGGGAGTCTCATTTTAGATTTTGTATCTATGCCTAGGTAGGTATGTACTTTATTTACGTCACACTAGAGTTGCACAATGGCGGAGTGAAATTAAACACAACTTTTGGAGAAAATTAAAAGCAATTATAAAATTGTTGATTTAAAATTTTAAAAATATTCGTTAAAAACTGCGCAAGATATAAGCATTTAAACTAGTTCTTTTAATCTGCGCAAGCAAAAAAAATTTAAAAAAGTTTTCTCATAATTTTGTAGGGATTCGTAATTGGCAACTTACGATAAAAGCTTTATTTGAATATCTTAAGAATTTAAAAAGTTTCACACAATTTTCTAAGTAGTTTTTATACTTTTTCAAAGAAAGCTCAAAACAATAAAGGATTTATCCACAGATATCATCTTGTACAATTAAACAAGATTTATTAAAAATGAGACCCGATAATTGTAAAGAATTATGATTTGCTTTTGAATTTTGTCGTATATGATACAAAATAAAATTTGTGAATAACCCCTGATCGCTTTTAGCTTTCTTTTGAAAAGTACAAAATCTATTTGGAAAATTGTTTGAAACTTTTTAAATTTTTAAGAAATTCAAACCAAATATTTTTTATTAGTTGCAAAATACGATTCACTATAAAATTATGAAAAAGTTTTTAAAAATTTTTCAGTGCATGTGCAGTATAAAAAAACTAGCTTAAATACTCATAACTTACGCAGTTTTTAACGAATTTTTTGAAAATTTTAATTAATTTTACATTCCTTCAAAAGGTTTGTTTGATTCAAATGAATATCTATAAAGTTATAACGAAAAAACGTAAGGTTAAAAAATTATTACAAAGAGAGAGAGAGAGAGAGAGATTAGTTTAATATTTTGACAACACTGACTGGCGTATGATACATATGCGCATGTATAAAAGAACTAGCTTAAATACTCATAACTTACGCAGTTTTTAACGAATTTTTTGAAAATTTGCAATTAATCTTAAATTCCTCCAAAAAGTTTGTTTGATTCAATTGAATATCTATAAAGTTATAACGAAAAAACGTAAGGTTAAAAAATTATTACAAAGAGAGAGAGAGAGATTAGTTTAATACTTTGTCAACATTGTTATGAAGTTTTGAAAATGTTTGAAATGAAATGTTTAAAATAAAAATAATTACCTTCAAATTTATGACGAATCTTTCTTGAATGTCGGAATGAGTTGTCTGAAACCTTCTCTTTGAGTTAGCGTGATATTTATTCAAGTTAACTCTTCCTCTGACTTTGATAGTAATTATTTCAAGCGTCAAAACACTGGGGCAAAACCGGAAAAACCTTTCAATATTCAGAAAACGCTTTCATTCTATAAATCATTCCTCTGTTATCTTATTATTTTTACTAAGCTTCCATTAATTCATTTTCATGCTTGTAACAAAATTTTTTCTTGCAGTCGAAATTGCAATCTCTTTCCGATTAGAATATTAAAATATTTAATTGTAGCTCCATGACCTTGCAAGCGTCAGAAATTTAATGGGGGATTCCATCAGAAATTGTTTTATAATTATTAACCGGTGTGGTACAGCCGACCTAATTCTGAGATTACGACTATCATTGTTCAATTTAGTTGTCTTGTAATTTTGAACTCAACTCAGAAGACAATGAAGCAGCTGGATCAAGTCTGTGAAATCGAATTTTAAAAATGTTGTATTTTAAAAATTCGATTTCTCACAAACAAATCGACTGTTTTTATTCAAATTTTATATTTTGCCGTGCAAAATTATTTTTTTTTAAAATTATGTAAAAAATTGCATACCTTACAATTTAAAACCTTTTCTATTAATATTAAATAATATAACAAAAAATTATAAATATTTTCTAAAAGTTATTTTTTGTTACGTTAAGTGGTAAAATTAACGTTTAAGAACTATCCAATATTTTAACCGCTCTCCCGACCAAACTATTGAGACCATATTTCCTAGATTGCGATTACCCCCTATACTTTAGGGGTCAGAAGACCAAATCCACCAAAAAAGGGTATGTTTATTCAGAGCTAGCTAGTTTTCAAGTCAGAATTCGCCCTCTAAAATATCGACTGCATTAATTAATTAGCATATTTGAAGTCACTCCCTCGAATCATTAAGATTGAGTCCTAGAACGAGAAGATCCGATCATTAAATCGAAATTTATTTAGGGTAGTCCGTTATTTATTTTGAGCCCAATATATTCAATACTTTTTCTGAATAAACATATATCCAAATTTGTCGCATTTCGATTTTTAAAAGTCAAAATATAGAGGAAAGTAGGTACAGTAGCTCTCTGGAAAATTTGATCCCAAAACAATGCAACTTGAAAAGATAATTCAGAAAAATTCACCATGGTGTTTCGTTTTAAGATTTAAGACTTAACGGAGGAAAAGGATATTAACCTTTAAGCTCAGATACTGGCAGTTGCCTTTGGTGAGATATCAAAAATAACTAGTCTAAAATTTAAAATTTTTATACCTTTACAAATAATCGCATTTTACAGAATTTCGGAAATTATTTAAAAAGTGCTATATTATGTACTTCAAATGATTGAGTGCCTACATAAGCATATTAAAAGTATCGAATTCATGCAAAGGGTTAAAAAAGTTAACATGCTGTACTCTTCTAAATTTGTGCTGGTATAAGTTTTTTGACACACAACTGATGAAAAAAAAAACTTTAAATCGTAACTAATCATAAAAGAAAGGATTTTATTTATGATTGCATGCATGATTGAATGAATGTATTGTTGCATTAAAAAAAAGGTAAAAAAAAAGGTTAAAAAATTGGAATTTTGCTTCTGACAGTTGTAGTATTTTTAACGTGGGAAAAATGTGCGCACTTTCTCAGAAATTGAAAATATTAAACGATTAGAAATGCTGTTAATATTAATAAAGAGGTTATAATCCCATATTTATTTATTTATTTATTTATTGACTTTATTTTATAACCGTCGTTGAATAGCCGACCCAATTTTGGGTTTACGACCACTAATGTTCAACTCCATAGCCTTGTATTTTTGATCCTAATCCAGAAGACAAAGGAACTCTTGAATCAAGTAGTGGGAAAAATTTGCCATTGTGGAGGACTTTTTGATGGAACTAACCCTCATTTTCGTTACATGGAGAGGAAAACTACAGAAACCGCCCACGGTTAACCTGATAGCAAGAGAACTCTAACTCATGATCTGTTTACCACTGAGGATATTTTTGCGTTAGCACTGTTGTCGGTGCGAGCCAGGTGCAGAAATCACAACTACCAATCATCGCTGGGATTCGAACCCGGTTCACCTCATTCCATATTTATTTATTTTTACAGAAATTATAAAATGCACACGGTGTCCGTTTTCGAAGGGAAAAGACGCAATCTCATACCTGCCAACTTTTAATCCCTTCCATTATAATTTTTCCCAGTGGTATTAAAACTTCAATTTTAAGCAAACAAATACGTTGTATTTGAGAAAACTTAAGTTGACAACCATGATAGTAACACATATTCATATATGTGCTTTATTTTTGTAAGAATAGTGGTGATCAAAATCATTTAAAAATTAAAATTATAAAAGAAAAAAATAGTATATATTTACTACCACTTTAGATATGAAAATAAAATCTTGCCGAAAATCCGGAAGAGTTCGCAGGTATGCAATCTGATGGAGACTAGAAGCAATTTTTAATCTCCATTTGTTATATTTCTGGTGCCTTTTATTGCGCTCTATTTTGATTAATGGATAGATGGGTGCATCTAACCAGCCAACTTTTCCGGAAGATTTTATTCTCATATTTAAAGTGGTAGCAATACTCAGCTTATTCCAATTAACTTTTTGAATTATAATGATAATTATAAATGAGTTTGACCACCACTACATATAAATAATTATAATAAATATATGAAAGCACAATAATCCTTGAGCAAGTGAATTTCACCGGGATCAAATATAAATATGTTTTTGAGTCAGATTGTTTTTCGTTCACTGTTTTACAACCACTCTGAAAATCCATTCTCGGAAAGAGTGAAAGTTGGCAGATATGGTGTATGACTGTTAGCAGGCAAAACACCAGTGTATTTTGAAATGGATATTTGTAAAAAACGGATTCAGTTAACTTGTAAAATATTCGTTATTTATTTTTAACAACAATTCTCCATATTTTCATCCATTACTAATTTCTCTACACTGACTACTTCTTCTGTCATACCGATACCCATCGCAGCATCTGGATCCTGGTCGAGGTGTGCAATCACAACCAACAAAACTGCAGAACCTCCGTGGCACGCCACCTTGCGGTTGGATAGAACCAGGCTGTGATTTTTTACTAGAGTCTTGGCGAGGTTGATGGTTCCAAAGTCTTCCAACGTTTCTTGAAGTTTCGCCAGAATAGATCAAGAAACATAGAAAAAATAAGCCGAAATGCGTATAGACATGGGTCATCCTCTTCTGCATACTGATCTGTAATAAATAAGGATATCTTACTTAAATATGTTCTTTCGACATTCAGATACTTCATAATTTTATTCTAATGTGTCAAACATGGCTAAAACAATACTCATGCGATACGATTTTCGGCCTGAAAGCGAACTATAACTTTCTCAAGATTGCTTTTGTTTTCAAGCACTCGCCAATTTTAAATTAAATAAAACCTGGGTATTTTATTTTTAAAGAAATATACAATTTACTTTAAAAATTCAGATTTTAATATTCTAGGGTAATTTAGAGCAAGAAATAATAGATTGACCTAATTGGGTATATGATCCGTCAAATAAATGTAAACAGTTTTCCATTATGGACAAATTTTTGCGCAATTTATTCTACAACAAGCGCCAAGTAAAATTGGGTATTAAGAGGATGTTTTGAAGGATGACAGACCAGGAAGTTTTATCTTTGATGAAGAAAAAAAAGATGTATACTTATTTATGATATATATTTAAAACGAAAATTTTCTTTTGCATTTGCTTTTAATTTAAACTGAAAATTAATATGTTAGAAAGTTTTGCTAATTTTCATCTTTTTTTATGTATAGATTATTGCTTTTCAACGCAACAGTATTTTACATTTTTAGTCACTGATTAGTAAGAATGCAAGTTTGTCATGGAGCAAATTTACTCAGATTATAAAGGTTTTTTTTCCTCACCCAATTTTTGAATTCTGCAAAATCTGTCGAAAATTCTTTAAAATAATATTTTTATTTTCTATTTACATTTTAATATTATTTAACGCTTTTCTTAAACACTGATCCTCAGTGGTAGACGGATAATTTGTTAAAGACCCCTTGACGTTAGGTTAACCGCTGGAGGTTTTCGCAGTTTTCTTCTTTATGTAACGAAAATGCGGGTTTATTATTTCAAAAAATTCTCCACGTTGGCAAAATTCTGCCAATTATTCGTCTAGAAGTTCCCTTGTCTTCTGAATTGGGTTCAAAATTACAAAGCTATGACGTTGAACATTAGAAGTCGTAAGCTTAAAAATTGGGTCGGTTGTTCAACGACGGTTATAAAATAAAATAAAACATATAACTGGCATGGGATAGAACTCCTTTGCCATCGGCCTAAACGTGGGAGCTTTTCTTGGTATTCCTCATTCAGTTTAAGGTAATTTCTATAAAAGTGTAATCAATGTCATTTCTTCATAAGTATGTTTTAAGTGGTTTATATAAAGAAAGCAACAGCACCCCAAAGTTTTGCTCTGCTGTATTATTAATATATCACTGCCCAGTTATGGACATACGCTCGTTTCCATTTGATATTATTGCTTTTCAGAGGCTCTGTCAAAATTAGTGAAAAATTCAGTTTTAGGCATTCTTCTGCTCTGAAAATCTAGATTAAACAACAGCACCCCAATAATTTCTTTACTAAATGTTAAAATTCACTATTAGAACAAACTCTGTGCCCTAGCACTTTCCTGAGTTATCGATGCCTTTAGTAAATATAGCCATTCAAACTTTTAAAAGATAAAAACTCTGCATTTTTTTAATATTCAGCTTTTCTCAAAACAGCATTGTCGCTCAAAAAAACTTGTAGGTAAATGTATCTACTAGCACGTGGAAAATTTGAGTATAAATGCTATATCAAAAATTACATCCCTCCTTTCTTCTTTATTGAAACAGAAGCGATAGACTCTCCCCTTCAAAATAAGCTGAAATACAGAGATTTTATAAGGACTATCTGTAATTAAAAGAAATAATTATGGAAGAAAAAACACCTAAGTGTTATGCCATAAAAATACTGAAAAAAATTCATGGTTTTCCTTATAGTGTATTTGTATAAGATATTGTTAGAAATGAACATTAAAACAAAAACTCTGTTATTTATCATTTACTATTAACTCATTTCTTCGTGTAACTTAGTTACAGCATTAAAAAAAATTAGTAAATCTAAAAAAACGACATTTAATGGAGCATTTTTCTTTACACAAGATTTCCTCACTCTTTTTTCCAGTAATCATCTTCCAGTATTAAAATCTTCTCGTTTTTTGCTCAAATCGAATGCACTTCACATCGCTGTTTCAAGTGCAGTAGAACCTCGATTGACCAGTCATTACGAACGAGAGATGCGGGAAAACTACGAATGCGGGTCAATTTAAAATATCAAATCAATGCCAAAACAAGATCCTAAGAATAATCATCTGTGCCAGATAATTCATCCGGAATAGAAATATCCTTAAAGATCTTAAAATCCCAACTCTATCGCAGCACATATATATATGTTAAAAGCTGTTAAATGTATTCTATGTAAGCTAAAAGCTAACCTTTTGATTTATGTTGAAACTGCCGAGTAGCTATGGCAACGTTATACTTCTTCTTTTTGTGGAACAAAAATGATCGTCTTGTATGTAAATAAAATGTTATTTTTTTACTAAAAGCTGGAGTCAGATTTATTATTTTGAAGAGTAGAAGAAGAGAACGACGAAATATTTTACTTTCCGATAGAGTCTCGTAACAATATAAACTTAATGTAGATTTTTTCGACAAAGCCACAAAATGCCGTACAGCCAATTTTAACGAAATATTCAACTTTGAAAACTTTAGTTAAGACAAATGAAATACAGACCAATGGCTTCACATCTCATCTCTATCGCAACTATCAAAACAAATAATAGTTCCCAACTTTAACTCTTATTGTTAGAAACCGAAGGAGAATTCCAGATCGTTCTCAGGCTGCATCTACCCGATGCTGGGTTCATTGGAAATGAAATAACACATAGTCCTTCTAAACACAAAAGAACATTTATTCAACAAAAACAAACAGCTCCAAAGTCAGAGCTGCTTCTCCGACGGAATCATAATATTGAATAACAAAATCTGACGCCAAGCACAAAGGCGCGCATCGCCAACTCTTTCCTCACTTCACTTCATTTTACAAGATCCTCCCCCCGTTGAGACTCAGAGTGAGTCTCAAGCTCATAAAATACATTATTAAACAAATCACATCTTTTTGGGGCTCTTACACATCTTCCAGAGGAAGTTTTAGGTGAATGGCAAGGTACACAGCACAAGTGAACAATGCGATCCACACCTTTTCTCCATTTTTTAAAAACAAAGGCCCAACCAAATCAATTCCAACAGTTTCGAAAGGTGCACTATCCGTAACCCGGTCTGGTGGCACAGGTGTTGGTTCCCTCGACAAAGCCATGACCTTAAATCGTTTGCAAGTAATACAATTAAATAAGACATTTTTAATAGCTTGTCCTAGCCCTAATTATCCAAAATCTTTCTCTTAACAAGCATTACATCATTTGAATCCCCGCATGACAATTTTTGCTATGTACATTTCTAATTAGTAGCTTAGAAAATTCACATCCTCTGGTTCAATTCAATTTTTCTGGTAAGAGTATAGGGTACAAGAAGGCTTTATCATCATCTCGGTGAAGTATTCTCGTTTTTATTCTCATAATACCTGTATCGTCAATGACCGTCTCAATAAAACTTGAAGATATAATAGACAAATAATAGCTTTGAACTAGACGAATTAAATTTTTCTCAGAATTTTCAATTTCAAACGGCAAAAGTTCAGAGAACTTAATTGTTACACCTTTACGGTTTTTTATAAATCTAAATACCCATGCCATTACTCTTATCATTTTATCATAACTGGAAAAAATATTTCGATGCCAAGGGGGGTGGGTCTTTCGAAAGATCAATATTTATTATTTTCGTTTTTTTTCCTTTCTAACTTTATTTCTGCAGATGAACAAACAGAGTTGTATCCAATGGGCCAGTTCTCAGGTCTTTCCCTTAACCACAAAGGGCCCTCCCACCAACGAGAACGAAGCATTTGCTTCTCGGAACACCCACGCGATAACAAATCGGCAATATTCATTTTTCCCGGAACCTGTTTCCATAACTGACCCTACGTCAACTCTCGAATTTCTTTAATTCTATTTTCTACAAAAACACACCAATTTCCCTGTTCTTTTATCCACCAAAGAGCAGTAGTGTAATCCGTCCAAAATGTAACTTTTAAGCCGGGCAAATTGAGAGCCTTAGTAATAGATTTCGCAAGTCTAGAACCGATACAACAAGCCATTAATTCTAAGCGAGGAATGCTTAGAGGTTTCATGGGTGCTACTCTAGACTTCGCTCGAACTAAATTTATTTTAACTTCTGAATTCAATACCGATCTTACAAAGACGCACGCTGCATAGGCCCCCTTGGAAGCATCCACAAATACATGTAGTTCTGACGTATCATTCATTAACATATATCGAGACAATACTACATCTTTTAAAATATATAATTCTTTAAACCATTTTGAAAATGTATTTACATCATTTGTAGATAATTCATCGTCCCAACCAATTTTTAACTTTCACAATTCTTGTAATAAGAGTTTCGGAACAGCTGGCGTTAACAAACCAATGGGACCAAAAAATGTCTGTACAATGACCAAAATTAATCTTTTAGTAATTTTCGTATCGCATGTTAATGCGTCAATATTCATACAACATCTTAGCGTGTCATTATCCAAATTATCCCCAAAACGGAAGTATCCCCAGAATGTTTATCAACATTTTTACCAGCCACATTACTTTCAAAACTACGCAAGTTAAACCATCCATTTGACATAATAAGTTTAGCATGTTCAATAAACAAATCTTGTTCATCTTTATGAAAAACACCAGAAACACAGTTATCTACATAGAATGAACTTTTCAGTTTTTGGGCTACATCACTATACTGAGGAGAAGAATTCTACAAAAGATGCATTATAGAAGCATTTAGTAAAGAAGGGCTGGCAGAAATCCCAAACACACCCTACAGTGTCTATAAATCTGTGGACCATCATTAGACGGGAAGAAAAACCTAAGAAAGTCTTTGTCCTTAGGTGCAATTGATAACATTAAAAATACCTTTTCTATATGACCACTTATTCCTATTGGATACATTCTGAATCTATCAATAATATCAGGTATTAATTCAATGAGATTAATTTCCTTTAATAAGCATTCATTTAAAGAAGGTTTCCCTTTCTCAGCAGCAGAAGCATCGAACAAGGGACGATTTTCGGTAGTAAGACTCTCTAGTTTAATTACTGGTCCATGGTATAAATAGTGACATTCTTTTCTCAATTCCAAAATCGGGCACGCGTTCGATAACGTTCAAATTTTCCCACTCCTTAAACACCTTCTGATAATCAGTAAAAAATTCCCCGCAACTCAATCTATTAATCATTCTTTCATGTCTCTTCCAAACTAATTCCTTATTAGTGGGTAAATTCGCCAAGTTATATTTCCAAGGTAATTCGACTTCATGCCTCAAATAGGGGAGAATTTTCAAGTTTTTATTAAAATCATTTAAATCGAGCTCAGTTTCCTTCTTCTCAGTTTGTTTTGGTAAAAAGTTTCCCGAAGTTTCCTAAAGTTTCAATCTCCCAAATTTATTTACAGGTACTTTTATAGAATGCATTGACAATGTCTTAAAATATTACATTCGCCCGAGTTTCGTTTCCCAAAAACCGTCAAATCCCGACTGTAATTCCACTGAATTTCCGGTTAGTAATTTTCCTATAACATCTGTTCCGATTAAAGGATCAATCTTTGATTCTTTTATGAAAGAATCGGAAAAAATCAATTTACCTTTCTGTTAATTCTTTCAATATCTCTCTATACTCGATTTTAGGAATAAAATCGCAAATAATTTCCTTCGAAAGAACTTCAAAACAGCAAACATAAGTCCGCATCAGATTACCCACTACTATTGAAAATACAGTACAGAACCCGTTATCCGGAAATCAGAAAACCGGAAAACCAAAAAACCGGAATGAAATTCAATAAACTTTCCCGCCATTTTTTAAAAAAAATTTTTTTTTTTCCTCATAAGATTTTAGGATTTTCTTTCTTTTTTGAAAGATGTTTACCTTACCCATCATTTTGGAAATAATCATTAGTGTATTACTTCATTGTTTTTTCTTCTTTTTAAGATTATTTCCAAATATTTTTTTTTTTAGTTGGGCATAACAATAAAAAAAAAGGTTTTTTGTAGCGATTCATGAAACCGGAAAAATCAGTTATCCGGAATAGCGATGGTCCCGATCGTTCCGGATAATCGGTTCTCTACTGCACTTCGAGTTGTTTTGGTTTCGTTTCATTCCCCCCCGAACAATGCATGGACATGGATCACTTTCTCCTTTCTAAGAGGCCACGCCTTAAGCAGACGCATAATATTTTTGCTGATGTAACTGCTTTGGCATCCAGTGTCAATTGCACATCGAATAATTTTCTCACGTCCTTGATTTCGAATTAAAACGCAACGAGTTTGCAAATATAAGGTGACCTGGGATAATTCCTGATCAAGAAATGCAAACATCTATTTTGTGAAAAAACTATTCAAGATAGAATTTTAATATTTACTGGAAGTTTGAGGCTATATGAGATGAATCCTATGCTGACTTCTTTTGTTTGAAAGTCTAATTAGAATTTAAAAGATTTTAAATTTTTAGTGATCAGGAATTACCCCTTCTTTTGATCATTTCTGGGGTAATTACTGATCGCCAGTTTTTATAGTAAATGGGCCGTTTAAAAATAATTATACAATGGTAATTAACAAATGAGACATTAAGATCAAGCAAATAAACCAAAAAGATGTTTTTAAGCAGCTATTAAAACGTTTGATTTAAAAGCAGGAATAAAGATTAATACTTCAGCTCTGGCAGCAGCTCTCACACTTAAATTTTCAATCATTAAAAGAAATTTGCTATTTTTGCTTTCTAGAAGTTTAGTATCCTTTTTAGGCTAATAATTTCTCACCATATTTATATTAGGTTAATTTATCAACTTAAAAATTATTCTAACAATGTACACACATAAAATTACGATAGAAGAAAGGTAAGACAAGCTAGAAATGGTGCATATCAGAACACATTTGTCTTGTATACAGTTAAAAACAAATTTTGTGATTATAGTTAAAATATATTTTATAGTTGTTCCACTTAATAAATATGAACTGTTATTTAAGAACAGACACTTAACTATTTATTAGCTATTTTTTATACTATTTATAAGAAGAAATGAAAATGATCAGGAATTACCCCAATAATCAATAATTACCCCATCTGTAGGGGGCAACATTTGATATAGTTTCCTATTATCAATTGTAATGTTTACAGTAGATGTGAAACAATTAAACAAAAGCCTTTTATATCAAAGAAAAAGAAAGTAACTCAAAATATCTATTATTAAGAGAAGGAGGGGATCTTCGCAGAAATGTGCACATTTTGAAACCCATCTTTGAAATGGAAAATGCAGAAAGCATTTTAAAAGATACTTATTTTGTTAGATTAAACAAAAAACTATTATTAAGTAAATGTAATTATACTTTAGTAAAGTGTAGAAGCATTCTTGTCCACGTCTCAAATTTAAAAATAATAATTTTTTTTAAAATAAAACTTAGGTGATCATCATTCACCCCAGAAACAGAGTGATCGTGAATTACCCCGGGTCACCTCACTGTTTCGTTTTTGCTGCTATTAGAAATAGAACTTTCTTTAGAAATACTTTTTCGGTCAGTTTTAAATTTAGTGCACATTATATCAAAATGGTTGTTTTTACAGTTAGAACAATTTAAATGAGTTTTTACATCACAAAATTGACTTAGTATTTGGTTTGCCTTTTTCAAGCATGAGAAACAAGCAACTTCTTTTAGTAATATTTGTCAATTCTCTGGGAATGACATTTTCTACGCGGAAAAACTTTTTTTGGGATTTCTCACAGAAAATACAATTTCGCTTACCTGCATTACTAGGGATGCTGGGTCGTCGGGCTACCGAAGCAGGGGTGCCATCCCCTCCGCAGAGGATCAAAATTGTGATGACATGTCTTCGGATCATCCTCCGGAATGTTTCCCAGACCGTCGCCAATAGCCCATTGTGCAGCTCTAGTGCGACTTAAATTAACAACAACAACAACTAGGGATGCTGTTGTTCACTAGGGATGCCGCGGTTGCCGAATCGGCTAATCTCACCTTCACTACACGAAGGTTTTTATTATGGTGACTCGGGTGGGGGACAAAACCAGCTCTTGCTAGCAAAACCATTTCTTCTCCTTTCACTTCTTGCCGAAGGAAATTCATCAACTGTTCCAAAGAACGGTCTCCTTTTTCAGTGGAGTCGTGGTTACGACTCCTCTCCCACGCCACCAATACTTCTTCTGGTAGGCAACTTTTTACTAACGGGGTCAAAAAATACCCATAATTTTCTTGGGTTCTTCCCAAGCTTTCTAAAGATCTCAGCTTGCCTTCCAGTTCTTCATAGAGGGAGGGTAAATCTGTTTTTGCTCTTCCGGTTGCTGCGTTCTTCAATGACTAAATTTAACAAGTCGCGTACACATATTTGTACCAGCAAATCATCTCGTCCAAAACGTTCCTTCAATTGTTCGATAGCCTTAGAATAATTAGCCGCCGTTGAACGAAAACTAAAGATCAGACGTTCTGCTTTCGATTTCGGTTCCATAGATTGTAGTAAGTATTGCATTTTATCTTCGTCTGCAATAGTTTTGTCATTTTCTGGACCTGACTGTAAAAAGTAAAGTAATCTTTAGCGTCACCTGAGAATTTTTTGAGTTCTATTTTAGGGAGTTTAAATTTCTCGTTTCCTTGTCAGTCGGCAGCACGGAGAGTTGTTCTTCCAAGTTTATTTGAGCACACCGTTCTAAGAACGTGTCTCGGTAATTCTCAGACTTTTCAAAATCTTCATTATATGCATTTTCTGTCGTTTCACTCTGCAAAAGCTGCTCTGAGATAGCGTTTTGACAAACTTCAAGTCTTTGGAACTTATCATTAAGTTGAAACTTTAAAATCGATAGAGCTTTTAAATCTCTTACTTCTTTGGGTAATTCCATTTCGATTTTCTTCACAGTGTGAGTGAAGGCGATTCGCATTCCTTTTTTTTTTTGTGTTTTCAAAGCATTTAATTCCATTTTCAATTCGAAATCAAAACTAGTTCAAATTCACAATTCGAAAGTTCACAAATCAAATTTTCAGTAACATAAGTTCAAAATTCTTTAAATCGAAATTCAAGATCATATCAAAAAATCAGTTCAAAATTCTAATAAAATTTTTATCAAATCGATATTCAAGATCATCAGTTCAAAACTCTAACCAAATTTATATCAAATCGAAAGTCAAGATCATGACAAAAAATCAGTTCTAATCAAATTTCATTTCGAAATCCATTCCAATAAGCACGCGTGTCCCGCCGAGGGTACCATTTATGTTAGAAACCGAAGGAGAATTCCAGATCGTTCTTGGGCTGCATCTACCAGATGCTGGGTGCATTGGAAATGAAATGACACATAGTCCTTCTAAACACAAAAGAACATTTATTCAACAAAAACAAACAGCTCCAAAGTCAGAGCTGCTTCTCCGACGGAATCATAACATTGAATAACAAAATCTGACGCCAAACACAGAGGCGCGCATCGCCAACTCTTTCCTCACTTCACTTCATTTTACAACACTTATCTTGAATATTCAAGGCGTCTCCTCATGCTGACACATTTTTTCTAACCTACAACTAAAATTTTGAAGCAAACAACAGTGCTTGAAGTGAAATGTAAACACAACGCCTCCCCAAGGTTTCTTTAGGGTAGTCCGATCAAACTTAGATTTTATATTAAATGGTTCACAAAGGAGCCGTTTAATATAAAATCTAGTAAAATTAAGAAAGTGGTAGCAAATATCTTTCTAACAATTTGATTATTTTATGTATATGATTGGCTTGCCTTATTTACCTGTCAACCACCACAAATTCAATTCTCAAATATATATGATAAATTTCTATCAATTGATTTTAAAAAATCGAGAACACCTATCCACCACTAAACAACTAGTGAGAATTATTGAGAATATTAACCAAGGATTCTTCAAAAAAGAAACAACAGCGCTCCTGATGTTGGATGTGGCCAAAGCTTTTGACCGAGTCTGGCATCAGGGCCTAGTATACAAGCTCATAAATTTCAATATCCCCAAAGATCTAATACTACTAATTAATAATTATCTGACAAACAGAACTTTTCATATACAGCATTTTCTTCCGCTAGAAACATTAAAGCAGGAGTTCCGCAAGGTTCAATTCTCGGCCCTGTGCTCTACCTAATTTATTCAGCAGACTTTCCAAATTTTAATAATATGAGAAACATCACCTCAGCCTTCTACGCAGATGATACAGCACTTATGAACAGATCAATAAATCCCAAGAAGTCTGTTACTAATCTCAGTAATATCATACCTCATATCGAAGCCTGGTGCACAAAATGGAAGGTAGCCATCAACACCACTAAATCTTCACTACTAATTATTAGGAAATCAAGTAAAAAGAAAGTCATTTATCCAAATATTACTCTTTTCAATGATGCAATACCACTAGTTCGAAAGGCCACCTACCTAGGCGTCACTCTTACTAGTTCTTTAAACTGGAATACCTATATTGAAAATATTCTTAGCAAAGCGCAAGGAGCCTATAGATCTCTGAAACCAATATTAAACTATAATTCAAAACTATCACTCAAAACAAAACGAACCCTATACCTCCAATGTATTCGACCGATCATCAGCTACGCAGCCCCTGCATGGAGCACAACCACTGTTAGTCAAAAAAAGAAACTGGAGATTACTCAAAATAAATTCCTCAGATATATCACAGGAGCCCCCAGATTCATGAGAATGAAAGATCTAAAACGAGAGTTAAAAATCAACAAAATAGATGAGCACATAGCTGAACTATGTGCAAGTTTCTTCAGAGATGCACTCTTTTGTCATACGTGCAATTACTTCAAAAATTTTGATTTTGAGCTCATCAAAGACAACCTAAAATATATCCCGGCAACCGCCTTTTTCCTATCCGACGGAGTTTTGTCCCGTAAATTTTGTAAATAGCTGTAAATACTTGTAAATAATTTTGCGCATTTATTATGTATTTCCCCTTTTCCCTGGGGCTATGTGGCTACTGTGCACCTGTGAAGCTCGGGGTAATACCTCGAAGGGAGGCGAGGCAGTCTGCCACAAAACCTCTTCTCTCTCTCTCAAACTTGTTTGTTCAATCTCACTACTTCATTTTAATTTTTTCTCAGTAAAAGATACTGAACCCCAACTTTCACCTTTCAGTTGCGCTTCGGCGATTTATTATTTATTTCCACTCAGATGAATTAGTTGGAGCCCCTAGCGGGGCTGATGCTAAGATAACCAACACATATGAGTATGAGTATGATTTTAAAAAAGAATTTTGGTTCATGACCACAATTGGTTCAATAGTCTACGCAGACTAACCGTGAGGAGCCGTGTGGAGGCTTTCTGATGTAGGAGGTGATGACTCACCACAAAAACTCAATACAAACGGAACACAAATTCATGACGAATGGAATAGGGGCCGCTTTGCGTCCCAGGTGCCCACCTAAATCGCACTACTATGTCTAGTCTGCATATCAACTTACAGAAGCAAACTGAGAAAAATACTAGTAAAAGTTGCTAATTCTAACCTCGTTTAATAAAATTTTGAATTTTAGTAACTACCACTTCTTGCATTTTAAGTCACTCTGGATAAGCAAAATCTAATTCCTGTCTATTTAGCGTTAGACTATTGATATACCCTTATAATTGAGATTTTTTTTATTCTCATCATTTTTATATTGTGAAAACTGCCAATAGTAATCGTCCAAAAAAGTTATGCTATAGTATAGCTATGACCATTGGAAAAAATTCTGAAGTGGTAATAATATTTAAACAATAGATAATGAATAAACCTGATTCGAAGTAAAGGGTTCTGAATTTTAAATTCTTAAGTGAAATCAAGTGATGAAAATGTTCAGCTTCTATGTAAGAAAATTGATACCATTTTGTAATTGTTTTTCAGATGGGTACGCAACCCTTTAGTACAGTCTTTCCCAAAGTGTGGTACGTGTACCCCCAGGGGTACGGGAACAGTTTAGCGGGGGTACGCATTCCTATACGAAATATCTTGCAACAAACAAAAGTTTCAAAAATTTTTATTTAAAAACAAAGCTAGCCATGAAAATTTACAATTATGTACTTTTTATTGGCTATTTTTTGCAGAATTAACAGTTAATAATTAGTGGCGTCAACAGCCAGTTGTGATTTTTAACTTTTGTGCAATTTTTTTATAGTAAAAAATAAATTCATTTTTTTATTAGTGGTACACAGCGTTACGAAAAATTTAGAAAGGGTACACAAAAGGCATAAGTTTGGGAAACACTGGTGTAGTAAAACTATAAATAACACAAAAGAAAATTTACTGATTTTTCAAAAGGGTGATTTTTTTTTAACGTATAGGCACTATAATCGGATGATATAAAAATGGAATAAAGAAAATTAGGACTGAGAACTGAAGCAGAAATTAATATATAAAACATAACCTTAAAACGTAAACATAATCTTATTTACTTAAATGATATTAATTTCAGAAATCCTTGTCATTATTAGTAGATATTACGAATATATACGTTTATTTTTTACTTGGAAAATTGGTTTATAAAGAAAAACTTGGCAATCAAATTTTAATATTTTTTTTAAAAAGCTTATGTGTTTCAAATTTTTGTTTTCCACTTTTGCCACATTGTACAAAAAGATTGTACATTTTCCCGAGCATGGACGAAAAAAATAAAGCATAAAATATAATAATTTTGATGATTTCTTTAATTATATTTACAAGTTAACTTACTTAAAAATTTATATCACGAAAAAAATTATAAAAGCCGATCGGCTTGTATGGTTATCAGGGAGCTGACTTCAAGTCTGAAAGGTCCCCAGTTCGAATCCAGGATAATGGATGTTCTTTCTTTTTCTTCTCTATGTCATCTGACTTTGACCGGCAAATCTGCAATTCGGATACCTGATTGATGAAACTCAATATCCAGGTGGGTATTAGAAAATAAATATACAAAAAAAATTTTACATTTTTTGAAAAAAATATCTTGTCAGATTGGATCTGTAGTAGCTGTAAATTGTTTTAAATTATGTTAAATAATATTACTAATCGAAAAAAATTATACTTCTTAATCACTAAAGTTTATAAAATAAAAAAAGAATTGGAAAAAAAAACATAATAAGCGTTTTAAAAAATACTTAACAACTACCATATTTCGTGTTGTTAATGACTAAACATGAAAGTTTTGTATATTACAACATTTGTATATTTATTTCGCATATTACAGAATTTGTATATTTATTTTGCATATTACGGAATTTGTATGTTTATTTTGTATATTACGGAATTAGTATATTTATTTTGTATATTACAGATATCGTATATTTATTTCGTTTACCAACGAATTTGTATATTTATCTTGTATGTTACAAAATTTGTATATTTATTTTGTATATTACAGAATTCATATATTTACTTCGCATATAACAAAATTTGTATATTTATTTTGTATATAACAGAATTTATAAACTTATTTGGCATATTACGGAATTTTAATCTTTAAAATTTCGTTGATAAAATTTAACTACGAAAGTGGTGTGATGCCACAACAGGCATTACATATTTCGTAGCTTTTAAAATTTCTTTAATTTCTTAAACTAATTTTTTAATCATTCTTAATCGAATTTTAATTAAATTAAACAAAATATTTAATTTTCATTTCAATTTATAAAAAGCAAATATAAAATATTTTATTCTTTACTTAACAATTAATGTAACGGCTAACTTTTTATTTCAATACTAATGTAAGACTCATTGATTCACTATCGCTACAAAATCGAAAGCAAAATTCGATTTATAACCCTTTATTCCTCATTTCTTACCACAAAAATGTTTCAGTTTACATAGTATACTAATTCTCACAGTCATTTTTGGCGATTCGCTTTCACCAAATTATTTTCAAATGTAAGATTTATTATGGGGTTGGCTTTATTTTTGGCTATGTTGTCTTTCCATAAATCTCTTCCCATGCTCCTAACTGTCTGTTGGGTACCATTCAATCACTTTTTAATTTGACTTTGGATTGCCTGTCTTCATTAACGCGTTGAATGCCACACTAATTTTGCATGGTTTGCCTGTCTGGCCAAAACGGTATATAACTACAAACTACATTTGCAAATATTAGACAGATTTTACTCGTTTTTTAAAAGGTTTAGCATGACATATCTGAAAAATGTCGTCAATTACATAAGCCTACGAATTGTTTAGAAATAGTGGTGGATAAAAATCTACTAAATTGAAAACAAAGAATCACAATTAATAAACTACCACTTGAAAATATTTATTCGCTGTCCAGAGCAAGTAAAACTATTTTTGTGTGTTCTATATTGCATTAATTTTTTCAAGCCATTTTAGTAACGATAATAATATTTAAAACATTAAAAATTTACTCGAATTATGTGTTTCTAATAATCTTGGCTTCGCCGGTCACCGGTGACCCCCATGGAAACTCAACGTGTTAATATTATTATGCAAAATTTATTATATGACTTAGAAAGTCTTATAGATATAATATAATTTTATATCTTGAGCTCCACAAATAATAAATAATAGTTTTATTATAATTATGATCCAGTTTTCATCTTCAATTATTCTTATATATTATTATTATAATTATTATTATAATTATTATTTGCGTCTTAAAGCAAAGAGTTTGGTTTCACTGGTGTAAGAAATTAAGAGAATTTGCAGACTTGGTCGATTATCTCTTGAACTACTAGACCGATTATAATGAAATTTGATATGTACAGTCCGCAAAAAAAAAACGAATCACCCTGAATAACTTTCGTTCTAATGATCGGATTTTCACGAACTAAGTGTCAATCTTAATGGTTCCTGGGGTGACCTCAAATATGTTAATTAATTAGTGCTAACTATTA
Organism: Parasteatoda tepidariorum; assembly: GCF_982258835.1. Lineage (NCBI taxonomy): Eukaryota > Metazoa > Arthropoda > Arachnida > Araneae > Theridiidae > Parasteatoda > Parasteatoda tepidariorum. Next base: position 74,371,912 of record NC_141759.1, on the reverse strand, counting down.
ATTAAGTTACGAAATCAGACACAAAAACGTACTTTCTCTGAATAAACATATAATTTTTTTTACATATTTGGAATCTAGACCCTTGAATTAGGGGGGGTAGACAAAATTTTAAAAAAATTGGGTGATAAATTGGGCCGCAATAAAGGTTTATATATTTGGCGATAGTCCAGAAAACCGCCAAAAAAAGTCGCCTGCGCAAATAAATATTTTAAGATAACCCATTGACTAATTCAAAAGAGGAGTGCTTAATTTTACTAGGTTGCTACGCAACCAAACTCTGATAGTAAAAAAATTGAAATAATGTTCAGTGATTGCTCGGAGGGGCTTAATTTATTGTTAATAGAAAATATCTCGAAGTTTCCAGGCCATAAACAATTTTTTTAGGGGATTTCTGTCCAAAAAGCAAAAAAAATATTATTTTAATCTCCTTTGAAAAGTAAATTTGAATCGATTTATAAATTATTTATGATAGTTTTTAGAATTTAAATACATGAACTTTTTATCTGATATTATTTAGATTACACTGCTTTTACTATATTTATTCGAGGATTTTATACTAAAATAAGATGAGCATAATTTATTATAGCTATATACAAAATTTTAGGGATAATCATTTTTACAGTTTTAATCGAGTCTTCTAGGCAAGAAAGTTTGAAGAAAAAAAAAGTGCTTGAAAAATAAAATGTAGATTGTATAATAATTCTAATGCACATTCACAAGGCTTTCTATAATTTACGATATTTCTTTTTTCTATAACTCAAGGAATTGCTGAATGTTTAGTGGCATTTTAAAAAGATTGAAATATGTTATGTTTAAGAATAAGATATTGAAATAATATGTTGCAAATTGTAGAATTCATTGCTTAAAAAATCGCTCCATTCTACTAGATATTTAGGTTACATCGTTTCCTTTGGATAAAGATGATTAGCAAATAGCATCATCATGTTTTGATACATTCTGAAACTTATACGTTCGCAAATTCACCATAAAATGTCGCACAGCATATTCTTTAATTACGATAAGCTACATTTACCACCAAATACTGCTACTATGGTTATTTTTGCTTTCTTATATATATCTGATGATCTCTTTTTAAACAGAGCTCGTAAGATCCTTAAGATACTGAAATGGGGGCACAAAAACTTAAGAGATAAAATATTTAATTTCATTAACTCAAAATATCTGGTGTCAAAATGTTTATCTTTAAGTTAAATATAACTTTTACAATATTGATGTTCTTACATTTTTAAAGACCATATGAATCCTGATAAAATATTAAAATGCATATGTTTACTTTAACTAGTGTAAAATCCTTATCAAAATAATGATCAAGACCCAAATGTAAAACAGTATAATTGACGATAAAAACTCAACTGGCTTCAAAACATATGAAGAGGGAAGTAAAAGTAGACATGTTTCGAGTTTTCAAATATAATCGCCCATTCTCAAGACTTGTCAGGCTTGGATAACTTGTGACTTTTATTATTGGACGCTCAAAACATGTCTATTTTTATTATCATCTATTATTTTTTTAAATCAATGAAGTTTTTATATTTTCGATTCAGTTTCTTGGGATTATCCATTTAGTTACACAACATATTAAATTATTTCACTTGATATTAAAATAACTTTTACATATGTTATAGGCACAGGTTCTTAGATTGAAAAAATAATAATTCACTACTTTGTAAAAATATTAATGCAGTAAAAAAAAACTTTTTTTTTTTTTGCTGCAAGCCTTAACATTTTAGTTTAAGGTCATAAAAAAATTCCGTTTACAATTGAAATTTCAAAAGTCGAATGTGAAAATGGAATGTCCCCTAGTACCAGGAATCGAAATTAAATAGTAACAAGGACAACTTTTTTAAACAAGTTAGCGTTTCCGTCCTACTCGAAGTTGTTTGAAAAGGTATTTTTCATACATCGATTCCAAAGTTTATTCTACATATATTTCAGGGTATACTTTCGGAGTATTTCGATCGAGTTTATTTTTACACCCTTATTTGCTTAAAGTTATGAAATAATTTTTCTTAAAATAAATTATTCAAGCTACATGATTTAATGCATTTATAGTATAATAATAAACGGAGCTTCCGACGCATATCCTTAACCTTAATACCGCTATCATTAAATAAATGGAATAAGCTTAGATAAATAATAAAAGTTAATTTTTCCCTCGTGTAATTTTCAAGGAATAATATGTTTCGATCAAACAGATTTCAATCTGGAAATAGCGAAATTATTGAGTAGGTCCCTTGGAGCAATATCATTCTTATCTCTTTTGACGAAATATAGGAAAAATTAGTTTTCACAGTTTCTGTAAAAAGTATGTTAGCCTACTTGCCACGTTTTTTTTAAATTTTTTTTTTATTAAAATAAGGTCGGAAATTGTGTATTGTGTGCACTGCTTCGGAATCCTTACAAATTTCAATTTTTAGTATTTCCTGATTAACAAAATAAGGCATTTTCCTGATAACAAATTATACTACAATAATATCTTGGAAATCATGCTAAAGTAAAAAATTAAACTTAATAGTTTAGTATATTATCAGAAAAAAAAATCTACTTGGTATCATAAAGAGTAAAAGATATAATGAAATAATTAGTGAATCACACGTGGTCAGATAATTAAAAATTTAATTTCACAAGTAGGACGACATTTAAGATACTGAAATATTTTAAGACACTAAAAAAATTGGCTACGTATTCCACAGCTTTTTATGTTCGGTATCTTTATCCTCTTTGTAGTGACTTATAAAACATCAACACTATTTTAGATAATCTAAGTTGAAGTCACAAGAAACAAAAAAAAAAGACAATCAATAATTTATATTCTTTTTTCAAAAAAATAGTATGCTAAGTAAATAATCAGCTGTTTTGCATTAAATAATTTTAAACAGCTGAATGTTTTTAATTTCTTAACAAGGTTTTATTCTTAGCTAGCAGACAATAATTCTTTAAAAAAAACTTGACTATAATTTGAAAAGGAAACCTAAATTAAAGAAAATCTAAATTAAAGTTCTAAAAAAATTATTAGTATATTAATGAAGAAATAATAAACGTAAAATGGAATAAGAATTTTAAAATGTTAAAATTTTATTAAATAGTTGGTAAAATAGTTCTGCGATACACTTTCGGAAATTTCTTTTAAGATTAGGATGATATAGGGTAAACCAACAAATGAAGGAGCATTTCATAGATATTTCTTAGAAATAAGATTTTAAACGTTTTAATTTAGATTGATTGGTGAGAGTAGCTTACTGCCTAACAATTGGAAGTCCTTTGACAATGCATTTAGTTATCTGGTCTTTGAGTCTTCTCTGGAAAAAGTTTTGAATTTGTTAGTATCTGTTCAACGCATTGTTTCTTTGACAAAATTATAAGGTCAGTGTTTGTTGTTATCCGTTTAAACTACAATTAATTGCATATAATAATGCTTTTTCTTTTCATTGTGAAAAAAAAGAATTCAAAATATGGTAATTGAAGTTACGTTTTATTTATTTTAAGCATCATAACATAAAGCAAGTACTGAGATTAGGGGGTGTTTATTAACTGGATTGCAGAACGATGAAAAACCAATGTATAAACAAGTGTTCCTTTACTGGGATTTTTTCAAGTTAATGAAAATAAAAGAAAATTTTTAATTTTCTTGTACCTTTTGTCATATTATAAATCAAAATTATGTTAAAAATAAAAAAACAACAACTTCTAACCAGTGAAGGAACAGGCATGTTCCTTCACTGAGAATAGATTTCCCAGTGAATGAATAGTATGTGTGAAATATGATTTTACTTGGATAATTAGTAGTTCAGCGACATAGAGGACTCCTAAAATTCAGTTAAATGTTGTATGAATAGTTCCTATAACTATTTCATTTAAATATGCAAATTTAATTGCTAAATTTATTTAAAGAATTATAATAATAATTAATTTATTATTTATCTTTATAAATGTAGTGATTAGTTATTACATCATACCTTAGACTCCTTAATAAACTATGTTTATTAACTAAATATAACAACTAAATATAATAATAAAAGCTTGAATGGAATCTTTGCAGGATTTTGTGCCAATAATTAGCTAAATTATTATCCTATTGCCGTCTTTAATGTCCTAACGGGAACTGGTAGGAAAAATCCATTTAAAGACAATTATCTAGGTGAAAAATGGGTGAAGTTTTTTTAAGGTGACATCCACCGATAACTCAGTGTAATACGAAGATAATTTCAAAAGGCAAAACTTCCCTTAGAGAATAATATTCGAAATACTGGTTTTAAGAACTTCAGAGAATCTTTAGGAGGGAAGTAGCCCTGGCATCCTTTTATAAAGTGATTGCATTTACAATGCGAATGCAACAAGAGTTGAATACTGCCCTTAAACGGGAAAAATCTGCGGCCTTAAAAATTATAAGGATTTATATTCTAAAGTATCTAGGAAAGAAAAAGTACCTCCATTGGTAGTTTTTCCTTACAGAAGAATTCGTAGAGATATTACAGAATCAGTCCCTGCTACATATTTCATTGGAAAAAGCTATTCATGAAATGAAACGATGACCGCAGCAACATTTTACAAATATATTGCAAATGTTTCTACCCATGGCTAATTAAAAATGCAATCAAATTCCTAATTTGGCTTCTTCTGGATAGGTATAAATCTCATATCAATTTGAAACTGAGCAAGTTTTGTTCCTCAAAACAAATTTTCTGGTTTAGTTTTATACGTAATTCTTGGAAATCTCGTTAGATCTTGAAAACAAAAGAATTGTAAAACAATATGTCTAGAAAATTTTACATCCATTTTTAAATAAGATTTTAGGCATCAACTGATGAAGTTAAAATGCTTTTATGAAATGCGATATTTTTTCATTCGATGTAGAAAACGTTGACTGTAACAAATGCATGCAAAACAGACACCAAGAGTTAATGAGCAAGACAACTTATCAACAAAACACATGGTTCGAGAGTAACGATGCGCTATTTCTTCAGAAGCTTGAGAAGGAAATCTCACAAGTTATGTTGCAAATTTTTAAAGGAACATTGACAGAAAAGTTTAATCTCCCAAATATCCAATAGCCTGCGCTTTTCTCAATATTGAAGAATTTATTTCAAAAAGAACAATTGTATAATCAAATTTTGGCTCTGAAGCTGAGACAACTAACATTAATAATGAAAGTATCTTGAAAACCGATTTTGAGATAAGTCCTCTTGAGGCATTGTCAATTGCGAAAACGATTGGTTTCATAAGTAACAACTAGATATAAGTCAATGAGAGATGGGTTTTACTCAAACTTCGAAACTCCTTTTTCTCATTTATTATCCAGTGAGGAATTCTGGAAATGGAACTGGAAAATCAAAAGAAATTTCGAAGATACATTTACATTGGCCAAAAATTTGGAAAAAAGAGGAAGGTTAAATCAAAAGAAAAAGAAATAAATTACTCATGACGAAGAGAAAAAAAATACTTAAAAAGATTTAAAAAAAAGCTTGAAAAATATGAGGAAAAGATTAAACAAAAAAATGATTGAATTATAATAATAATAAAAACATCATCAGATTGCACAATGATAAACATTCATAATTTAGAACGGACTATTAAACTTTGAGAAAAAAATGAAAAACATTTTTTTAAAATTATGTATTCAAACATATTTTACTTTCCATTCCATGACTGAAAAAAAAGTAAAATTTTCCACATTAACTATAGTTATATGTCGTAATTCCAAGAAAAATCTTGTTTTTAGACATTTGTGTGGCCTATGGATTCCTAACGAGCATCAAACATTATCAAAATTAAGTGTTCATTCTCTGGAAAATTTAGTGTTTATTCACTGGTAAGAACTGTTCCTTCACTTGGTCATCTTACTACTTATTATTTAAACCACCAAAAGCTTAAAACAATATTATGTAAGTTATCTAACTTTTTTTACATAATTTGCATTTAATAACAAATATGTCGAAACCATCATTTAGCTAAAATTACAAGTTTTGAAATTTTTATGAATTTTTTTTAAAGGCAAGCTAAGCTTAAGTGTTCCTTCATTGTTTAGTCAGTTATTGAAAAACAAAATAAAAGAAATAAAAAATAATCACATTAAATAAGCACAATCTGGTGTATTCTATCAGAATCACGCTTTTTTAAAACTAGACATTTGTTGAATAAAGTGTTTTTTATTCAAAATTCTTTACTAAATTGCAAATAAATTATTAAATGACTAAAAAAGAAACATCGTATTTTATAGTGTGAAAGAAATAAAAATAAAAAGATTAGCAAACGATTATTAGCGAAAAAAATATTAATGAAATTTTACGCTACTCGCGCGAAGTCAAGTTCCTCCCAAGTTTATCACATTTTAATATTAATCGCCCCAATTAGTTATTTCTTTATTGTCGCCAAATTATTTTTTTAAAAATAATTAATTTTAATTTTTCTCAGCTTCTAATAAATAAAAACAGTTGAAACTTTAGATTTTTCAATTGAAAAATATGTAGATTAATATGGTATAAAAAAATTCATACCTTATAATTCAATATTTTTTCATCCTCACTTTAATTAAATAATAAAAAATAATAAATAATTATTAAAAATTATTTTTTGCATGAAATTATCTTTTGGTAAATGAGTTTTATGAGTGGGTGCAATTTTTTTTGAATTGCTTCATTAGTTTTGAAAATATGACTGAAAACGCAAAAAGCGAAATTAACATTAAGGGGTACGAACTTTGAATCGCTCTCCTGACCAAACTATGGGGACCACATTTCCCAGATTGCGGCTACCCCCTATATTTTGAAGATAAGAAATCCAAATATGTAAAAAAAAATGCATGTTTATTCAGAGAAAGTACGTTTTTGTGTCTGATTTCGTAATTTAATTAATAGTTAGCACTAATTAATTAGCATATTTGAGGTCACCCCCAGGAACCATTAAGATTGACACTTAGTTCGTGAAAATCCGATCATTAGAACGAAAGTTATTCAGGGTGATTCGTTTTTTTTTTTTTGCGGACTGTACATACATTGATACAATACAAAACAAATAACCATTCAACAATTGTAATTCACACACATGATAGTGCGCAAGACGAGTTGGAGTCGGAAGGTGTGAAATTGCCGTAGAACAATTCAGTCCAACTGGCACAGGAAATGATAAACTGCCTTATTTCAAGTATGAAATCCCGCTGCAAGACCTGTATATCTGTAAGAGGGGACCATACCCCCTATTGACCCATTTTTTTTTTTGTTTGTTTGTTTATTCTGCAACAGCTGTTTCATACCTTCCTACTCCAACGAGTGTTACGCACAATCATGCGTATGTATTACAATTGTTGAATGGTTTTTTTTTTTGTATTGTATCAATGTATGCACACATCAAATTTCATTAAAATCAGTCCTGTAGTTCAAGAGATAATCGACCAAGCTGCAAATTCTCTTAATTTCTTACCAGTGTATTATTTTGATTAAGTGTATAGTAAAACTGTTTTTCCTGGAAACTGTATCTTTAAGAGATGGCCGGTTTTGCAATTGAACGTCACATTTCCAGTTATTCCCAATCCACTTCTAGGCCTAACTAATAAAGTTTTAATTCCTTACTTTGAAATTGTGAGGAGAAAATATTTCTATGAAGTGTAACACATTTTATAGCCTAATAATTTCAAGTAAAATCATTTAAGAAAAAAATAATAATAAATTAGCATAAAAATTTTGCTTACCTATGTTACTAATATCGCATATTCCACCATACGATTTTTGTAGCAGTAACTGCAACTGAGAATAAAAGTTCCTTTCTCTTAATGAAAGAGTTTAAAAAATAACGTTTTTCTAAAACATAAAACTAAGCTTTAAAGCGTTCTGCACACCGTGACGAGGAAGAGAAGATTTTAGTGCTGTCAAGAAAGATTTTACCCCTACGAATGAAAAAGAGTAAACATTTTCAAAGTGAAAAGATGTAATTATCTACTTTATAACTTCGTATACCCGTTGAAAAAATCAAATGCCATGTTTCGCAACGCTTTGTATTCAATGATAGAATAAAACTGCATTGTGATTTATAGAGTCGTTTAGCTTTTCTTTTAGAAACAACAAACACTTTGTTGGAACCTGTTTCGGAGACTTCCATCAAATATTGAAATAACCGTGACTAACTTGTCAAATATTTAACCTCACTTAATTGTGGGTGAGTGTGTTTTATTAAGAGGCCCTTAAAAATTCCTACTTCGTCTATATTTTAAGCTACGACTGACGATTTAAGTTTTACAAACAATGAGATGATTTTAATCTATATATATAATCTTGCCGTGAAGAATTATCTGCGTTTTAGAACAAACAAATAATTTAAATATTATAAAAATTATCAAACTTTTTTTTTAAAAAAATCGCCAATTTGGCGACATTTTCCCACCTAGATGAAAATGATTAAAATCACTGCCTTAGTCTCAGTTTTTGCAAATTTTTCTGAGCCCAGGTAATATAGCATTGGAATAAGTTTTTAAATATTAAAAAAATTAGACCACAAACACTTTTCATTTTCACAGAACTGTGGCTTTTCTCTATATTGACATTTTGCGCCATTTTCAAAATAAGCGAAGACAGCGCTGGCTTTAGGTAGGCCAAACTTGGCCTAACAATCATGAGTAACAGTTACAAACTCACAGCTAGCATATTATTCACAAAAAAGCATCATTTCATATTACGACGGAGCCTTCGAAAAGACAGCCTAATAATGATTACAGAAGTATGTCAGAGTAAAACTATTTGCTGACAAATAATTGACCATAATAATAATTATTAGTTTAATGCTTTTTTAATGGAAGGGGGCGTTGCAATCATTATTATTACTGATTTGCAAAGTTGGGAACCCAAGGGTTAAATATAAACGATAAAACATTCAAAATTATTAAAAAGCTACTTACCATATAAGGAAATTATGCTCAATTAATTCTACGCAAGTAAGAAAAAGTCGAAAACACTTTTTCTTTTTTTCAATATTATTGACTCACCCATGCTTTTTTTTTTTTTTTTTTTTTTTGTCACGAACTGTCACACCTATCTCCTTTTCACAAGTCACGCTTCATTCAGGTTTTTACAGTGGGATATACCTTCTATTTACACTTCAATGTCATACTTTGTAATCTGACAACTTTGTGACGAGTATATTTTTAAATCAATTTTGCAAGATAGTCGCAAGTTCGTGACATTCGCTTTCCCTCCTCACTTTATACGTTTCTATTTTTGTCATAATTTGTATTTTTGTGATTTTCTTGATAAAATTTTTATTTATGAATCAGTTCTTTTTTCCTTCTGTGCTTTTTACACTATTTTATTGATGTATTTTGCTATAGTTATATTAATACAAAGAACTACTTTTGCGAATATTGTGCAAGCTGACGTCGAGATAATATCTTGACACAATTATTTTTCTAATTTAAATTAATTTTTAAATTTCTTTTTTTAATTTGTAATACTTCTTTTTAATAGCTTTAATATTTATTTTTCTCCTTCTCTTTGAAATATTTTTCCTTTTTTATTACTTTCCTTATTTTTGTTTAAATTTTTCTTCCATTATCGGTTATTTATACTTGTAACTTATACACAGTTAGTAAAACTTTATCTTAATTCTTAATTTTTCTTTAGCATTTTCGCTTTTATTTCATTCTTAATTAATTGTCTTAATGTGTGGCGTTACATTTTTTGATACCACTTGTCACAAAATATCATAGTTTCACGAGCCCCAACCCTTTCTTTCAAACATAATAATTTTTAAGTGGACGCTCCCTTTTCGACAAAAGGGGACCTTAAAAAATAATTTGTTTTAATATTTTTAAAAATTAATAGCTCACTTAAGTAAACATTATTTACTAGTTTTCATACAGATAAAATATTTATTTTTTTTCTTCCTTTTACTATATTATTTTTGATTTATTTCAAGAAAAACTTGATAATTACACTGGCTACGCTTACTTTGTCAGCACTTGAAAATTTCATCACGTGATTATCAGGCCTTATATATCTATCTATCTTATTATATAAAACGCTAATACGTACGTATGTATGTATCAATAAAACCAATGATATTTCTTTTCTCGCGCTGGCAACAGTTTTCATTTTTAATTGATTGGATTCGGCGCGCAAGAGCACGTAGTGAGCAACCAGATAACAATAACCAGAGTGAGCATTATCAGGTTGTTCAATTCAGATTCATGCACTAAAAACATGACAATATTTAATTTAAACTCAATTAGGAATTAATTAATTAATTGGGTATAATATGAAAAAAACACAACTACTTCGATTTAGTAGGAACAACATATGACGCAATGCTAAACGAATGGAATTTAGTTGTTGTTTATTTAGTTATTGTTATTAGTAGTTGTTGTTATTTGTTTTAATTGTTGTTGTTTATTTAGTTGTATTTAGTTTCAATAACTTTTCTTTATAATGCAATAAAATCTGGCGAGCAGCTATCTAAACGATCGAACACTTCGTTTGTTTATTTGTGGCTTGAAATTAGGCTCGCAGAAAATGCCGTTCATGGGTTAAATTTAGTAGGAACAACACAACCTGTGACGTAGGCTATATTATACCCAATTGAAGTGAGAATGCTTTAAAAGGCCGCTGTTGAATTGATATTTTTCTACAGGGAGCTACCTAAACGTCTAAAAAACGTTTAAGTGTTTGTATTGAATGCATTGAATTTTTTTAATATTTCGCGTTTATTTATGCATTGAATTTTCACGCTTTAAAATGCAGAATATTAGTGAAGCAATATTTGATAATTTATTTTGCTAATATGTTTCTTATTTAGCTAATGTTTTGATTTTTTCACCATGTACAATCTAAATAGCTAATATACTTTTTTAAAAGCCAATAAGAACATTGGTAGAATTCTTCTACATAAGTACAATACTATGTCTTTGATGATAAAATACTACGTCTTTGATGATAATATATTATGTCTTTGTGCTAGAACATTGTGTTCATTGGCGAGCGAGCGCAGCGAGCCATGGTTCACGGCGTGAACCACATAGGATTGCGTAGCAATTCTCGGGGGTTGGCGAGCGTTAACGAGCAGGGGGCGGAGCCTCCTAGTATTATATAAAACGCTAATACGTACGTATGTATCAATAAAACCGATGATATTTCTTTTCTCGCGTAGGCAACAGTTTTTATTTTTAATTGATAGTCTTCGGCGCGCAAGAGCACGTAGTGAGCATTATATGGCTAATCCATGTTATATAAAACGATAATACGTTTTAATTGATACGCTTCGGCGGGCAAGAGCACGTAGTGTGCATCATATGGTTAGTTGGGTGAATTCTCACCGAATTATCAAAAAAATTGTCACAAAATTATCTTCATCGAAGCCGATGCTTTACATCCGGCGTTCAGTACTATTTCATATTGTTTTACAACACATGGTCTTAGCCCTCTGATGGGAAAGACTTTAAAACAAAACTTACATCAGTTACTTTTCTCAACAACTGAAATTTAGAATAGTGTGATTAAGAAAAATATGTGAAATGTTTGCAATTTCAAATTAATATTGAAATGCACAGGTTTAGAATTTTCTACAGTGAAAAGTTTTCGGAACTTCAGTGTTCAAAAAAGTATACAAAAGCTAGACGTTAAGAACGTATCCAATGAGCGAGCAAAGCGAGCATCGGATTGCGAAGCAATCCGAAATGAACTGCGAAAGCAGTTCCAGGGGTTGGCAAGCGCCAGCGAGCAGGAGGCGAAGCCTCCTAGTTTATTTTAAAAGTTTATGCACCGTCGTGGTAAGTAATTGTAAATCAAATTTATTGAAATCAAACGGTAAATATTGCAACGACCTTAAATAGTTAACGCAAAATCTTCTGTTAAAAAGAGAAAAATCAGCATTTGTATTTATTAGGTTTAAACATTAATTAAAATAAACATTGTTATGATTACACTGGGGAATATTTTTTTGTTGTATTTATTTAGTGCTTGATCTTACCTAATTCGTAAGATATTATTTAAAATTTAAAATTAGTTTTGTTCAGAAAACTGCAGATTTTTTTCCAAAATAGTATTTTTAGTTTAGTTTACTTTTTGTTTGAAAGTACAAGTTTAAAAGTAACATATAGGCTTATACTACATTCATATATGCGCTTGTCTGCTCGTTTGAAAATAACTCTCAAGACATGTGACCTTCACCTCTCAGACCTGATATATTTAGCAGGGGTGTCAAACTCAAAAGCTAACTTGGGCCAAATAAACAATGCTTAACTTTAGGTGGGCCGCAAAAAAAAAAAAAAAAAAAAAATCAATGTTCATAGAAACAAATATTTTTATTTTGAATAGCACATTGTAAATAAAGTTAACTTATTAGTCGATACTTGTCATTTCTTCTCTGCTACTATCTTTCCTATTTCGGGAGAAATTTCATTGGCCGAGACTACTTTCGAAATTGATCCAACGCGTGCGTTATTAATACGGTTTCGGACAGGAGATTTATTTCCTTTCATAACAGAAAATAATTGCTTGCACTGATGAGTACTTCCAAACATGGAAATAATTTCATATGCGAATTTTCGAGTATTTTCAAACCTTGCCGGTAAATATTTGTAAAATTCAGGCATACCCACTTCAATGAATTTTGCCTTCAAATTTGAGTCGCACTGAATCTCAATCACTTCCATTTGCATACTACTGGGTACTGAGTCTATATTTATTGAGAAAATCGACGAAAACAAACAAAAAAAATTTTCCGAAGAATTAAAATATTTAAACCTTGTTTCAAATTCTGTTCTAAGATTTGAAATTTTTTCATTTTTTCTGCGTATTTTTGATACGATGCAGTATCTCTGGAATGGCAGGTGCCGCAAGACAATTAGAATTTTACATTTTCGCGCGTACAATTTAAAATAATCCATATAGTTTATAAATGAAGAATATTATAATTTCATATGCTAGTTTCCTTTCTAATTCACATTTCTATTTTATTTTTAATTTGCGTCGGATATATTGATTGGGCCGCAAAAATGTTCATCTCGAGCCGCATGCGGCCCGCTGGCCCCGAGTTTGACACTCCTGATTTAGACTAAGCACGGCCTGAAAACCCTTTTAAAGAGGAAGCTAAATTTTTAAAAATATATACGTGCTTTAAACTATAGGCTTTGAAGTGTATAATTTTAGGAGATAAATAAAATCTGAGCTGCAATGGCTCAGGGGAAAGAGTGGTCGCCTTCCAATGAGGTGAACCCTGTTCGAATTCCAACGATGGATGGTCGATACGAATCCGCATCCGGCTTGCACCGACCACAGTGCTGACGTGAAATATCCTCAGTGGTAAACGGTTCATGGGTTAGAGTCCCTTTGACATCAGGTTAAGCGTGGGAGGTTCTCGTTGTCTTCCTTTTCATGTGACGCAAATGCGGGTTAGTTCCATCAAAAAGTAATCCACGAAGAAAATTTTCTTTTAATACTTCATCCGGGAGTTCCCTTGTCTTCTGGACTGGTTTCAAAATTACAAGGCTACGGAGTTGAGCATTGATAAACTCCAAAACTGGGTCGGCTGTTCAACGATGGTTATAAATAAAATAAAATCGGCTAAAATTATATGCATTTTTTCTTTTTATCGCGGTGTGAAAACTTGATTTTATAAATCAAATTTGAAGTTTATTTAACGAAATTTTAAGCAGTCTTGAAAAAAAGTTCATTGTCACCTTCTAAATTTTTCCATATTGTAGGTACCATTGGTGAGGTGCGCTAATACATTCCTTGGGTTTGACGAGATTACCGCATCACATCATAAACGGAAATGTATTATTGTACTGTTACTACTATTCCCTACGCAACGGAGAAGTGAGGACGCTTAATCGAGTGAACTTTTAGAAATCCTGGTTAGAAATACATTATTAAGTTACATAAAAACTGTAGCTTGTGCAGCGAAACCAAAAAGCAGATTTGAAATCACAGCGACGTGAAGATTTCTACGATCCGTTCAATAATTCTACGCATCTGAAAAGAACAAAAAAATTGCTCCGCATTGTTATCTGATAAACAATTATATTTATTTTAATTTATTCTTTTCATTTCTTTCTCCCGTTATATTTCACATATTAAAATTAATTTTTGCTAGCTTCAATTTTTTAAAATTTTTAATTGTGTAAGAATAATTTTTAATTGCAGCATACAATGTGATATTTATAAGAAACTACAAAATCGAGTTTCAATACTTTTTTTTTAATTTCGTTTGTATATATATTTTTTTAAACATGTTTTTAATCGTTAACTTTTTATTTAAGTTTGATCATTTTTTGAGACATTACAGAATTGATTTTAAAAAAAAACTTTTTGTGTTTTATTCCCTGTTTAACGGTACACAATTTTAAACTTCTTTTTCTTCAAAAATATGCTTTCAATATTTGTCTTTTTATGCCAATTTCTAGAAAAAAAAGTCTTAAAAACATTACATTTAAATATCTTTTTCAAAAGTTGATTTTTCTTAATTTTCAACAAATTTTGTGATTTTTTCTAGAATATAGAACTCAAATAAAAAGAGTTTTCGAAAATAAAATTTATTTAGTAGTTTCTTAGAAAAACTGCTTAACGCAAAAAAAAGAAGAAAAAATTCTATAACTGAAGAGTTTTGAAAGACATTCTAAACAAAGAATTAAAAACAAAACAAGAAAATTTCAAAACTAATTGATTAGTTTCTCACAAAAATTACATTAAACGCAACTATAAAATTCAAAAATCCGATTAAAAAGATTTGAAACATTTCATATTTTAAATTGATTTAATAGCATATGAAAAAAAGACACTACATGGAATCTGACTCCTTTTAAATGATAGTAAGCACTTCAATGCGTACAAAACACATGTAAAGAAACAAATCGGAAACGAACAAAAAACTTTTTAATAAGCTTTCTTGAAGAAAAATATACTGTTTACTTAATTTATTTAATTACAGGCACATCGTCATTTTCACTAAGCTAATTTTTCGAAAAACAGATTTTTTAAATTGATATGCACCATAACATGCATGCAAAAATGTCTATCTACTTTGCTTTCTTGGAAAGTATTTTTTTTCTTGTGGTAGCGAAAGTTTTATTTTGATGTATGATTCTATTTTAGTAAATTCCACTAGAAGTTATTTTTCCCACTACATCATAAAAATATTTCAAAGATTTACAGCACTATATTTATATACAGAGCTTTACTACATATATAACAGCATTTTTTCCAATTTTCTCGGATTGATTCGTTTAAAATGTTAAAAAAATTCTATTAGTTTTAAATTTTAATTGTCAACAACTTTAAAGAATACACGTGTACCGTACAACCTAAACTAAATTTTTTATTTAGACATTTATCTTTATTAATCTGCTATTGAGAAAGTTATGATGCAGAATTATCAACAATCCGGCATTCTTTAGAGAAAACATCGAACTTGTAGCCATCGCAGCACATTGCTCCTGGTCTTGGAGAACAATCACATCCAAATAAGTTACATATCAGCATAGGTCGACCTGGTGGAGCTATTCGTATTGCAGGTACACAGAGAATACTTAAAGCACAGACTGCCACGGTTAGATACAGTTTAGACTCCATTCTCCTAGTTTCCTGGAGATATAAAAAAAAAAGTTGAAACATACGTATGAATTTAGCTAATACCATATACTTAATATATCATATACCTAATATATCATATACCTAATATACCATATACTTGTACCTAATATACCATATATAACCAACTATATTACCCTACTATATTACCCTATATTACCCTACTATATTACTACTTTATTACCCTACCATAGGAAATTATTATAGGCCAATTAGGAGGCCCACAATGTGGCCCTATATTTAACTATGTATATATTTAATAGTGGCAGTCGTTCGTGCCGGACAAACACGCACAAGATTTTAAAAAGAGCAAATTCATTTTATTTAATCATCATTATGAGCACACATTGAATGAATGACACTCCTCAATAAACGTTAGGGAAAATCTTTCAAATAAATCCGTAATATCTCTCGTTTTAGGGAATAAGGGAAATCTTAGTGTAATTGCAATTGGTCTATTAAATAGGGCTAGGGAAATAGAGTCTTTCGCGTGAGTTAGTTAAAGGGAAAAATGTCTAACTGTTAATAAATGCATACTTGAACTAAAAATAGATTAGAAGACAGGATGTGAATTTTAAAGTGTGAGAGAAAGAGCGTTTCGATTTGAATAATACATTAAGACAAAGATTTACAGCAAAGGAATAACATAAAAAGATTAGTTGAAGCTTTTTATGTTATATATATATATATATATATATATATATATATATATATATATATATATATATATATATATATATATATATATATATATATATATATATATATATATATATATATATATATATATATATATATATATATATATATATAGATAGATGATAGACAGATATGGCTACGCAATCTTATATAGTTTGCTTCGCAAATCAAGCAAGTATACTTTGCTTGCTACTAACTTAGGTACATTGCAAATGCACAAAATTCTAAGAATTCAAAACAATCATTCAAACTTTTTTTTAAAAAAAAATTACATCTTTTTAGTAAATACTAAGTCATTAAAATAAATTTGAATTCAAATAAATGACACGTAATTCGTTAAACTTATTAGAAATGTGCTATAGTATAAAATCTGAAAGCGTAACAGCACGATTGAGACTCATTTTTCAATGAATAACTAATAACTGCAATAAAACAAATAAATTCGTGATATAAATCAAAAATCGTCAAATAAATTCGTAATATATAAATTCGTGAAAAAAAGCGCTTTCGACGAAATACTAAAATAGAGATCTCTCGACAAAGACTACTCATTTCTGCGTAGCTTAATAGTATGAGATTGCCGCAGCTGATAGAGTGAATTTCGGAAGAGATCACATTTGGTGAGAATGCTCTCTGGTTATTTCAGTTTCCGTTTTTAAAAGCGCTATATGTTGAGCCACCTAATCTAGATTTGGCATGTGACATTTTTAGCGGCAATCATTGGTCGATTTTCTAGCGTTGCCATTCGGGGAGTTGTAATGAGGCTTTTTTTGTCGCCGTGTAGGAGAAGTATATATATATATATATATATATATATATATATATAATTATTAGGAATATACCATACACCTAATACACAACTGACAATTATTAAGCATTTATCGAAAGATTTTCTCTGGTATTAATAACACTACAAATAAATCTGCGGAATTTCGCCTATGCTTTAAAATTGTTATAGAGAAAACATAAAATTGTTTACTTATTGTGAGTTTAATGATTAGTAATGTATGTAATTTGAATTTCAAATTGAAAAGTGTTTGATAATGATTTTAAGTTTTTACAAACATAGTTATATTGATTTTTAAAAAGTACAAGTGTAACTGAAAATTCTAGTAAAATACATAAAATTAAGTTTCAATACAAAGATATAATTTAAAATCTAAAAACTCTCTGTATAAATAAGGGAAATACGAGATAAAAAGAAGTGGATTAATTGTATTTTTGCGCATTAAAATGTCAGGTTTGTATGGAAATAGTAAATTAGTTTCGTTGTAATCCAGCTTCCTCTATTTTCAGCATTGGGGTAAAATTCCTCCAATTTCTCTTTTAGTTAATTATTATTATTATTAAAATAGAATTTTTTGATGTGATGTAAATGTACGAACCTTGTTGCTAGAAAATATCTTTATCATTAAGTAAACAGGTTTCATGAATAAAGAAAAAGTAGTTCGTCATGAGATTTTTATGTACAAATGCATTTTGATTTAAATTTGTCAACGCTTTTAACAGTGCTATTTAGACAAGTGAGGTAGTCAAGAGTATTCTACCTTAGATCGATGGTATCTCAAACTAGAATAATATTTGCAACTCAAAAGTTAAACTTTCACCCACTAAACTTGATTTGCTTATACAAAAATTGACTAAAGATAGTAAAATAAGTGATATTTTTTTCCCAATGCCCACCTGTGTTAACATCCGTCAATTCAGGCATTTACAGGGCGATTTCGTGGGCCTTTCTTTCAGAGGAACCATATTAGGTGGACCAACGTCGCTCCCACAGTGAGATCAGATATTACAGAGAAGGAAAGAACATCCATGCCTTGCCCGGGATTCGAACCCAGAACCTTTCTGATGCAAGGACAGTTCCCTGCCCCCTACTCAGGCCGGGCAGCAAATAAGATATAAGATGAGTGTTAAAGATAGTATAATAAATTAAAAAGTTGGGACTATTGAATTAAATCTACAATTAATAAGTATACTTGAAAATTTATTATTTATAATAGTGAATAGAAAAACATAAAATTACTTATAATAAATAAAGAAGTTCAATTTTACCTTTCTTTCATTCATTAGCTGAATAAGTTGAATTGAAAATAATTTTGTAGCATCTTTTTAAACTTATGTACTTGCTTTTATGTTTTTATTATACGACAGAATCTTGTTACTAAAATATCAAATCAAATGCCAATTATGACAAAGCTGTTTTACTCATTGAAACACATTTCCGTTTTTGATGATTCATACTAAAACATTTCCTAAGCTCTGAAATATGTGATATTATAAATGATATGAGGATGCGTTTCAATGCTCAAAAGCCAAACTAACACCACACAACGTAAAAGTGTTAACGTTAAAATAATTTCAATTCGTTTAATTTTGATAACGCATAAAAACTTCCCAACCCGATTCGCAGGCCTTATAAATTTATTTAAATTGATTACGTGGAGCCATGATCAAAATTATTATCAAGATAAAATTGTAAATCATAAAATTTTCTACCACTTTAAATAATTAAAAAAAAAATATTCCCGTTCGAATGAGAGAAGTTGGCATAGATAAGTCCATTTTTTGAGAAGGATTAGTAGTTCATTTATTACATTATTTTCAGTGTCTTTATAAAAAATATTTGCATTTTGTTTCGAATTTGATTTGTGATTGTCACCAAATGTAAAGTGCACTAAAAATTAACGGACCACCCGGAATAACTTTTGATCTGATCATCCCGTTCAAGGACTCAGTCTCAATAATTGGAGAGGGTGATTTCAAATATGCTAATTAATTAGTAATTGCGAAAGATTTAACTTTCATATTTTGAGTAATAGTAAAACCTTTGCTATCTCTAGATTTATAAATCTAGTTGAGAATAATTTTATTTAATAATGCAAATCTATAAATTAAACACCAGGGCTAGTAATGAGTAACCAGAACAATTTCAAGTCTGGATGACTTACAGATTTATTTGTCTGTAATTGATTTTTTAATTTATGTTTTACTATCACTTCAGGAAACCATTTTAAAGAAGAGCAAAGCTTGGCAGGTATGAATTATTGTTATCCTTTTTGCTTAACCGGTTTTCTTATCCTTTTTGCTTAACAGGTGAGTTTTGCTTTACCGGTTTATTTGTCTGTAATTTTTTTTACCCGGTTTTAATAAGCGAAGTAATATTGACTTCATATTTAACCATAATTTTGCGTGCCAAAAAATAATACTCCCTCTGTCTCAAATTAGTTGCAACATACATATAGGTCAAAAATTTTGTCTAAAATTAGTTGCTATATTTTAAGTTGATTTAATCATAAATAACTTACGATGCAGTTCGACACCAGTAAAATTATGCTACTATTACAATCACAATTCGTAAGTAAATGTTGTTGATTTATAGAATAGCATACCTGTTGACAGAGATGCCAACTTGCTCCGGACAGCAAATATATATTTTAAAGAGGTAGTTTATCAATTGTGATTCTTGGTTTAATAAATTCGATTTAGTAGATTTTTATCAGCCACTAGTTCTAAATAATTCGTAGGCTTATATGTATCATTCACCACTTGATAGTACCTCTATCATGCTATACTTTTGAAAAAGCAAGCAAAACTAGTAAAATATTTGCAAAATTCACTTTGTAGTTATTTATCGTTTTTTTTAATTATTTTGGCGTGTCCGGAGCAGTTGGCATCTCTGTGTTGATACCCTGTATTAAATGGTGGAATATATGATAATTTGGTGCTGCTGTGTGTGTAAAAAAAGAATTAAAGTTTATGGTGATGAGATAGAAAATCATTAATGAACGAAAAGAAAATCATTAAATAAAACTTAATCAAATTAGCCGTATAATAGAATTAGAAAAAATATTGGATACAATCATCCTAATTAACCTAGCCATTAACTGATTAAATTTGCTGCCACACGTGGTGGATAACCTAACAATTTAGTGGTAGTATAAAGCTAAAAGGAGTCTCTGGAAAATAAATAATAAATTTAGATATAAGTAGATTAAGCTGAAATAAAAAAGAAGAAACATAATTCTAAGAAAACGACAAAAATTACTTACACAGATTTATTTCCATCACATTAAACGAGGACACACTAAATTCAAAAAATGCATATTTCAAATTTTTTTAACACTCAAGTAGAAATCAAAAATTAATTTTGATCGTTGTTTTCCACTACAAACATTACAGATCAACATGGATCCTGAAAGATTATCACAATTTCATTATTGAGAATCATACTCTGCTCTCCATTCTTGTAGAGAACAACGGCAGGCCGAAGCCTCCGCGCCTCACCAACTCTTATCATAGACTGAGGTATCAAATTACCTCCAAAGGGACGCTTCATTATTGTTGCCACCATTCCAATACTTCCTTCCCAACATCTGGATGTAGGTGTCTCTGCCCTCGAGTTGGAATTTGGCTCTATCTGCTCCTAGAATCCTGAACCATAGTCATAGGAAATTTGGAGACTTGTCAAAAAAATATTATTAGAATAAATCGTCGAGTGTGAAAAGTTCCGTGGAGTGTGAAAAGTTCTCATCAATGAAGAGTGTGAAGAATTCAAAGTAGAATAACCTTGGAGTGTGAAAAGTTCTTATCAATAAAGAGTGTGAAGAATTCAAAGTAGAATAAACCTTGGAGTGTGAAAAGTTCTTATCAATAAAGAGTGTGAAGCATTCAAAGTCTATTTAGTGCCTCAAAAATTATTGTTACAATGTGTAACATTATCCTTCCTTAAAAGGAAAAAAAAATGAATAAAAAAAAATTTATATGTACCAAAAATTTTTTTTTGTGTGATGTGACCTCTGATGGAACAAGTAAAAGAAAAAAAAAAAAAAAATATCACAAATAAACACATATCAAAAATTCCTGAATATATAATACATAAATCACAACCATTATTGTCGTTTCCTTTGGGAAATTAATGTATCTCACTCTCTCTCTCAAAACACAAACAGATTCTCTACAAGCGTAGAGTAAGAAATTATCATACTATATACAATTCAAACTTATATACCTTAACACTACTGTCTTTAGTATAAATGATAAGTTTGAATACATAAATATATACTACATATGTTTATAACCAGAGTTTGCATATTTTTTTTTAACATCTATGTAGCTACATCTTTTTTATAATCCTACTCTGGTACTAAATTTTACAAAAAAAAAACAAATTTTATTTTCTCAAATCTCTTTCAAATCATTTTATTCTTATGTTACTTTATTTTATTTTATAACTTTTATTTACCAATATGATTTAGCTTAATTTATATATTTTCTCCTCTTCTCACATTATGTGATTTCTAAATCGAATTCATGTATTTGTCTGACAACATGATGAGTTCAACATCAAAAGTAAAAATTTTAAATAAATGGTCAAAAAATATATATATGGTAATACAAATAATTTGCTAACTTTGAACAGGATTTTTCCTATTCAATGAAATCTGGACCAGCCATAACACATTGAATCAAATTTTGGCCTAAATTTGGAAAAATGCAATTCAAAAAATAGAAATGTAAAAACAAAATAATATTCATCAACTTAAACCATTTGTATTTTCACCAGAAAATTAAACTCATTATCATTATTTTCAAACACAACAATTCAAATCTTTAATTAGATTTAGTATAATCTTACTCATTAGTATTCTATACTCAAATCATGTTCCTTGACCATCTCATTCTCTAATTCCTTTCTTAAAATTCTTTTCTTAAAAAGTTTACTAACATGAAATTTTTTGTATAGGTCTCTTTGCTTATCTTTAATGTGTATTAGGTAATTATTATTCCTAAATTTTTTTGTTATTTCAAATGGACCTTCATATTTGGGATTTAGAGAATTTACATCAGTATTTATCTTTAAGTAAACAAGATCTTTACAATCATAATTAGGAGTTGGTCTACCTTTTATATATTTTCTATGCATTTCAAAATATTTGTTTTCATTTCGACTTACTATTTCTCTAGTCTCTGCAATTTGTTGTCTTAATTTTTTGATATAGTCAGATGGGTTTTCTTCACTGTTGGTATTAACACTTGTATTTAAAGGGAGATTTAAATTACGACCAAAAAATAGTTCAGCAGGAGTATAACCTGTTACCACGTTGATAGAAGAATTATAGTGTAATTTGAAAAATAAAAGCTTTTTAGTCCATTCCCAACTATTGTTACACATTGAAGCTATAGATTCTTTTAGAATTCTGTGAGATCTCTCAATTAAACCATTAGATAAAGGATAGTAAAATGAAGTTTTACGATGTTCAATGTTTAAAGCCTTAATAAAATCTTGAAACTCCTCAGAGGTAAAGTTGGTACCATTGTCAGAAATAATGGATTTAGGCAAACCAAATTTTGAAAAATGTTCATTTAAATTATTTATAATTGTTGAAGATTTAATGTTAGTTAAAGGTATCGCCTCTAAATACCTTGAATAATTGTCAATAATAGTTAAAATAAAAAATTTATTATCAATTGATCTGGGTAGTTTCCCAACAATATCTATAGATAAAATTTGTCCTACACTTAAATCACCTTTTTCAATGAATTTAGTCTCAGTTACTTTAGATTTTGGCTTATTTGCCAAACATGCATCACAAGATTCAACAAAATTTTGGGTGTCTGCCAACATCCCATACCATGCATAATTTCTTTTTAACAAATTATAGGTCTTAAAAATGCCAAAATGTGCAGCATGTGCTGCCTTTAAAATTTCACCTCTTAATGAGATGGGTATAAAAATTCTATTTAAAGTCTTATATGGATGTTTAGGTGGTCTCACCTTCATCATCAAAATACCATCATTGTTGACAAAAAATTTTTTAGAAATTAGTTTATCATTATCATTTAGTTTTTTAAAGATTTCCTTAGTTTGTGTACAATTTTGTTGAGAATTTTTTATATTCTCTATTTTAAGCTTATCATTAACTTCAAAAATATTTGCATTATTTACAACAGCATTATCATTAGTTACTCTAGATAGGTAATCGGCTGGATTCTTAAAACCAGGAATATGTTGAATTGTATAATTAAATTCCTGCATATACATTAACCATCTGCCTACTATCTCAGGTTGTTTTTGTAAGTTGATGTGAAAAGTTAAAGCCTTAGCATCCGTAAAAATAACAAAATTTTTTCCATAAAGATGTTGATGGAAATGTTTAATTGAATCTACAATTGCTAAAAGTTCCCTACGGATAGATGGGTATTTAGATTCAGAATGGGTTAACTGCCTAGAATAAAATTCTATAGGGTCAAAATTGTCCTTATTCTTTTGCATTAATATTCCACAAAGAGCACTGCTAGAAGCATCAGTTACCAAATAAAATTTTTGTTCCTCATTTATATTCTTTAAAGTTGGTTTAAGTAGTAGTTGTTCAGATATATTTTCAAAGGCATCCTGACAATCTTTATTCCAATTAAAAATAACATTTTTTTTTGTTAAGTTTACAATGGGTTTGATGATCTCTGCAAAGTTGTAGATTAAATGTCTAAAATAACCAATCATACCTAAAAAAGTTTGAATTTGTTTAACATCTTTTGGAACAGGAAATTTTAAAATTTTGTCTATATTATCAGAAGCGGGTGAGAAACCATTAGAATTTACATCAAAACCTAAGTATTTAATGTTAGATTTACAGATTTGTATCTTAGCTGGATCTAGAGTTAAATTAAATTTCTTTAATCTATCAAAAATCCTAACAAGTAATTGTGACATTTCCTCAATGGAATCTGCAGCAACAACAATGTCATCAAGAAAATACTGCACATTAGGACCTTTAATGTCATCTAAACATTTAGAAATTAAGTTATGGAAAAAAGAAGTACTGTTGCGAGAACCAAAAGGAAGACGAGTAGGTTGGAAATTTCCTATCTCACAACAAAATGCTAATTTGGATTTGTCCTTTTCTTTTAATTTTATTTGGAAAAATGCACTTTTGAGATCTAAAACACTATAATATGACTTTCCAGAAATGTTATGCAAGATATCATTAATTTTTGGAAGACAAATTTTGAAAGTCTCAGTAACTGAGTTAAGTAACCTATAATCTATAACCATTCTGAATTTTTGCAATTCCGGATCATCAAAATAAGGCTTTTTTTTGACAAAAATTACAGGAAAACAATAATTGGAAGAAGATGGTTCAATTATTCCTGCATTTAATAGATCTTTAATCTCTTTTTTGGCAAAATTTTTTGCAATATTAGGAATCGGATATGGTTTGGTTTGGATAGAAAAGTTATGCAATAAATTAAATTCAGGTACTACTGCATCCGTAGATCCTAAAGTTGTATAAGATTGAGAGAAAACTTGATAATTGTTTAACAAAACTTGAAGTATCTTATCCGCATCTACCTTATTTAAATGACTCAAATCAAAATCAGAGGCATTAAGCTCTTTTTTTCTCAGTTGATGAATTTCATTTAGATTTAAATTGTTAATTTGGTAATTAGTATTTTCTTTAGGTTTAATTATATCATCATCTTTAATACTAATAACATTTCCTAATTTTGTACCCTTATTGATTACAATCTTATTATCTGTATTATTTTCGATGAAAGTACAGAATTTTTTATCCTTAAATTCATTAACAGATTCATAGATATTATAATTTAGTTTGTTTTTGTTTGGAGAAAAAAACATTTGTTTACTATCTTTTATATCCTCAGATATACCTAATTGAATTAATATTTGAGAATGGGGTTCTAACACAATCTTTTTTTTTGCAAAAGCAAAATTATTTACAATCTTTACATCACTTAAAACATTATTTACAATACGAGGAGTATCCTCGAGAAAATCAAAAGAATCATGGTTCACTATAAGTTTTTTGTTGGGTATATCTAAAACAATTTTATTCTGTTGAATGAAATCATACCCTAAAATTATTTTATATTTATAAGCCCAAGAATTCTTAGTTACAAAAAATATCCCTTGAAACCATTTAGTGTCAATTTTGAATTTAGAAGAAATTGCAGACATATAAGGAACAGTATTGTTGTCTATAGTATGAATTCTTACAGATCTAGATAAATAACTTATTTTAGTGTTTTCTTTAATTTCATTAAGAGTGATAGGATCAATTAAACTAAGATTTGCACCAGTATCTAGTAAAGCCGGAATGGTTAAGTTACCAAATCTTAACAAAATAATAGGTAGAGATTCTGAATCGTTACTGTTATTACAGGTCATTACATGTTTATTTACTTTTTCTACTCCTTCATTTGTATCTTTTATTTTACTATTTTTTTTTGTTATATCCTCTTCAGTTACCCAATTACTATTCTTATTGTTATTAGAAATTTTTGAATTATATTCCTTAACCTTATCATAATCTGAATTAAAATTTTTATCTTTAAAATTACTATTGACATAAATTTTAGTTTTATATATTTTGTTCTTATCATTCGGAAATCTATCTTTTTTGCCAATATTTCTCTTTTTTAACCTTAAGTTACCAGTTAATTTTTGATCATTTGAATTTCTACTGGTTCTTGTAAGCTTTGTATTTTTCCACTTGTCACAAGAACCATTAACTAGTTTAAATTATTTTGTCTTCTGTCCGTACTGTTGTTACCCCTCTTTCTAAAATTTCTATTGAATCCTCTTCTGAAAGAGCTGCGGCTTCTTTCATAAGGCTTAAATTTGTTGTTTACATTGTAGTTTTTAGGATAATACCAACATTCTGTTGTGATATGATTTCTACTACATATATGACAAGTTATCTTTGGTTGATTCAATTTGTTCGATTGTGAGATGTTGTTGACCGATTTAGTTTTAGTTAAATCATTAATTTTTTGAGTCAATTCCTCAATTTTTTTGTTGCTTTCTATCTGGCTTCTTAATAAGATTTCAATTTCTGATGATTTTGTTACATTATTCAGATGGGCTTCATTCATTGAAATCGCATTTTCAATATCTATAGCAATTTTGCCTATTTCATTGAAATTTGATGCTCCCCTTTTCATAACCTCGATTCTAATATCCGGACGCATGCTGTCAAGCAGCTTTTGTGATTTCATTTTCCTAGCTAGACTTAAAGTTTGCTCATTACTATCTCCATTGATTTCTAGATACTCATCAGTAGCCTTTTCTACCTCTTCAATTAAATTTCTTATGCTTTGATTTGGTTTTTGAATCAATGAGTTAAACTTACTCTGTAATTCTGCGTAACTTAATTTCCTGGAAAATTTATCTTTTAATAATTTAACTATGCATTCGTATTCCATGTCAACATTTGTTTTGGCCTCACTAACTACTTTCAATGCTTCTCCTGCAAGATTTAACTTTAATATCAGACTTTTTTTTTTGTCGTCCCATTTTTCTAACTGAGCGATTTGCTCTAAATTATTCAGAAAAAAATTTAAATTTTCCTCTTTGCTACCCTTAAAAGTTTGCAGCGAATTCGCTAAGGAATATGCAGATTTAGCCATAGTGTAATATTAATTCATAGAAAAATTTACCTAATTAATATCTACCTTAAATTATCACTAAAATGTATATTAACAATCAATACATAGCATTCAAACCCCCAAAAACAATATTCATACAATACATACAATACTCCATATCAAAATAATATATAAAATGTAGTTTAAAAAATATTATCAAAAATGTTGTCAAATATATTTTCATATTAATAAAAATCAATAATCTTATTGAAATACTATTGAAATTAGTATCATCACTGAAATCTTGCCCTATTAAAACATCATAAACACTGAAATCAATCAATGTATTTACCACAATTACCAAATAAATTCTCTATGTACTTATTTAAATTTAATATCATGCACATAGAAATAATTAATATATTCAAAAAATATATCATGATCTGAATTAAAATGCTAATTAACAATCATTCCAACTCAATTAAAATATCAACCAAATCATTTAAAATTTAAAAAAAAATTATTTTCAATTATATTGTTCTAAATATATCACCAAATTATATATTGAATTACATATAAAATTTTAATGTTCAAAAGTAATATTTATATTCCAATACTTCATATTCAAAAGTATATTATGATATAGCGATTCACATATAAATCAAAAGTATATTTCTTGTGACAACATATATATCAATATTAAAATCCAATTTGATACATTATTACTTATTGTTTAAATGTCAACAATAAAATTTTTATTTGTGAGAGAGAGCGAGATAAATGTTTAAAACAAATCAATTATTTGATCATATTTTTTTTTGTGCACAAGGCACTTAGTATTTAAAATTTAATAATATTTCAGCCATAAATTAATTTAAAAGCCAAAGTTTCCAGAGATTCTCCTAAAAAAATTATTTATTCTTAACACCAGATTCGAAACCACGCGACGGCACCATATATTAAATGGTGGTATATAAGATATTTAGTGCTGCTGTGTGTGTAAAAAAAGAATTAAAGTTTATGGTGATGAGATAGAAAATCATTAATGAACGAAAAGAAAATCATTAAATAAAACTTAATCAAATTAGCCGTATAATAGAATTAGAAAAAATATTGGATACAATCATCCTAATTAACCTAGCCATTAACTGATTAAATTTGCTGCCACACGTGGTGGATAACCTAACAATTTAGTGGTAGTATAAAGCTAAAAGGAGTCTCTGGAAAATAAATAATAAATTTAGATATAAGTAGATTAAGCTGAAATAAAAAAGAAGAAACATAATTCTAAGAAAACGACAAAAATTACTTACACAGATTTATTTCCATCACATTAAACGAGGACACACTAAATTCAAAAAATGCATATTTCAAATTTTTTTAACACTCAAGTAGAAATCAAAAATTAATTTTGATCGTTGTTTTCCACTACAAACATTACAGATCAACATGGATCCTGAAAGATTATCACAATTTCATTATTGAGAATCATACTCTGCTCTCCATTCTTGTAGAGAACAACGGCAGGCCGAAGCCTCCGCGCCTCACCAACTCTTATCATAGACTGAGGTATCAAATTACCTCCAAAGGGACGCTTCATTATTGTTGCCACCATTCCAATACTTCCTTCCCAACATCTGGATGTAGGTGTCTCTGCCCTCGAGTTGGAATTTGGCTCTATCTGCTCCTAGAATCCTGAACCATAGTCATAGGAAATTTGGAGACTTGTCAAAAAAATATTATTAGAATAAATCGTCGAGTGTGAAAAGTTCCGTGGAGTGTGAAAAGTTCTCATCAATGAAGAGTGTGAAGAATTCAAAGTAGAATAACCTTGGAGTGTGAAAAGTTCTTATCAATAAAGAGTGTGAAGAATTCAAAGTAGAATAAACCTTGGAGTGTGAAAAGTTCTTATCAATAAAGAGTGTGAAGCATTCAAAGTCTATTTAGTGCCTCAAAAATTATTGTTACAATGTGTAACACCCTGGAATCACTGAAAAACTTTAGAATAAAGTCATAAAACCATCAGTATCATTAATCAGTACAAAAGTATTCAAATGTAGCAACTAATTTAAGACAGAGAGAGAGAGAGTATTAGGACAGAAATACTATTATTTATCAGATCATATGTATTAAATCACCTGTTGCTATAAAAGAGAACTTCCAATCTCTCTACAGCTCTTGGATCGAACATCGAACTTGTAACCATCACAGCATTTGGCACCAGGACTTGGCAGGCAATCACATCCGAACAAATTACAATACCTATGAGGAATACCTGATGTACTGTGCTCCCTTCTTTTTATTCGTTGGAGCATAATATTATGAAATTCTTCTGAGTTAGCAACACTCGCAGCAGATATAGACAGGAGACATATTAGAAAAATAACCAAGGTCAGACACGATTGCATTCTGAAAATGTCCTGAAAGAATCATAAGCGAAATTAGGCACAAAGAAAATTCGGTAAAAGCTTCTCACATGACTGAGAAAAAAAATTATATTTTCCGTCGATGAAATGTGTGCAAATGTATATAAAAAAAATAATGAGATACTTTCAAGAGGACCCGGAGGATTTAAGATGTTTGAAGACGTCTATTAAAATTCTGTCATCAACGAGTTTGAAAGTTCTTAAAGACAACTATTGAAATTTGAGAACTGCCCTCAAGATTTCAATATACCTGGTCACCTTAGCATAGCTTATCTATGCTTCGCTGGGAAGTAATGTCCTAGGATGCGCAACGCTGTTATGTCATCCTCAAATGCTCTTGCATTACACTCTTGGCCGACAAACGGCTGTTGTTCGAATGCTTTACTTTTTCATGGTCTCCGTGAGCCTCACATATCCATTGATGACCTAAAGTAATTTTATTTTTCATTTATTTATTTATATATGGCTCAGGGGATAGAGCGTTCACCTTGCAATGAGGTGAACCGGGTTCGAATTCCCAGTGATGGCTGGTCGAAACGAATCCGCATTCGGCTTGCACCGACCACAGTGCTGAAGTGAAATATCTTCAGTGGTCGACGGATCATTGGCTAGAGTCCCTTTGACGTCAGGCTAACCGTTCGAAGTTCTCGTGGTCTTCTTCTCCATGTAACGCAAATGCGGGTTAGTTCCATCAAAAAGTCCGCCAAGAAAGCAAATTTCTACCAATACTTGATCCAGGAGTTCCCTTGTCTTCTGAATTGGGTTCGAAATTACAAGGCTACGGAGTTGATCATTAGTAGTCGTAAACTGAAAATTCGGTCGGTTGTTCAACGACGGTTATAAAACAAAATAAATTATAAAACAAAATAAATTATAAAACAAAATAAAATAAATAAGATAAATAAAACAAAATAAATAAACGGAGTCAGAACGGCTCGATAATAGAGCAGTTCTGACTCAGGGGATTTGAGGGCTCACCTCCCAATGAAATGAACTAGGTTCGAATTCCAGCGATGGCTAGTCGATACCACCCGGCTCCCACCGACCATAATGCTGACGCACTGGATTCAGTATTAGGCGGATCATGAGTTAAAGTTCTCCTACCGTCAGGCTAACGCGTGAGAGGTTTTCGGGGTTTTTTTTTTCGTCTCCATGCAACGCAAATGCCGGTTAGTTCCATCAAAAAGTAATGCATGAAAGCAATTTTCCAACAATACTTGCTCCAGGAGTTCCCTTGTCTTCTAGAGTGGGTTCAAAATTACAAGGCTACATAGTTAAATATTATTAGTCGTAAATTCAAAAATTTAGTTGACTGTTCAACGAGGGTAATAAAATAACATAAAATAAAATGACAAGTAAGACGTACTAAGAACTCAATCCTAGCAATTCAGTTTATCGATATACTACAAAACCTTTAATAGTTTTGTATAAACAGTGCTAAAGCACAAAAAAATAATAAAATAAACAAATTAAAAACAAGTAAATAAGTCTTCTAGTACATAATTAAGAAAAATAATGCCCAATCTGAAACAAAAAACAGGTGATGATTAAAATTCCTTACGAAGTTATATCTGCCAACTTTTAAGTTTACCAACGAAGAATTTTCCTAGTGCTTATGAAATTCTACTTGAAGTGGCATTGCAGACAGAATAAGAAATAAGAAAACTAACAGGCAAGCTAAAAATATGCTTATTCTATTTAAGTGCTATGACAGTCAAATCAATTTTGGTGAAATTAGTCAAAAATATAGAATCAAGTGTAAATGGAGTAATATTGCTACCACTTCAACTCCTTAACGATCGGTTAATTTTCAAAAAACGGTCATAAAAGTGCCTATTTTTTTTGCCTTTTATATTTGTATTACGTATTTGATAAGTGCTAACATCTAGTTTAAAATAAACTAACTATCAACAATTACCTTAAAAATATCCTGGCACTGCCGTCTGGTGTGTAAAATGTGGAGAAAAAAATTTCCAGGCAAAAGAAATAAATTAGTTTTATTCTTATTGGCGCGTTACTACTGAACACTCCAGCCTGTCAATATCACGGGAGCGAGAAATAGAGGGCGAAACCACACCCCGTCATTTTCACGGGAGCGAAAAGAAAGGGGTTAAACATAAAAATAAAAGTTTTTGAAATTTCAAAAAATAAACCTATCTGTTAAGCTCTGTCCACCCCAACATATTAAATTATGATTTTATAATATCAAGAAATAATTTCGCAGCTAACAACATTTATGAAACAATAGCATCTTTTTCTGATAGTAGATTCTGAGCTGCAGTTGATATTTCAACTCTGTAGCTAGTCAAAAGAGATTGAAATTGTCATTGATGATAAATTCTGTACTACGATAAAATAGAGTCGAAAATTGTCTGAAGAAAAGGATTAACTATATTATGATCGAGCACAGATCTCCACATCAACACTCTAACTAGACGAAATTTGTATTAATGATGAATTTCTTTTAGCAATAAAATGGTGATATACTCTGCTAACAGGGTGTCGCAGGAAACTACCCTGTTAGCAGAGTATATGACCTAAAACTGTAAAAAGTGGTAAAATCTCAATTCATTTTTATTATTTACTTAATTATTCAATTGTAACTACCACTATGACTTAAATTTCAAATTATTCAAATTTAAATCAAAAACACTATACAATGGACATCAATATTAGCAAGGCTAATTTTAAACACGAGTAAGAGCTTACGCTCATGCTCGATCGTTGATAAGGCATCCTTAAAGGACATCAAATGACTTTTTAAATAGACCACATTCTTACCTATTCAACTATCACAAATAGAAAATTTAGAATTTTAATCAATAGCTCTCTATCGGACAACAAAAACATTCAAGCAGGTGAGCCCTTTGGAAGTATTCTTTATACAGCCGACTTCCCCTTTAACAATAATTAATTCACAGCCTTTTCACAAATGCAGAAGAAAATCTACGAAATAGAAACTTGGTGCTCCAAATGGAAAACGAAACTCCACCCGACAAATATCAGGTGGTCATTTTTAACAGCAAGAAAAAAAGGAAGAAATATTCCGGACATCTTACTCTATATTCAAATTATAAAGCCAACAAAAAGCGCATAATATCTAGAAATTACAATTACCTCAAACTTAAATTGAAAAAGACACATTGACAACATTATCAAAAGAGGCAAAAGGTTATCAAATAATTTGTATTTAATCTGTTTCATCTATCATAAAAGAAATGTATTTCTATAAATAAAAAGACTATAATTCAGTACTCATAAAAGAAATAACAGAGCAAATGCATGCAATGTAATATATAGTTACATAACACAATTCATTTTTACCTCTTCGTATGATGAGCTTGGCAGCTAAAATATTTAACTTAGTAGAAGTCAGGCACTGATGTTTATGTTACGAATAAAAAAACTTAAAACATTTTTTACGTACCTTTGTTTCCCTTGACATTCGCCCTTGACATTGTAGACAAAGAGTTTTCATAAAAACGTCATCATTCTATTCTAAGAGACAATTATGACAATCGACTGTCTTTCTTTTCATAGGGGGGAAATCCCCCATTCATTGTTGTTAATTCACGCGACAATATTCCAGGGAAGAGAAACACATTTCAGTGTAAAATATGGAAGTAAATGTAGAAAATGGAAAGGTGACGTCACAAAAAGAAATATGTGTGCCTTAAAATACGGTGTCTGGGTTTATTTCATCAGAAAAAAAATTTCATAAAACCCTGAGTAAAGATATTAACTATTAACACTCAAATCTTGCTATTATGATGATGCTCCTACTTTTAAAATAATACCCAGGGTTCGTATGGCTCTTTAAAGTTTTTAAAAGTTGCAATAAAAGGAGATGCATTTTCATAAATAAATTCGTATTCACCATTTCGCCTAACATTTATAAAAAAAATACATCTAGCAGACAAATGATCTAGAACGTATTTTCAAAGTGAAAGCTAATAAAAAGAACTTTGTAACTTTTAAATTACAATATTGGCATCACTCTTTTTTAAGGACCTTAGGAACCTTGGGTACTACAAAACTTTCCAACAACTACGGAATTTCTGCAGATTCGGAATATATTTTTCTTTATGGTATCAAAAGAAATGTAAAGCTATTTTAATAAATCAATAATAAAATTTTTTTGTCGGAAACTACTTGTAAATAATTTACGTACATTGATAAAAAGTCACCTATCCTCGATTGATATTAAATCTTCTTCGCCGCTGTCAGGGATGGACTAGCCCACGAGGATACCGGGAGCTAGTCCAGCGCATCCTCTCAATTGGCACCCTCTGTCTTGGTTACTTTCTCTTAAAATAAATTTAAAACGAAATTTATATCAATTTTGAATTGAATCCCCGTTTTTTATTGAGAAAATTATAAATAAATGATTTGTAATAAAATTTTATTTTATCGTTCACCCTTTTCATATTCATTTTTTCCTTTTTGTTCCATCTGACCAGGGATTAAAGAGGACGAAGGTCACGGTATAACCATCTGTAAAAGTTCCTTGAAGCTAACAACCACCCCACCTACTTCATCAATTTTGTTGCTATCTGGAATTTCAAAAGATTTTAAATACATTAGAATTTCCAATTTTAATCAAATTCTACACATTTCAATTTAAAAAAAAACTTCTATCTATGTAGTTAGACAACAAAATTATGCTTTTTCTAATAGTTGACTCAGTGCAATGACATATTGAAAAATTACCGCCAGTTATTCTGAGAGTGTAAGGCTAAAGGAAGACATGATTTGAAATTTCTAAAGTAAAAGATATAAAGTTTTTCACTGAGTTTTAATGAATCAGCAAAGTCATTAAGAAAAGAAAATCATAAGAAATGTGCATCAAAAATAATAATAAACTAACTACATTTTATAAAAAAGTCTCGCTGTTTCTCACCAACTCCCAAAAGTTTTTATGCAGTTGATTTCAGATTGTTTCGAGCTCTGGTTGGGGGCGTTTTGCATACAGAATAGTAAAAATTCAAGACGTTAGAGAGGTATTCGTTCGTAAAAAAACGCAACTTTACAATTTAATTGTTTGATAAGTAATTAGAAATTTAAGCAAATGAAGACATATTGTTAATTTTAAGTTAATATACGAAAGACACAATTCTACTGCTAGTAATTTTCGCCTAACTAAATAAAGGTAGATAGGTACTTTATTTACGTCGCACTAGAGCTGCACAATGGGCTATTGGTGACTGTCTGGGAAACATCCCTGAGGATGATCCAAAGACACGCCATCGCAATTTTGATTCTGAAGAGGGGATGGCCCCCCTGCTTTGGAAGCCCGATGGCATGCTCGCGAAGTCGAGCACTTTACGGTAGAACAGTTTAACGAGAACCGATAAAGCCCACCCTTCGGTCCCTACGCAGTCTGATCAAAGTGGTCACCCATCCCCTTACTGACTGCAGCCAGTGATGCTTGACTTCGGTGTTCTACTGGGAACCATGTCTTTACGATCACTCCACTTGAGGACAACTAAATAAAGGAATCTTCCCCTGTTTGTTATCTCTCTCCATTTCTCTCTCCAGTTATCTCTCTCCTCTATTTAAATACACTGGTTATCATAAATTAAGGAAAAATCACAAAAAAAGCGATAACTCTTTCAAAAGTAAGCCAAACCGTGCAAAATTTGCATATGTTGTCCACTAAGAGTAGCTGAGTAAAATTGCAATATGCAAATTAGTGGCGCTGCACTCGGCTTACGTCATCTGCCTGGAGCATAAAAGTCCAAGTTTGAGAGAAAGCACACAAATTTTACTGTGATTGCGACATTGAAAATCTGAGATAGCCAATTCGTAATAATGACCTCTAGGCATCATTTGCCTGAAGAACTACGATGGAGAGCCATCGGGAGACTAGAGGCAGGGCAGAGTCAATCAGAAGTGGCCAAATGGCTAAATGTGAGTCCATCTGTGGTTCATAGACTTTGGAGGCAATTTCAAACCACAGATTCGGCATCTAG
Organism: Parasteatoda tepidariorum; assembly: GCF_982258835.1. Lineage (NCBI taxonomy): Eukaryota > Metazoa > Arthropoda > Arachnida > Araneae > Theridiidae > Parasteatoda > Parasteatoda tepidariorum. Next base: position 74,336,839 of record NC_141759.1, on the reverse strand, counting down.
GAGGTTCAGTCAAGGACGGCCAACTGTTACGACCAGTGCCGATGACCGATATTTGACATTAAGTGCACGCAGGAATAGAACCGCTACTCCGACACATCTTAGATCCTCTCTTGCTGCAGCCACCGGAAGGTTGGTGTCAACGTCAACTGTGCGCAGAAGGCTCCACGAAGGTGGTCTGTATGCGAGACGACCAGCCATTTGCGTGCCGCTCACATCACGCCATAGGAGAGACCGTTTGCAGTGGGTCCGACAACATGTCCACTGGACGTCAGATCAATGGAGGCCTGTTCTCTTTACGGATGAGTCCAGGTTTAGTCTAGAAAGTGACAGTAGACGTTATTTGATATGGAGAGAACCTGGGACCCGTTATCATCCATCAAACATCCGTGAAAGAGATGCATACGGAAGAGGCAGTGTCTGTGTTTGGGGAGGCATATCCTTAGGAGGGCGCACATACCTCCATGTCTTTCCAAGGGGAACCGTGAATGCTCAGGTTTATCGAGACAACATCCTTGATGCTTATGTGCGCCCATATGCCGGGGCAATTGGTGATTGCTTCCTGTTACAGGACGATAATGCAAGACCACACAGAGCTCGCATTGTTGATGATTATCTTCAACAGGAAACAATTACTCGCATGGAGTGGCCAGCTCGATCCCCGGACTTGAATCCTATCGAGCACGTTTGGGATGCTCTAGGGAGGCGTGTATCTGCCATCAATCCGCCCCCTCAGACCCTTGCCACGCTTGCAACTGCTTTACAAGAGCAATGGCTCTCACTTCCTATTGAACTGATAGACCGCATAATTGAAAGCATCACACATCGCTGTTTGTGCTGTATTGCTTCTAGAGGCAATCATATTCCATATTAAAGGTACTTTTTCTATTGCAAACCGATACTTCCAATTTGTTTATTTTATACATGTGCTAATTTCTATACTACTATTAATGTCTGATAATTTCTTTTTATGTTGTTTAATACCTTACTATGTGTTGTATATTGTGGGTAAGTTTCATAAAATTCCATGTGTAATTTCTTGAGTTATCGCGATTTTTGTGAATTTTCCTTAATTTATGATAACCAGTGTATAATAAGAAAATATCCCGCGAAAATCGGGAGATTTAGCAGCTATGCAAGATAATTGTTCCAATAGTTATTAGAAATTTAAGCTAAGTTATACGTATTTGTCGCCCATACGTATTGCTCGCTTAATTATTGTTTAGTTCCTCAGTTTTTATACTCGAATATCTTTTATACTTCATATTAATATATTACAATAATAACAAAAGTAGATGAAATGCTCCGGCTCACGGTTGCTAGTTAGCTTCCGAAATTCGTCTAAAAATACTACAATACTCTTCACACATTTATAGAAAAATGTTAAATAAAATTCTAGTAACAAAATGTTGATGTATTCATTAGTTGTGTTATTTAGTTTAGCAAAAACTGTTAGATGGAGAATTATTATTTTGAAGCACTGTTATAGTTTCTAAAAATGAATAATTTGTGTACCGAGCAGTTCAGGATTAACAGCTAAAGATGTCCAAGATGAAAACACAATAAAGTTTCTTTTCCAAAACAAATTGGACAGCAACCATTTTTTCAATGGGTAACCTGTGATCGCCGCAAGGCTATCACAGGTTACCCATCAGTTTTCTTCATTTTGTAGTGAATCGTATTTATTATAATATTGTTTTAGAACTGGGCGAGACTGCCATTTGTTTGAATGAGATTAAAAATTGTTTTTGGATGCACTTAATTTAGTTTATATGAATATATTTTTTTAATTGTCTCTCGATTTCCATTAGCACAAAATCAAATTTTTACTCAAATTATTGGCAATTCAGCTAGTCTATAGACGCAGATCTCCAGGTAATTTCCTGAGATTTGGTGTCTCATGAATTGAAGTCAGGGCTGGATTACCCATTTAAGGGGGCCCCCAATGATTAGGGGCCCCTTAAAAGGGATTTTTGGAAAAATTTATTTTAAAAAATTAAGAAAAACAATGATTTTTAAAAATGTTATGATTATTTTTTAGTTCTAATTTAATAAAATAAAGTAAAATTTAATTTATTATTATTATTTATTTTAATTTTAAATATGCTTCCTTAAATGAAAAGATAGATAAATACTTTTATATTTGAATAAATAAAAAATATGCCAGAAAAAAATTTAATCTAAGGGCCCCAAAAATTTGAATGGCCTGGGGCCCCTCTTACGCTTAATCCGGCCCTGATTGGAGTGGAAACCGATATTAATGGTTTTCTTAAAGCGAAACTTTGGAATAAACTACGTTGTTTTGATTGAAAAAGCGGAAATGTGGTCTAGTAACCTTGGCGCTGGAATTGGAATTAGAAGAAACTGAAGCGATAACTACATCCAGAAAACGTGATTTAATTGCAAATGATAAAGCATATGAAGAGAAAGAAACTAAGTTACTGGTAGAAGGTGAAAGAGAGATAAGAGAAAGAAATGAAAGAAATCGAAAACAATCAACGCTAGTTGCAGTTAGAGTTGCAGGCAAATTTGGAATTAGAAAAGTTAATAATTGAACTTAGAGGAACAGTGCTCTTGAACAGAAAGAGAATGAATAAAAACGCCGCATAGTTGCGCATCTTACTTATTTTAATTAGTAAGCTTAGTGTTTGCGATTTGGATTTTTAAACATTCATATGTATGTGTGTTATTTAAAATTTTTCTTTAGGTTGAATTTGATAACTTAAACAAATTTATTAGTACTTGGTAAAAATTTAATAAATCAATTAAACTTTCAAAAATTTCAGATTTGAGTTTCAATTAAGATTTTGGATTTGAATTTTTGTTCTTTATTCTGAACTTATGCAGTTTTTAATTTCATTTTTCATAGGTTGTATTTTATAATTCAAACTAAAAATAATAAAAATAAATGAAATATTAGAATTACGCTTTTTTCAATTCCTACTATTAGTTCTCACTCGATCTCCCTACATATATTTATATATCTTGGTCAATTTTTCAATTGTTAATAAAATACTTTTTATCTATTCACTCAAGTTCAAATACATTTTTTTTAAACTTGTAGTTTTTTAAACATTTTTTTTAAACTTCAAATATTAATTTATTTATTAAATTTAATTAATTAATTTTGCTTTTAAATGGGAGAAAAAAATTTCCCCTATATAAGATATTTAGCAGGATATAAATTTAGGAGTAAATACAATCAATGGTGAAGCATGTATATCGTTGGAAAAAAATTTCTTTTTCAGATTCTTTTTTCATTCTGGGTTCTAGTCTGAGGCAAGGAGGTAACAAAATGGAAAACGTAACATGGCCAGCAGCAGGTGAAGCATAGGTCAAGCAAGAATTCGACTTCTACCTCACTGATACGTCACACCCATTCATACATCCATTAACATATATGGCAGTACTTTTACTTTCGTTACTTGTACCGCCGGTACAAGTAAAAAGTACGTACTTTTACTTGTACTTCGTTACTTTTTAAATTTAGTACTTTTACTTGTACTTTCATTAATTTTTTAGGGAAAAAGTACAAGTATATGTAACGGAAATGTCGAATGAAATCGTTACTTTTTTCTAAAACTCGGTAAACTTTCTAAAAAAAAAAAGATTAAATTAAAAATAAATGCTTATGTTTTTTTTAATTTATAAAATTAATGTGCAATATATATGTATTCACTAATTTCGTGTTTAAATACCTTGACCTTTGAAAATTGTCACTCCTGAAAGGGAAAAGACGGCTCTTTTGAACTGCGAAAGGTTTCGCGATGTGAAATCGCAGTACGATTTATTGTTTGCTGCAGGTCTGGTACCTTGCATCAAATTTAATTGGTCGGAAGAATAAGCTAGGGAGGAGGCTACAAAAAAAATTGGAAAGAATTGTCCAAGCTGAACACCCTGCTATAACTAATAACGTAACAGAAAAAAAAAACCCAGGGAAATTAAATTTTCTAAAGCTGAAAACATCATGCCAATCACCAGCGACAGAAGAATTTATGGCATACATGAGCTCAAATAACAAGCTTAAGCCCGTCCCGCCCCCGTCAGGGGGCATCCGGGGGCACTCCGAAAGTTCGAAGTGAGCGTAACAGTTCAATTACATGAGCAAACATATTCAAAATTTTCAAATTAGAGTTTTAACAAATAGGTGGAATATTAAATATGAAATCCAGAAAACGGTGCTACTTAGAAATAAACTAAGGAAACAAACATTACAAAGAAAATAAACAGTAACAATCAGAAGAGATATTGATGTCGCATCTTCAGTAGGGGTGCAAAGTTAATAAAAGGAAACAATTTCACATGGAAAATAAAGGATGTTTGTAACTCAGAATATAATTATGGCTGGCACAACAGTACTAAAGTTATCAAATTCCAGTAATTATTATTTTTTTTTTAAACAGAAAGGACATATATATACCATATATAAAAACTCTAGGAACACAAGTGATTAAAATTTTCAAAATGAGGAATCACATAGGGGCAGAGATTGACAAAGCATGAGACTAAAGCTCCAAAAAAAACATTTTAAGAGAAAATTCAAGTAATATTCAAACCATAACAGGTAAGTTAATAAGCCGTGATTTAGGTGTATTTTTCCTAACAAGAGGCAGCAAAAGGCCATTAGGATTCAGGGAGGTGCCTTGTTACTAAACAATTTTCTTATTATTTCCTCAATTCCCTTTTTTATTTTAGGGTTTGACCAATGCTGCTTTATAAACTCGTAGGTGGTTTTTGAATGAAAAAATTTCTCTCTAATGTGCTTAAAATTTGTACACTGGATTAAAATATGTTCCCAATCCTCAACAAGCTGACAGGTACTGCACAGCTGAGCTCCCCCAAAAAACCTGGCTTGATGTTGTCCATAGGACTGGGCTATAAATCGATATATCGCGACATATCGATTTAACGCCTATATCGGCAAACCGATACAGCAACTTTCATTCCAAGCGATACATCAGAAATGTGATTTAAGCCGTCGAGTGAAGAAGACGATATAACGATATAGCGATATAGCGATACACGCAAGGACTTTCTCTTACGTTCCGATGCCAACTCGCGCTGTGGAAGACGATATTGTTTCGTTATGTTGAGACGGCCTTGACTGATGAGCGGTAGAATCAGAATCACTTTTGAGACCTTATATCGTTATATCACATGTTCGTTTTCGCACCTTCGCGATTTGAAATCGTTTCTTGTAGATTATTTTCAATGGGATTAACTTCGTGATCGCCGTCGTAACCTTGTTCTGAACGCAATCTATTATTGAAAAGAATTTATAAAGAAAAGTTTCTTCATTAATTAGGTAAGTTTTTTATTTATTTTCTGACAAAACTTTTTTTATATTTTTAAATGTGAGAATTATCGGAAATCTAATTTAAGGCACCCATAAGGAATTAAATTACAAAGTAAATAAATTTGTTAGGTTATTTTTTTACTTTTTTTAAATTTATTAAAAACTTTTCGGATAAAACTTCTAATTATTTAATGGGCTTCTATTACTGATTTTAAATTTATAAATCTTGCGTTGTTTTTATTTTTAGAAATAAAGTTAAAACAAAACTTATTTTTTGGACATAAGTCAATAAACTTTATTTGTTCAAAAGAATTTGAAAAGTTTGCGAATTTTATTCATTTCTTTTTTTTTTTTTTTTTATCAATTACTACTTCGTTTTATTAGAGAGTAAAATCATTATTTTTTTTTAATTTTCGTTTTATATTATTAGTTAATTAGCTAAATATATTACCGAATATCACAATTCTTTTGTTTTTATTTTTAAGAATTTAATTAAGAAACTTTGCCTTACTTTGTTTTTCGTTTATAATTCGGTCATTATTTAATTTAATTTAATTATTTATATGAAATAATAATAAAAATAGTGTTTAAGAAGCATTTTTTTTCTAAAATTTATTTAGCTCTTTGTTTTAAGCATACAAATAATTTTTTAACGAACTTATTTTTTAAATTTTGTTCCTATGCTGTTAGGTAAATATATTGATAAATTTCACTTTTATTTATTTTTTTATTTTTAAACTAAGAAATCTTTTGTTATTTGCGTGATCATCTTTAGAAAATATAACAAAACTTGTGTTTACTTCTTCATTAAGAATTTGAACATTACGATCGAACTTAATAATTCTGTAATTATTTACGCATAATAGTACAAGCAAATATTGATTTGTTAAAAAAAGTTTCTTTTTTTAAAAAAAAAAAAAAATATTTTTAACACTTTGTTTTAAGTGTATAATGAATTTCTTAACAAACTTTTTTTTTAATTTTTTAAATTTTCTTTCAATAATTTCAGCTAGATATCTTTATAAAATTCCCTTTTTACTTTTAAACTGAGAAATCTTTCAGAGAACGAAAATTTTAAGAAATTATTACAAATCTTATGTTTACTTTTTAGTTTAAAATTCGAACATTTTTAATTTTAAACTTCGGCTTTTAGTCAATCTAACTTTTATTTTAATTAAAATATATTTTGAAATTTTGAAATCAGCTTTTGTTTAATAACATTTTTTTTTTTTTCATTAAGGGTGTTTTAGGGGTGAACTTAAATTAAGACTGCTTATACCTTATAAACGATAAAGAAGTGCAAATATTTCATTCTGTATCTACACACATTTTTTCAATAAATATTTTAAGTAAGATTTGTACATCTTAGTCAATTTATTTAATATCTTTCTTTAGCAAAACATATATATTTTCAAATTTATAAATTGATTTAAATCAATATGCGTATGAAGTCTTGATAGAAATCTGACTTTCTGTGCCTTAAAGTAAATGAAATTCAAAAATACTATATCGCGATACATCGCTATATCGCGATGCAAAACTGACGATATATCACGATATATAATTTCTAATATCGCCCAGTCCTAGTTGTCCATGACAGCCGTGATTAGTTAGGAATTGATTTAAAAAGAAATTCCCCATGATTTTCCTCGTTTGAACTTTCGGGAGGAGCTCGAATGTGTGCCTTCCCTTTGTGAAGCTGTCACTCCATCTCTCCTGCCATTCAATAAATTTTTCGCGTTCCAAAGTTTTTCTTGCAGTCCGCCTGCTAGGATCTTCAAACAGGTCGACCGTTGATCTCTCACAGGCTAATTTGGCTAACCTATCAGCTTCTTCGTTGCCCTTATGGCCTGCATGTGCTTTTATCCAATGTAAAGCGATATTGTTTGTGAATTCTTGTTTTATTAAGTGGACTAAATACTCTTTAGAGTTGTTGCTTTCCAAAGCTTGCAGGCTAGACAGGGAATCCGTATAAATTGAGATATTGTCTGTAATTCCTTGTTCTTTAAGCCAACGAATCGACTGGAGAATGGCCCATAATTCAGCCTTAAACACGGAAACGTGATCAGAGATGCGAAAGGTTTTTCTTTCAACAGGTTCTCCCTCCAGATAGGCCACGAAAGCGCATCCTGTCTTAAACTCATTGTTAACTAATATTTTTGATCCATCTGTAAATAATTCTAGTCCTTTATAAGTAGGTAAATGCAGTTGATATTTAAGTAAAATTTCTTCAGCCGGATGATAAATATAAGGTGTAGGTATTGGTTTATAGATTGTATGTTCTTCTTCATGTTGAAAAATATTATTAAGTTGAGCTTCTATGTTTACTGCCATATCTAGAGGAATTGTTCCAGCAAGTACTTGGAGAGAGTCAGTAGATGCAGTCTTGTATGCCTTAGTGATAGATAGTAAAGAAGTTCTTTCCATTTTTTTCAATCTATTAATGATTCTTACCTGTTGGGAAAACCAAATTTCTGCTCCATATAAGATAAGTTTCTGAGTGCTGTTTAGGTAGATGAATTTCCGAACATCAGGGCCAATCCCCCAGTCGACCCCAGAGATTCTATTTAGTTTAGCTTGAAATTTAGTAACTTTGCTATAGATAAAGTCAAGGTGAGGCAACCAGGAAAGCTGATAATGCAATCTAAATCCCAAATAATCTATGGTTTCCCTCGTTGCAATGTTAGCCCCACAGAGTTTTATAGTTGGTCGTCTTGAGACCCGATTGTCTTTAGGAAATACAATCGCGACAGTTTTCTTGGTACTGAATTGAAGATTGTGGGACGTAGCCCAGTTTTCAAATTTCGTCAAAATCATAGTGGCTTGGGGTCCAAGTCTATCAAGAAATGTTCCGTTGAGAAGTAAAAGGAAGTCATCAGCGTATGCGATTATTTGCTCATTAGATTCCCTTTTCATATTTAAAAGAGTGTTCGCTATAAGTAGCCATAAGATCGGTCCCAGACTTGAACCCTGTGGGACTCCTCTTGCTAGAGGTCTCTCCAACTTCTCATTCTGGATATCAAACAGGATCCTTCTGTTGTCCAAAAAACTTGAAATCAACTTAACTAAGTCATAGGAGCAGTTGCAGGAATTCAATTCTTCTATAATTTTGTTCCATAGGACGCCATCAAAAGCACCTTTGATGTCAAGGGAAATACCCAGTGCGTGATGTTCATTATCCTTTATTTTCTTAGTTTTCTCAAGTAAGGACTTCATAGCTGTGGTAGTCGATCTACCTCTCCGAAAACCGTGTTGATCTGTATGTAGAATGTTATTAGATTCGAGGTGAAAGATTAATCGATTTGTTATTAATTTATCCAACACTTTCCCCCAAACCGGAAGAAGAGAAATGGGACGATAGTTTTCAGGTTGGTGTAAATCCTTTCCAGGTTTAGGGAGAAGAACTAATTTAGCTTTCTTCCATAATGTAGGGAAATAATTTAGCGAATGACACTTATTAAGGATTTCAATGAACCATTTTGGTTCCAAGTAGAATATGGATTTAATGACTTCAGGGGGGATGTTATCGGAACCTGCAGCTTTATTGTTCTTTATACTATTAACAACAACTGTAATTTCATTCTTAGTAAATAGTTGATCTTTGTTACAACTTTCAGGTTCCAGCAAAGGGGAGGGGTGTTGGTCCAATGGGAAATGATATTCCAGGATAGCTTCAACTGTGGTTTTTTTAGTGGTAGTGATAGTTCCATCTGATTTATGTATCTGTTTAAAGTCATGATGGCTATTAAACCTGTCTCTGGCTATCAAATAACCAGGACCAAAGCACTCTTGGGTTGTAATATTTTTAAGATAATTCTTTAGTCTTTCCTTTTTCGTTTTTTTAATGTTTCTTTTATAGATAGCTTTCTCTTTTTTGTATTCTATTTGTTTCTTAATTCTAAGTTGAAGATCCTTTTCAGCTTGAAAAAGTCTTCTTCTTGCTCTCAGCTTCTTTCTTTGTATGGAGAGGTCAACCGACCACCATTTAGGGCTATTTTTATGGCTCTTACATATTTTCTTTTTTGAGCTATGACAAATATTGGTAATCTTCTGAGTTACATCTTCAAGAAAATCGTCCAATTGAGATGTAGTGGTTATCTGTGCTAGAGTGTCTTTCGTCTCCATCACAAGTCTCTTAAAGGATGATGAGAATGTAAAGAGATCCAAGTCATGATAGCTAATGTGTTTCGAAGCAAGAGAGGGTGTTTTTTCCAAAGCTATTGACATAATTATGAGCCTATGGTCACTCATTGTTTCCTCGTCAGATACTTGCCAATCTGTTACCTCGACGTCACCACGGGTAAGTGTGACGTCAATCCAGCTTCGGCCAGTGATTGAGTCAAAGGTTGGAGGAGAGTTAGAATCATTTTCGATATTCATATCCATTAGGATGACAAACTCCACCAATTCTCGACCTCTGTCATCCTCAACAGGGCCCCACAAGTAACTCTTAGCATTGAAATCTCCATTGATAACAATTGGTAAGGTCGGAAGTTGCATAAGATGCATTTGGAGTTCATCCAGTGATGGTGCAATCACCGCCGAAGGGGGAACATAGATGCTCACAAAGTAAAAGTTGAAATCCCGTATTCTAATTTCACTGATTATTAAGTCTCTTTTAATAGTAATAGGTAAAAAGTCAACTATTTTATGATTTATGAGAATTGCCGCTCTTGGCCTATGATCACCAGCAATTATATCTATTCCTGTCTGAAATTCTGTAATTTTATTATCTATGTTGAAATAGGGTTCATTTAGTGAACTTACAGCAATCTGTTTAGAGATAAAATCTGCGGAGTGTTGAGCATTAGCAAAGTGGGAATGGTTAAGATTAATATGAGCTATTTTAAGTTTGTGAATATCTTTATCCATAATTTATTCTTTTAATAATCTGTTCTCTCTCCCAGATGTAGGTTTCACAGTATTTATAGAGTGAGCTATGGTTTGTAGGAAGGTTTAAGTTGTATCTCTGATTCGATTGTTTACAATTAATGCACCTACTTTTGGCAGTGCAATCATCAATCTTGTGGCCCTTACTGCCACAGTTTGCGCATACCTCTTCTGCTTTGCAGTTTTTTGCTATATGGCCAAAAGAGCAACACTTAAAACATTGCATGACTCGTATATATTCCTTTATTCTAATTCTGTACCAACCCAAGTTTATTTTTTCTAATCGTAAAACTGCCCTAAATGTATCTGGATCAGTTTCGATAACCCAGTGGTTACCATTCTTTGCCCTTAATGGAAATTTAACGTCAATGATTGCGTGTTCAAGGGCTGGGTTTTGCTCCTTAATTTTTTCGACCAATTCTTCCCTAGTAAATTCCTCTTGTACGTCATATAGTATAATTCTTGGATTCCATTTCTTTGGCTTACCACAAGTAAAGTTCTTTCCCAGGTCTCCTTTCTCAATTTCGTTTCTCAGTTTTTCTATTTCCTCCTCCTCGCTTACCTGCACAATAATGCCACCATTTCTAATCTTATTGACACGCTTGACTCCGATCTTAAGTTTAATCGGATTAATCTTATTGGTGATCTCCTGTCTAGTGGCATCGGATGAACTATCTGGATTCCTAGGGTGAATTAGAAGGACGTGCTCTTGTTTGCGTCCTGAAAAGGTAGATTTCAAAGTTGGTCCCACAGTAATGCCTTGAGTGGAAGTACCCGATGCAGTCACCGCAGCAAAAGTTGGCTTTAACTGTTTAACGATCTCAGATCTCTCATGTATCTGTCCTCTCAAAGCATAAATAATAGCATTCTGTTGGTTTATTAAGCTAAGAAAAGAAGCAGCGCAATCCAAGATGCGTTCCTTTGAATCCTTCGAGAATTTGCTACTAGTCTTTGCCAGGAGAGCACTGAGTTGTTTTTGGATACCAATCGCTTCCTTGAAAAAGTCTGTCTTGGGATCTAGAACATCGGGGTTGACCGTTGAAAAGTCCCTAGCTTGCTCCAGCAGCTCATCCTCAGAATCCGATCCAGATGAAGAATCACCCATCTCCGGATCAAAACCTCCTCTGTCCAGGCGATAACTCTATCCGCTCCTCAAAGGAGTAACCGAAAAAGCGTTCGAAGTAGGTAGAAGGTTCAAGTCAGCAAGATCACCGAGACCGAGAACAGCTTCTACAGAGGACGGTGAAAACAGGACCGGCGAATGTAGGCTAGTTTAGAATCAGTTCCAGTTAGATGAACACTTACGGAAGACACAGATGGTTACAGATGGAATCTACCAAGGAGTAAATTCTACAGCGAGTTCAACACTGGGAAGCATATCAAAGAAATGTACACAGCACAGCGGATTGATCCAGGAAGTCGGGGTATCAATAGTGAATCATCAGTCAAGACAAAAAGTCAGTGATGAAGATCAGTGAGGTACAACGTTCAGTATCAGTGGGACGTAGATCGTCAGTGAGCAATCCAGTTAATGAGAGACAGCACGTAGCCAGTAGAGCTCAATTGTCAACAGATGATGAACTGCGGAATCAAAATAAACGCTCGCAGCACGGAGGTAGATCCAACGAGTCGACAACCCAGTAGTGCTTCAACAGACAGATCCAAAAGCCAATAGTAAAAATCAACGAAGCACAGTGATCAAAGTCAATGAGTTGTAGAACGTCTGTGAGCAATCCAGTTGATAGGTAGCAAAGCTTAGCTCGATTTTTCCGGTTAACAATAACTGGGAAAATAATTCAGCAAGGTATCAATCGATCAGTTGATGGACCGGAGAATCAAAACAAGCACAAGTCACGTGAGATCAGTAGACAAGTAATTAGTGAACAAACAGGATATCGGCAGTTTTGTATCCAATGCTTATTATTATTCATATCATAGTACGGGCCTGAGTAAAAGTTTAGAGAGCGCTATAGAACTCCCACGAACAGTTCAGAAAGTAAGTAACGATTAGTGTTCAGTATAGTCAAATCCAATAGTAGTCACAAGGCACTTGCAATGAAAATATAAAGTTCGGAATTAAGTAAGATGACTGCTCACCAATTTCCACAAGAAATGTCGAATCACAGGTATTTCCCCAGGACAGGAATTCGCTCGTTGGGTAATTCCAAAAATAAAGTTCAGATAAATATCTTGAAAAACATTGAGTAGGCGTTTCACTAATGCAAGATGGTCGCCATGTTGGACTGGCGTATTTGCAAATTGAAGTATTAAGGTCCAAGAAAACCCAATATCACATCACATATGTTAGCAAATTTGTAGAAAAGGGGTTTAAAACATTTCAAAACTAATTTAAATTTAATTTAACTTAGAAAATTCACCATTTTGAAATGTAAACAAAAGAGCTCGAAAAAACACGTCAAACATGAGCTCAAATGTCGAAACGGAGAGCATATCAATTTTGAATCGATATCCAATCGCAAAAAAATTATATGTGAAATATAATACTACAGTACCTTCTAGTGCTCCCGTGGAGCGCTTATTCAGCGTGGCTAAGCACGTTGTGAGAAATTCTCGCAGCAGACTCAGTGACACCACTTTCGAAATGCAATTATTTTGCAAAATGAATAAAAATATTAATCAGCAAGTCATTTTCATTCATTTTCGAGTTTTATGCATTTATTTAATACATTTTAAATAAAAAATGTTGGATTTTGTTATTACGTTTGTCAATTTTCGTTTGAACTCACTAATAATACATTTTTGTCTTAATGCATTTTTTACTAAATACGTTTTTACCTAGTACATTTTTTATTACTAAAGTTATGTTTATGCCCGACCTTGTCAAACAAAGCCCAGTCAAATCTCTAAGAACTACAGAACTATTTGTGCTATTGAAAACTATTTTAACTCTTGAAAACTCGAAGGTATTAATTTAGCCGCTGATACTAAAATTCGTTTACAAATTTAAATTATTCCGTTAGGCAGAAATTTTCGGAAAATGATTTTCTCGCATGACTTCAGCATTAGCCATTGCTACAAATAAAATTGTAGACTGTTCTATTTCAACTTATACTGCACATGCAATTATTTTTTACTAGCTCAAAGATCACAAAGCTATATGAAACCCCGTGTTTGCTTTGTTTATGTTTGTGCTTTTAAAACGCGTTTCTATAGAGTAAAACAATTTTAAATCAATGGTAATTTGAATAAATAAAAATAATAAACTAAAAATTAAAATCAATAGTTAAAATTTCTTTTTCGTGCAAATCCAAAAAAATTTGATATTAAAATTATATTTGATTTTAAAATTACACTATACGATTATATTATAAAATTATATTATAATATTCGTCCGAATTTAAAAATAAATTAATGTCCACAACTTTCGAAATTAAAAATAATTAAATAAATAACAACAATTTTGCAAAAACATTAAAGAGCATAAGAAAAATATTCAATAAAATTATAGGTTACTTTGAATTTTCGATTTCCTAGAAATGTACTTTTAAATCATTACTTTTTTTGTTTAGTACTTGTACTTTTTACACGTTCCTTTTTAAAATAAGAACTTTTTACTTTTTACTCGTTACTTTTTTTAAAAATACTTGTACTTTTAATCGTTACTTTTTAAAAGTAACGTTGCCATATACGATCATAAACCAATAAAATTGGGTCTGCTGTTCAACGATGGTTATAAAATAAACCTTATGTTTCACACAGCTATCGCTATTGTATTTCTGCGATCCTGAAAGGAAAAAAAAATCTCAGTAGATTTTAATCAGATTTTAAAAGATTTTAATAAAAAACTCCTCATGGGGAATATGAAATGGATTGGCTCTGAATCCCCTTTTGTACGCAAAAAAGGAGGAAGTGTTAAGGTGTGCGGCATTCTGATTGTCCACAAAGTGTTATGACATTCTGTTTGGCCATGTCACAAGAAATGAAATCTTAAAGAATAACAAACAGTTGTGAAAAAAATATACCCCAGAGGGTTTTATTTACTTATATTATAATACAATACATTCAAATTTACAATACAATATAATACCATCAATACTATACAATATTTACATTACATATGCGTTTCCTTTGTTTGTTTGTTTGTTTTTTGCTGATAAATCCAATGGTGTTTCTGGATTAAATGGATACTGTCTTTTCCTACAGTGTTTCACAACTACTCGTAAATCCAATGCCTTCAAAGATTCCGAAAAATTGCTTAAAAAGTATCAGATGTATCCCATTCTTGATCTTCCTTTGGTGCAATGAGTGAAAAATCCACGTTAAAACACACGCCTAGGAACTCTTGAGATTCAACCAACACTTGAGGCATATCAAAGACTATTGATTCAACCAACACTTGAGGCATATTCAACACTTCTGATTCAACCAACACTTGAGGCATATCCAACACTTCTGTTTCATCACAAGGCACTTGGACTTCATTCAACACTTAAAGTTCCTCATCCCCTTGAGGTTCGTCACATGAAGGTTCGTCATTCCCTTGAGTTATGTCCAACACTTGGTCTTACAGTCACCGTAACTTACAGTTACAGACCAGGCTTCGACCGCAATCGATGCGAGACTGCGCAACGTTTAGCTTAGCATACACCCCACCCCCACGGATGCTACCGCATTGCAACGTAAAAGCCAAGCTTCAGCTATGGAAGCAACAGCCAGCGTAGCCTCGTATCGACTACAGTTGAAGCTCGGCCTGTAACTGTAAGTGAAGGGGGCTGTGGAGCCCGGAGTTGATGATCAGCTTATACGTTACAATTCTGTAACACCCGTGGTAGAGGTGGTGGATGCTCGACTCAAGCATTACGTAGCCACGCAAAGACTTCAACAGGCTGAGCAAACAGCAAGCAATCAATGCGAGGCTACGCAACATTTGAGATTAACATTCACCCCCTCCCCCACAGACGCTACAGCGTTTCAACGTACAAGCCGAGCTTCTTCTCCGGGAGCTACAGTCACCGTAACTTACAGTTACAGACCAGGCATCAACCGCAATCGATGTGAGACTACGTAACGTTTAGCTGAGCTTACACCCCCTCCCACAGATGCTACAGCATTGCAACGTAAAAGCCAAGCTTCAGCTATGGAAGCAACAGCCAGCGTAGCCTCGTATCGACTACAGCTGAAGCTCAGCCTGCAACCTGTAAGTGAAGGGGGCTGTGGAGCCCGGAGTCGATGATCGGCTTGTGCGTTACAATTCTGAAACACCCGTGGTAGAGGTGGTGGATGCTCGACTCAAGCATTACGTAGCCACGCAAAGACTTCAACAGGCTGAGCAAACAGCAAGCAATCAATGCGAGGCTACGCAACATTTGAGATTAACATTCACCCCCTCCCCCACAGACGCAACAGCGTTACAACGTACAAGCCGAGCTTCTTCTCCGGGAGCTACAGTCACCGTAACTTACAGTTACAGACCAGGCTTCAACCGCAATCGATGCGAGACTACGTAACGTTTAGCTGAGCTTACACCCCCTCCCACAGATGCTACAGCATTGCAACGTAAAAGCCAAGCTTCAGCTATGGAAGCAACAGCCAGCATAGCCTCGTATCGACTACAGCTGAAGCTCAGCCTGCAACCTGTAAGTGAAGGGGGCTGTGGAGCCCGGAGTCGATGATCGGCTTGTGCGTTACAATTCTGAAACACCCGTGGTAGAGGTGGTGGATGCTCGACTCAAGCATTACGTAGCCACGCAAAGACTTCAACAGGCTGAGCAAACAGCAAGCAATCAATGCGAGGCTACGCAACATTTGAGATTAACATTCACCCCCTCCCCCACAGACGCTACAGCGTTTCAACGTACAAGCCGAGCTTCTTCTCCGGGCGCTACAGTCACCGTAACTTACAGTTACAGACCAGGCTTCAACCGCAATCGATGCGAGACTACGTAACGTTTAGCTGAGCTTACACCCCCTCCCACAGATGCTACAGCATTGCAACGTAAAAGCCAAGCTTCAGCTATGGAAGCAACAGCCAGCGTAGCCTCGTATCGACTACAGCTGAAGCTCAGCCTGCAACCTGTAAGTGAAGGGGGCTGTGGAGCCCGGAGTCGATGATCGGCTTGTGCGTTACAATTCTGAAACACCCGTGGTAGAGGTGGTGGATGCTCGATTCAAGCATTACGTAGCCTCGCAAAGACTTCAACAGGCTGAGCAAACAGCAAGCAATCAATGCGAGGCTACGCAACATTTGAGATTAACATTCACCCCCTCCCCCACAGACGCAACAGCGTTTCAACGTACAAGCCGAGCTTCTTCTCCGGGCGCTACAGTCACCGTAACTTACAGTTACAGACCAGGCATCAACCGCAATCGATGTGAGACTACGTAACGTTTAGCTGAGCTTACACCCCCTCCCACAGATGCTACAGCATTGCAACGTAAAAGCCAAGCTTCAGCTATGGAAGCAACAGCCAGCGTAGCCTCGTATCGACTACAGCTGAAGCTCAGCCTGCAACCTGTAAGTGAAGGGGGCTGTGGAGCCCGGAGTCGATGATCGGCTTGTGCGTTACAATTCTGAAACACCCGTGGTAGAGGTGGTGGATGCTCGACTCAAGCATTACGTAGCCACGCAAAGACTTCAACAGGCTGAGCAAACAGCAAGCAATCAATGCGAGGCTACGCAACATTTGAGATTAACATTCACCCCCTCCCCCACAGACGCAACAGCGTTACAACGTACAAGCCGAGCTTCTTCTCCGGGAGCTACAGTCACCGTAACTTACAGTTACAGACCAGGCTTCAACCGCAATCGATGCGAGACTACGTAACGTTTAGCTGAGCTTACACCCCCTCCCACAGATGCTACAGCATTGCAACGTAAAAGCCAAGCTTCAGCTATGGAAGCAACAGCCAGCATAGCCTCGTATCGACTACAGCTGAAGCTCAGCCTGCAACCTGTAAGTGAAGGGGGCTGTGGAGCCCGGAGTCGATGATCGGCTTGTGCGTTACAATTCTGAAACACCCGTGGTAGAGGTGGTGGATGCTCGATTCAAGCATTACGTAGCCTCGCAAAGACTTCAACAGGCTGAGCAAACAGCAAGCAATCAATGCGAGGCTACGCAACATTTGAGATTAACATTCACCCCCTCCCCCACAGACGCTACAGCGTTTCAACGTACAAGCCGAGCTTCTTCTCCGGGCGCTACAGTCACCGTAACTTACAGTTACAGACCAGGCATCAACCGCAATCGATGTGAGACTACGTAACGTTTAGCTGAGCTTACACCCCCTCCCACAGATGCTACAGCATTGCAACGTAAAAGCCAAGCTTCAGCTATGGAAGCAACAGCCAGCGTAGCCTCGTATCGACTACAGTTGAAGCTCGGCCTGCAACCTGTAAGTGAAGGGGGCTGTGGAGCCCGGAGTCGATGATCGGCTTGTGCGTTACAATTCTGAAACACCCGTGGTAGAGGTGGTGGATGCTCGATTAAAGCATTACGTAGCCTCGCAAAGACTTCAACAGGCTGAGCAAACAGCAAGCAATCAATGCGAGGCTACGCTACATTTGAGCTTAGCATTCACCCCATCCCCCACAGACGCTACAGCGTTGCAGCGTACAAGCCGAGCTTCTTCTCCGGGCGCTACAGTCACCGTAACTTACAGTTACAGACCAGGCATCAACCGCAATCGATGCGAGACTACGTAACGTTTAGCTGAGCTTACACCCCCTCCCACAGATGCTACAGCATTGCAACGTAAAAGCCAAGCTTCAGCTATGGAAGCAACAGCCAGCGTAGCCTCGTATCGACTACAGTTGAAGCTCGGCCTGCAACCTGTAAGTGAAGGGGGCTGTGGAGCCCGGAGTCGATGATCGGCTTGTGCGTTACAATTCTGAAACACCCGTGGTAGAGGTGGTGGATGCTCGATTCAAGCATTACGTAGCCTCGCAAAGACTTCAACAGGCTGAGCAAACAGCAAGCAATCAATGCGAGGCTACGCTACATTTGAGCTTAGCATTCACCCCCTCCCCCACAGACGCTACAGCGTTGCAGCGTACAAGCCGAGCTTCTTCTCCGGGCGCTACAGTCACCGTAACTTACAGTTACAGACCAGGCATCAACCGCAATCGATGCGAGACTACGTAACGTTTACCTGAGCATACACCCCCTCCCACGGATGCTACAGCATTGCAACGTAAAAGCCAAGCTTCAGCTATGGAAGCAACAGCCAGCGTAGCCTCGTATCGTTTGCAGTTGAAGCTCGGCCTGCAACCTGTAAGTGAAGGGGGCTGTGGAGCCCGGAGTTGATGATCGGCTTGTACGTTAAAATTCTGTAACACCCGTGGTAGAGGTGGTGGATGCTCGACTCAAGCATTATGTAGCCTCGCAAAGACTTCAACTGGCTGAGCAAACAGCAAGCAATCAAAGCGAGGCTACGCAAAGTTTGAGCTTAGCATTCACCCCCTTCCCTACAGACGCAACAGCGTTGCAACGTACAAGCCGAGCTTCTTCTCCGGGCGCTACAGTCACCGTAACTTACAGTTACAGACCAGGCTTCAACCGCAATCGACGCGACACTACGTAACGTTTAGCTTAGCATACACCCCACCCCCATGGATGCTACCGCATTGCAACGTAAAAGCCAAGCTTCAGCTATGGAAGCAACAGCCAGCGTAGCCTCGTATCGACTACAGTTGAAGCTCAGCCTATAACTGTAAGTGAAGGGGTTTGTTGAGCCCAGAGTTAATGATCGGCATGTACGTTACAATTCTGTAACATCTGTGGTAGAGGTGGTGGATGCTCGACTCAAGCGTTACGCAGCCTTGCATAGACATCGACAGGCTGACCAAACAACCGCAATCTATGCGAGGCTACGCAACGTTTGAGCAGAGATTTCACCACCTCCTCCACAGACGCAACAGCAATGCAACGTACAAGCCGAAGATCTACTCCGGGTGCTACAGTCACCGTAACTTACAGTTACAGACCGAGCTTCAACCGCAATCAGCGCAAGGCTACGTAAAGTTTGAGCTGATCATCCACCCCCTCTACCTCCACCCTCCACCTCATCCTCCCTTGACAGAAACTTTCCCTTCGATTTGAAAACGCCTACTTCGATGGATTTCCCATTGAACAGTTGACTTGCTACTTGTGACTGCGACATTATCCTCGTCCTAGCTCCTTTTCTTTAACCCAGTTTGTCATGGAAACGAAATTGGTTTCATCTATGGAGCTAAAATTCCAAAAATAAATTAAAGAATGTTATTAGTTCATCGTTACATAAAGCTCGGCTGCTATTTTTTTTCTTATTATTTTAAATATCTAAAATGTTTCATTCGTGTGGTTTTTTCCTACCAGCTGCTGTCTGCAGCCTATTTTGAAAGGCGATATTTTCAAACAAATAATTTTGCTTCCAATAAAATAAATAATATAATTTCTGAGTTCAAATCTGCTCCATTTCATAACATATTAGTAATATTGAGTTATTCTGATATGTTTGAAGCGTACAATTGTTTTAGATACTTATAGAGAGATTGTTTAAAAAGGTAATATGGTTGCTATATTTAGAAAAAAACTCAATCTTTTTTCAGTTTAAATTTGGCTTAATACTATGAGGGGCTCCTTCTCTGAAAGAGTGGTCCCAATTGTTAAGTAATCAAATGGAGGATAATTTTAAAAGTCAAATTGTTGGATAGAATATTATTTAATATTCTGAATAACATTATTGAATTTGATATTATGTATTGTTGAATATAATATTATGTATTATTGAATATAATATTATGTAGTATTGAATGCAATATTATGTATTATTGATTATAATAATATTTTATGTAATATTATGTATTATTGAATATATTTTATGTAATGTTATTGAATATTTCATTAGTTCTTGTATTAGCAGTAATTAAATTATTGCGCATCATGCTGGCTGTTCAGACCAAAAAAATTTTCATAGCTTATTTATCAAGCATATAATAATTCGTTAATGTGTCTACTTCTCTATTTGGTTAAAGCTTAAACAGAAAATAAGCATAAGATGCTCGTATATAGCTTATCATGCTTATGCTATACAGACTAGCTTTTTAGCACTTCATGCAGGTTAGCATTGTGAAGCAATCTTGCAGACATAAGATTGTAGTCATAACAATACATAGCAGAAACTAGCTCATTCCTGTTGTTACTATTGCTATTTCTAGCACGACACTTTTGACTTGGGAATCCTTAAATTTTATTATTATTAATAATTACCCAATTTATGATCTGTTATGTTATCTGATTTTAAATTTTTATTCTATTATTTTAAACTCTGTTTACTATGCAATTTAAACTTCATTACCTGGTTACATGATTACCCGATGTCTGCCATATTTTGAAGATAACTGTACTTCGTGTAACTATTTGTGACATGTCATTTAAATCGACTATGATATTGATATGTGATCTTGATTCAATATAAAACGATGGAGTGTTTGGGAAATTTTAATCATGCCCACTATACAACAGAGTTGTTGGGGAAATATGAAAATGATCCCATTATAAAACACTCTTTTTATGCTGGAACATTAATTTGTGACACCTACTTTTTTGCTAAAGAGTTTGTTGTAAGATAATTAATTAGATTTGAAATTTTGAGCCTATTTCATTTGTGAAAACCTTTTTTTTTTTGCTTTTTTTTATTTTAATCAAGCGACTCAGGGGATAGAACACAGGTGATAGGATGGATCATTTAGCCTGGATACCGGACATAGATTCCCTCCGTCAAAAAATTTGGTGGGTTCATTCGACTACTTTTTAATCATTTTTAAGAGGTACTTATTAAATACTTATTTCCAATTCTGTTTTCATGGTACGAATAAAACTAGTCAATTTATATCAGTAACTGCAAATACTGTATTGTAAAAGTTTGAATTTCTTATTTAATTTTATTTCTTTTTAAATCAATGTTGTTTGGTTAAAGCCATGCAAAAATGCAGGATACATTTAATGAAATACTGAGAGACAGAATTGCAAGTTTTTCAGAAATGTTTTGTATAATGATATCGACCCTACTAGCCCATAACTAGGAATTGGGCATATAAAAATCAATGACTGGTTAGTTCAATTGCCTTATATATAAGTTTTTTTTTAATATGAAATATCATAACTTTCGGCCCGTGATCGAACTAATTTATAAGTGAACTAATTATAGGACATACTGGCTATAATTAAGCAAAATGAGAACTTTTTTCAGCTAAAAGTACTTAATTGGTTATAAAGAGTCTTAATTTGCACTGCGAAATAAATTAAAGAAAAAATCTTTCAAGTAAGGAATATAGTGCAATTTAAAAATGTGTTCTAATACTGGGACACCAAGGCCGTAGAGGTTAAGTTTTCTTTATTCTATTAAATGACTTTTATTAATAAGCTGTGAAGAAAAGACGCTTAATTTACAAAAAAGGAAAACGAAAATAAATAAAAATATCATTAAAATAATACTACTTACAATTTTCATGCGAACTTCAATGTTGCCTTCAGTCAAGAATTTTTTTGAGAAGAAATGACAAAGCATTTAATCAATCGAAGTAACAATTGCTTATGGCATATTGTTAAAATAAAAGTTTACATTGTTAAAGCATACGAAAAATTTTACAGCTTGTTTCGATATTTTATGTAAGAATAAATTTTGTCGTGTTAGCAACAATGTGTATAATTGTTTTTTTACATTGTTTATTTAATAGTTAATTTAATATAAAAATGGTTTGAGTTAGTCGATTAAAGACAAGATTAAAAAAAAAGAAGAAAAGGTATGGAAACGGTCAAATACCGCGAGAATACATCGACACAAAAATCGAAAAATACACTCGTAATATCATATCAAATGAGGAATTCAATTACAGAGCTTATCCTTTAAATCTCCTCCCTCCCCGGGGGGTGGTTGAGTGGAGTCCACTTCAATATCTTAAAAATAAGCCCTTGTTTTTTTGTCTTTTTTTATCGTAGATTAAAATTTTCCGAAAAAGGACGAACCCCGATTTGACTTGCAAAATGTTCTTAGATATCATTATTGTTTTATTTTGCATTATGAGAGGTGTTAAAGACCCACCCATTTTTGAGTTTATTACTGTCAATGTTCAACTCTGCAGTCTTCTGATTTTGAATCCAGCCACGAAGACAAGTGAACTTCTAGATCAAGCATTGGGACTAACTTGCCTTTCTTATTGCCAATTTCCTCTGGTTTTTGACAACTTTTTTTTAAAAACTCGTCTTTGCATAGCATGCAGAGGAAAGCCACGAGAAAGTCCCACTGTTAGACCGATGGCAAAAGCATTCTAACCCCAAGTCTCTGTACGACCACTGAGAATATTTAAAGTTCATTCAAACTGAATTTAAAAAAAACACAAAAGCAATAAATTCGGAGATGAGAACGAGACACTAACTGCCGAAATTTTTGCAAGTAAATACGTTCCACCAATCAGGTTTACAATCGCATCTCTACTTTTGCTTAGGCGAATTTTTCGCATATTGTGTACACGATCCCTTTTGACAGCTTTGTGGTCGGTGCCAGCAGGGAGCGAAACCAGCTAAGGATACTTTTCTGCTCGGTTTTCGGTGCAAACCGGATGCATTATACAGAAGCATCACCAAAAGATCAAAATTTTCGATGAGTTCCGGGTACCCGAACTTATTTATATTTCATGTAGCTATAAATTACTAAACTTATTTAGTTTTATAAAAAAAGCTATTAAATTATAAATACCTTTGAAACGACTAAGACGTTCATTCTAGTAGCTGTCGATTACATCAGAACCAATATAATATGACATCCTAACCAAACGTGAAGAACTTGAAGTTGCAATTCAATAGTTTAAAATTTTTTTAAAATTCTATAGTTCGTGATTCGAATTAATTTTCAATAAACTATGGATTCCATATCCACATCACCTTACCTGCACGAGTTTCAGTTACTGCAGTTGATTGTGTGGATAGGATATTTCCAAACAGATAACTTTGCTTCCAATAAAAAAATATATTTAAAAAGAACTCGCTTTTTTGGAAATGCCGATTTGGCTTTGATTGACTTAATTATTAATATGTGTTTTTCTTGTGTTCTTACATACGTAAAAGTTAGTATTTAGTTAGAGTATAGCTAGAAAAAGTAAATTTTTCAAATTTTTATTTAAATTTAAGTTTCGAAATTTGTATATTGTTGATAAGGTAATCAATGTTTTGAAAGCTTAGATTTTATTCTAATTTTTAAAGTTTTATTACTTCTCAAACACCTGTTGTTGCACCAAACAAGTTGAGCTAAATAGTCTCAAAATACAGCGGATAATAACTCTGAAATATAGGTGGTAAAGAGAAAATGCAGCGCTCTCTAGTAAAGAAAACAGCAACTTTTCTGGTATAAAATTGCATCGACGAGAAAGGATATTTCATGACTGTTTTTTTTCACAAATAAATCTTTATTTATTAATAATATAAGGTGTTCCTTCCCAAAAAAGTCGTCCCAGTCTTTAAGTAATGAAATAGACAAAAAGTTTAGAAGTCGAAATGTTAGATTGAATATAATTTAATATTACATTAAATCTAATATTATTCGCATTCAAGTTATTTGTAGCACGTAAGAACCTCTTACTAGCACATTATGCCGTTCCTATTTAAAATGTCTTCATAGCCTATTAAATTAAGAAGTATTAACACGACGCAATTATTCATTAAAGTACCTATCCACTCATGTTTGGAAAATCGTGTCCAACAAATTAGCAATTCATACTGACGCATAGAGCGTTATGCTATATCCGCCTAAGCTGCTTACAAAACATATTACGTAGGCAAGCATTAAAAAGCATACAATAGCACGTTAATGTGTCTCCATGCCTTGGAAGAAGCGTTAACAGCAAATTAGCATAAGATACTTGTATGTACCCGGATGCTACTTGACGGGGGTTGGACGGAGTTAAGTTTTGATAAGATACTTGTATATAACTTATCGTGCTATTGCTATGGTAACTCGATATGCAGAATTTGATGCTAGCTAGCAATGTGCAGTATATAATAGCTTGAATACCTTGCTGACATAGCAAGGTATAGCAAGAAACGAGCCTGTTATGGTTGCTGGTACTAGCATGAATTTTGACTTGGGAATCCTAAAATTTTATTATTAATTATCCAATTTATGATCTGTTTTCTTATCTGATATCAAATTTTTTTCTATTATTTTAAACTCTGTTTACTATGTAATTAGTATTTCATTACCTCAGATCCGATGTCTGCCATATGACGAAGACAACTGTACTTAGTGGAACTATTTGCAATTGTTACTATGATATGTGATTTTAGCCCACTATAAGACAACGGAGTGTTTGGAAAATTTTAATGAAGCCCATTATTAAACAGTGTTGTTGAGGCAACATAAATGAGGTCGATGGTCGTATTATAAAACACTCGTTCTGTTGGAGCATTAATTTGAGATATCTACTATTTCGTTTTAGACTTCGTTGCAAAATAATTAATTGGATGAGCACTTTTGGGCCAGTTTTCATGGCAAAAAGTTATGCATTTTTTGGATTTTAGATTAACACCACGGTGGTGGCCTAGCTGGGTCGTTTGACTGGGGAGCCGGACTTGGGAGGTTCAGGAAATTCGGTGAGTTCACTAGATTACTTTTTAAGCATTTTTATGAGGAAATGATTAAATGCGTATGTCTTTACTTTTATACTTCCCGAGTAAGTATAAAAGTTAAACTATATATGTAACTGCAAATGTTGTATTGCAAAAATTTAAATTTCTTAATTGTTTGGGAAATCCACATTGTTTGGATAAGGCCATGTATAAATTCAAGATACGTTTAATGCAAAACTGAGCGATACAATTGCAAGTTTTTCAGAAATGTTATATATACTGATATTGACATTTACGTTCCATAACTATGAATTGGGCACGAAGGAAATCAATGACAGGTTAGATACACTGATCTATACAAGTTTCTTTAATATTAAATGTTATAACATTCGGCTAATGATCGATTGATCTAATTGTTGGACACACAAGCTATAATTAAACAAAATAACAGCTTTTTTTCTTTTCAGTTAAAAGTACTGAATTAGTCATTAAGAGACTTAATTTGTACTACATAACAATTTTTAGATGCAAGAAACTACATATAATAATATTTTGAAAATAACAAGTAGATAAAAGCCGTTTTACTTATTTTGTATGTTGCCATCAATTGAGCGGGTCTCTATTTTTGAACAACGTTATTAGTAGAACGCTAGATTTCGCAGTTAAAAAAAATATATATAAAATTAAGGAATATACTCGTGGAATAATATAAAAATGAACAATATCCTAATACCTTGACCTCAAGATCGAAAGAGTGAAGTTGTTTATATTACATTCAAATATTTTTAATAGTATGCTGTGAAGAAAAATCATGTAATTACAACAACAAAAAACTAACATAATTAAAACTATCAGTAAAAGGAAATCACTTACAATTTTCTTGCGAACTTCATTGTCGATTACTATCAAGAAATCCGATGACTAAATGAAAGAGCCGTTAAGATTTAAAAACAAATATTGTCTATATCATTATTAAAATACATGGTTACATTGTTAAAGCATACGAATACTGATACAACTTATTTCGACATTTTAAACAAAAACGAATTCTGGTTGAAAAAAAGAAGCAACAATGCTTGTTCGTGTTCTTTCACTGTTTAAATAATAGTTAATTTAGCAATAAAATATGTTGAAGTAGTTGAGTAAAGACAAGGTACAAAAAAAAATATGGAAACGATAAAATACCACAAGAAATACACATCGACTCAAAAATTTAAAAATACACTCGTTAAAATAATTTAAAATGAGGAATTCAAATGCACAGAACGTCCTCCCAATCTCTACCCCGGAGGTAGTGTGGGGTCAACTTCAGAATCTTAAAATTATACCCCTGTTTTTTATTGCAGATTTGAATTTGCTAGAAAAAAACAGAGGTGACTTGCAAAATAAGTAAAAGAATACAAAATATTTAATTCTACGAGTATAATAACAGAATTTTCTTTGAAAGAAACGCGCAAGGAAGCAGAAATTTTCAAAAGAAAGAATAATTGAAGCAATAAAGAAAAAAGAAAAACAATGGAAATAAAAATATGGCCACCAAAGCCGACATCTTCAGGGGGTACCAGCTCCGGAAGCCATAGAACAAAACCTTTTCTATTTAATTTTTTTAACTCTAAACAATTGAGAAAAACAGGGCGAAATTAATTCCCTATCATTTTTTTCTTCTACTGCGCATTTTAATGGAGGGCGTTGTTTTCTTTTATTTCAAATGTGTCTTTTACATTGAGTGTGTTTCAGAAAATTGCTGTTTGACCAATTTAATGTGAGTTTTCGGTTTTTCATTTTGGATTATATTTTCAAGATTATGTACGAAATTTCTCTTCTGATTAGATTTTATGTATTGCTTGTATTTTTCCAGGACTTTTGCAAAACCTTCGGGGTGTTATTGACCATTAATCATCCACAGATCGTAATTTTGACCTGAACCAGAGAACGATCAATCTCCAATTCAGTACCCCAGAAGAATAATTTGTTATGGGGACATAAAGGAATTTGCGACAGATTTAGTGTGCACCAGTCACCATTTACAACACTGGGAGTCTTCGGCCAGCTGGATTCGAACTCCCATTCTCCCGAAAGTGAGTCCGGTATTCTAGTGTTAGTTAAATTTATATTTTAATGTATGATTCTTTGCTTTGTTGTAAAGTTGATTTAAAGTTATTTTCCACATCACTACATGTAAATGTACGACCACAGTTGCAGATCGCAAATTTCAGCATTGCTTTACAACTTTTTTTTCATAAAAACTTAGCGTAAACTCGACCTGGTGTAATAAATTATTATTCATTAATCGCATTTTTCATCTTTAACCTTACCTGCTTTAGAGCAAGGTGATCAAAATTTTTATTGATTACCAGAATAACTAATACAGAAATCTAAAAATTTCTGATTTATTTGGTATCCACTGGAAAATATCTTTTATAAAAAGGTAAAACAATAAAAAATAGGAAATCGTAAATTTTTTATTTGCGTTTTTGCTAAAACGTGATCATTCAAATTACATTTGAAAAATAAATAAGAAAATATCACATCAAACATTAATATATCACTTGTTTAAATCAGCACTGTTGGAATTCGTTGAAATATAATACCGTTCAAATTTGGTACACCCTTAAGAGGATGCCATACCGCGGAGGAAATTTTCGTTGCAGCAAATTCTCTTTCCCCTTCATCTCTAATTTAAAATTTAAAAGGAAGAAAAAGTAAGTTCAAGGCAAAGCTAGAGTAAGTCATGCAGTTTCAGTTGCTGAAAAAAATACTTCAAAATATTAAAATGCAAATAAATCATAAGAAGAGAACTTGACCGTTGCGTAATCCTAAGTTATCATATCATAATTTATTTTCATTTTTATATTTTAAAATTTTCTTCTCAGTATTTGAAATTTCATGGCATACTCTAGGTTTGTCTGAACTCCTTCTAATCTTCAAATTTTAAATTAGTAATGAAGGAAAAAGAGCATTTTCGAGGAAAATTTCCTTCCGTGATATGGCATCCTCTTAATAATAAACTCTTAATTTGAATAAAATTTTAATAACTTCTCAGAATTTTCTTGCTTTGATTTAACAACTAAATTAAAGTTGCACAAATTTTGCATTGTATTGTGATCAAAGATACGGATTCAGCGTTGATTTTTGTGACAACTGTTATTTTTCCAAGAATGTCCTGATCCAGGTTCTTCAACATTTTCCAAGTGTTTCTTAAACTTAGGAATAAGCAGTTCTTTTATTTTCCATTTTGAACTGGTCTATAGATATGATTCAGCTTTGATTTTTGAGACAACTTATTTTTCCAAGAATGTCCTGATCCAGGTTCTACAACATTTTCCAAGAGTTTCTTAATCTTAGGAATAAGAAGTTCTTTTATTTTCCATTTTGAACTGGTCTACAGATATGATTCAGCTTTGATTTTTGAGACAACTTATTTTTCCAAGAATGTCCTGATCCAGGTTCTTCAACATTTTCCAAATGTTTCTTAATCTTAGGAATAAGCAATTCTTTTATTTTCCATTTTGAACTGGTCTATAGATATGATTCAGCTTTGATTTTTGAGACAACTTATTTTTCCAAGAATGTCCTGATCCAGGTTCTTCAACATTTTCCAAGTGTTTCTTAATCTTAGGAATAAGCAATTCTTTTATTTTCCATTTTGAACTGGTCTATAGATATGATTCAACGTTGATTTTTGAGACAACTTATTTTTCCAAGAATGTCCTGATCCAGGTTCTACAACATTTTCCAAGAGTTTCTTAATCTTAGGAATAAGAAGTTCTTTTATTTTCCATTTTGAACTGGTCTACAGATATGATTCAGCTTTGATTTTTGAGACAACTTATTTTTCCAAGAATGTCCTGATCCAGATTCTTCAACATTTCCCAAGTGTTTCTTAATCTTAGGAATAAGCAATTCTTTTATTTTCCATTTTGAACTGGTCTATAGATATGATTCAACGTTGATTTTTGAGACAACTTATTTTTCCAAGAATGTCCTGATCCAGGTTCTACAACATTTTCCAAGAGTTTCTTAATCTTAGGAATAAGAAGTTCTTTTTAGATATGATTCAGCTTTGATTTTTGAGACAACTTATTTTTCCAAGAATGTCCTGATCCAGGTTCTACAACATTTTCCAAGAGTTTCTTAATCTTAGGAATAAGAAGTTCTTTTATTTTCCATTTTGAACTGGTCTACAGATATGATTCAGCTTTGATTTTTGAGACAACTTATTTTTCCAAGAATGTCCTGATCCAGATTCTTCAACATTTCCCAAGTGTTTCTTAATCTTAGGAATAAGCAATTCTTTTATTTTCCATTTTGAACTGGTCTATAGATATGATTCGGCGTTGATTTTTGAGACAACTTATTTTTCCAAGAATGTCCTGATCCAGGTTCTACAACATTTTCCAAGAGTTTCTTAATCTTAGGAATAAGAAGTTCTTTTATTTTCCATTTTGAACTGGTCTATAGATATGATTCAGCTTTGA
This sequence comes from Parasteatoda tepidariorum, assembly GCF_982258835.1. Lineage (NCBI taxonomy): Eukaryota > Metazoa > Arthropoda > Arachnida > Araneae > Theridiidae > Parasteatoda > Parasteatoda tepidariorum. The sequence continues at coordinate 74,307,617 of NC_141759.1, read as the reverse complement.
TTTTTGAGACAACTTATTTTTCCAAGAATGTCCTGATCCAGGTTCTACAACATTTTCCAAGAGTTTCTTTAATTTTGGAATAAGCAATTCTTTTATTTGCCATTTTGAACGGGTCTACAGATAAGATTCAGCGTTGATTTTTGAGACAACTTATTTTTCCAAGAATGTCCTGATCCAGATTCTTCAACATTTCCCAAGTGTTTCTTAATCTTAGGAATAAGCAATTCTTTTATTTTCTATTTTGAACGGGTCTACAGATAAGATTCAACGTTGATTTTTGAGACAACTTATTTTTCCAAGAATGTCCTGATTCAGATTTTTCAACATTTCCCAAGTGTTTCTTAATCTTAGGAATAAGCAATTCTTTTATTTTCCATTTTGAACTGGTCTATAGATATGATTCAGCGTTGATTTTTGAGACAACTTATTTTTCCAAGAATGTCCTGATCCAGGTTCTACAACATTTTCCAAGAGTTTCTTAATCTTAGGAATAAGAAGTTCTTTTATTTTCCATTTTGAACTGGTCTATAGATATGATTCAGCGTTGATTTTTGAGACAACTTATTTTTCCAAGAATGTCCTGATCCAGGTTCTACAACATTTTCCAAGAGTTTCTTTAATTTTGGAATAAGCAATTCTTTTATTTGCCATTTTGAACGGGTCTACAGATAAGATTCAGCGTTGATTTTTGAGACAACTTATTTTTCCAAGAATGTCCTGATCCAGATTCTTCAACATTTCCCAAGTGTTTCTTAATCTTAGGAATAAGCAATTCTTTTATTTTCTATTTTGAACGGGTCTACAGATAAGATTCAACGTTGATTTTTGAGACAACTTATTTTTCCAAGAATGTCCTGATTCAGATTTTTCAACATTTCCCAAGTGTTTCTTAATCTTAGGAATAAGCAATTCTTTTATTTTCCATTTTGAACTGGTCTATAGATATGATTCAGCGTTGATTTTTGAGACAACTTATTTTTCCAAGAATGTCCTGATCCAGATTCTTCAACATTTCCCAAGTGTTTCTTAATCTTAGGAATAAGCAATTCTTTTATTTTCCATTTTGAACTGGTCTATAGATATGATTCAACGTTGATTTTTGAGACAACTTATTTTTCCAAGAATGTCCTGATCCAGGTTCTACAACATTTTCCAAGAGTTTCTTAATCTTAGGAATAAGAAGTTCTTTTTAGATATGATTCAGCTTTGATTTTTGAGACAACTTATTTTTCCAAGAATGTCCTGATCCAGGTTCTACAACATTTTCCAAGAGTTTCTTAATCTTAGGAATAAGAAGTTCTTTTATTTTCCATTTTGAACTGGTCTACAGATATGATTCAGCTTTGATTTTTGAGACAACTTATTTTTCCAAGAATGTCCTGATCCAGATTCTTCAACATTTCCCAAGTGTTTCTTAATCTTAGGAATAAGCAATTCTTTTATTTTCCATTTTGAACTGGGCTACAGATATGATTCAGCGTTTATTTTTGAGACAACTTATTTTTCCAAGAATGTCCTGATTCAGATTTTTCAACATTTCCCAAGTGTTTCTTAATCTTAGGAATAAGCAATTCTTTTATTTTCCATTTTGAACTGGTCTATAGATATGATTCAGCGTTGATTTTTGAGACAACTTATTTTTCCAAGAATGTCCTGATCCAGGTTCTACAACATTTTCCAAGAGTTTCTTAATCTTAGGAATAAGAAGTTCTTTTATTTTCCATTTTGAACTGGTCTATAGATATGATTCAGCGTTGATTTTTGAGACAACTTATTTTTCCAAGAATGTCCTGATCCAGGTTCTACAACATTTTCCAAGAGTTTCTTTAATTTTGGAATAAGCAATTCTTTTATTTGCCATTTTGAACGGGTCTACAGATAAGATTCAGCGTTGATTTTTGAGACAACTTATTTTTCCAAGAATGTCCTGATCCAGATTCTTCAACATTTCCCAAGTGTTTCTTAATCTTAGGAATAAGCAATTCTTTTATTTTCTATTTTGAACGGGTCTACAGATAAGATTCAACGTTGATTTTTGAGACAACTTATTTTTCCAAGAATGTCCTGATTCAGATTTTTCAACATTTCCCAAGTGTTTCTTAATCTTAGGAATAAGCAATTCTTTTATTTTCCATTTTGAACTGGTCTATAGATATGATTCAGCGTTGATTTTTGAGACAACTTATTTTTCCAAGAATGTCCTGATCCAGATTCTTCAACATTTCCCAAGTGTTTCTTAATCTTAGGAATAAGCAATTCTTTTATTTTCCATTTTGAACTGGTCTATAGATATGATTCAACGTTGATTTTTGAGACAACTTATTTTTCCAAGAATGTCCTGATCCAGGTTCTACAACATTTTCCAAGAGTTTCTTAATCTTAGGAATAAGAAGTTCTTTTTAGATATGATTCAGCTTTGATTTTTGAGACAACTTATTTTTCCAAGAATGTCCTGATCCAGGTTCTACAACATTTTCCAAGAGTTTCTTAATCTTAGGAATAAGAAGTTCTTTTATTTTCCATTTTGAACTGGTCTACAGATATGATTCAGCTTTGATTTTTGAGACAACTTATTTTTCCAAGAATGTCCTGATCCAGATTCTTCAACATTTCCCAAGTGTTTCTTAATCTTAGGAATAAGCAATTCTTTTATTTTCCATTTTGAACTGGTCTATAGATATGATTCGGCGTTGATTTTTGAGACAACTTATTTTTCCAAGAATGTCCTGATCCAGGTTCTACAACATTTTCCAAGAGTTTCTTAATCTTAGGAATAAGAAGTTCTTTTATTTTCCATTTTGAACTGGTCTATAGATATGATTCAGCTTTGATTTTTGAGACAACTTATTTTTCCAAGAATGTCCTGATCCAGGTTCTACAACATTTTCCAAGAGTTTCTTTAATTTTGGAATAAGCAATTCTTTTATTTGCCATTTTGAACGGGTCTACAGATAAGATTCAGCGTTGATTTTTGAGACAACTTATTTTTCCAAGAATGTCCTGATCCAGATTCTTCAACATTTCCCAAGTGTTTCTTAAATTTTGGAATAAACTATTCTTTTATTTTCCATTTTGAACTGGTCTATAGATATGATTCAGCGTTGATTTTTGAGACAACTTATTTTTCCAAGAATGTCTTGATCCAGGTTTTTCAACATTTTCCAAGAGTTTCTTAATCTTAGGAATAAGCAATTCTTTTATTTTCCATTTTGAACTGGGCTACAGATATGATTCAGCGTTTATTTTTGAGACAACTTATTTTTCCAAGAATGTCCTGATCCAGATTCTTCAACATTTCCCAAATGTTTCCTAAACTTAGGAATAAGCAATTCTTTTATTTTCCATTTTGAACTGGTCTGCAGATATGATTCAGCGTTGATTTCTGAGACAACTTATTTTTCCAAGAATGCCCTGATCCAGGTTCTTCAACATTTTCCAAGTGTTTCTTAAATTTTGGAATAAACTATTCTTTTATTTGCCATTTTGAACGGGTCTACAGATATGAGTCAGCGTTGATTTTTGAGACAACTGTTATTTTTCCAAGAATGTCCTGGTCCAGATTCTTCAACATTTTCCAATATTTTCTTAAATTTAGGAATAAGCAATTCTTTTATTTGCCATTTTGAACTGGTCTACAACTCCGAGCAAAATAATCATATTTATAGCCTTGAGCACAATTTTGTGTGAATGTTGCAGAATATGGAGAACAAGCCTTACTTCCGAACAATCCACAGAAGGGCCTGGACAATCCTTGGATTAAGAATTTTGGACCAGGCGATCTTCTATTTCTTCTGATGTCTGGTTGTAGCAACTGGAAAGGTAAAGCAGGTTCTTTATCAGTTACATACTCCTTAAACGGAACATCATTGAGGATGCTATGAAATTCCTTTTGAAACCTTCTGAAAACATCACTTTCAATCATGTCTGGTAAAGGTATAGAGATGCTTTGTCCTGTATGCATCAGAGATTGAAGCAATAGCAGTAGCATTATCACATGTTTCAAAACAATCTTCATCCTGTAACCAAAAAAGTAATTAATTATCTTTTTTTATTTAATATGCTTCTATATTACACTGAACAATTATTTTGTTAGAATGATAAATGTAGCTGTTTCATGTTTACTTACCAAACAATACCTCAAGAGTTTTCCCCATGCTTACTTTTTTTTGCTTGTATTAAAAGAATAAAAATGTAATTGTTTGTTTCTTTATTGCGAAAACCATCCGAATTTATTAACAATTTTGCTGTTGAGTACGATTACATAATCAAGGTACTCTTTAGAAAAGTTGTTGATTGCTAGCCAAATGGCTAAACTATCCAGTGAAAACATAATTAATGGAATGAATTTGGGAAAAATAACTCAATTTTTTTATTTTTAGTTGACGGCCGCAATGCCAGCGTTATTGTTGTTGGATTTCGAAGCCCCCATAGCCAGGATTGTAAAGTTATTCCAAAGAGTATGGAAGGTTTCCGGAAAGAAAAAGTGGATCACGTTGGAATTTATCATGGTTTGATAGGGGAGATCATTTATACGGAAAGAACAAGTTGGGAAAGCCTAAGAGAAAAACCGGTGTATGAAGGAATATTTTGTATTTACTGACACTGTTTCAACTAAAAATATCCTGGAACTGAAGTATTAAAGGATATTACTTTTTAAAGCGAGTAAAATTATGTTTGAACTAAAGAAACGCGGTTTTGTGCTGCCAAAAGAAATCTGTGAGAGACAGAAACAGTGCCAACTTCTTAAACAGAGATAGGGATTTGAGTCCATCTGCAGGAAGGACTCTCTGCTGCACGAAGACTTGAGATATAAATTATTTAGATAATGCGGATTGGGTCTGCTATATTCCAGCACATTTTTGATTGTAGCTTTAACAATCCGGATAAGATGAAAAGTTCGAGATCTCTATTACATGCTAGACCATGAAGCGCGTTAGTTTATTGAAACTTATATTTTGAGGTAGGACACGTACAATTTGTAGTAAATTCTTAGAATTTTAATGGAGTTTAATCGATGAATTTATTCTTTAAAATGGTAAACTGGGTCGGTTGGAAAGGAGCATTCAATGGAAATATTAGTAGTAGCGTGTTTTGAAGGTGTGGTAGCTATTTTCCAGTCATTACACTAATTTCAGTTTACGAGAAGAACACTTTGAAAGTTTAGAAGTTTACATTAGAAGTTATAGAGGTCAGCTTTAGAAGTTTTACCTTAGAAGTTAGTTTTAGAAGTTTTAAATTTCTACTGGTTTGTAACATCTTTGAATTAAGTGTTGGCATACTGGCAATAATACACCGGAAAGGATTAAGAAATATGGAAATTTAATGGTTTATTATATACTAGTTTTTTATCTTTTGCAAGGTTCAATTAACATCCCTGCCTTTAGATAAAAAATATAGGAGTCTACCAGGCTGAACGGTGCGCAAACGCTGTGCAAAACGTGGAGGTAGCGGGTTGGAATCCTATTGTTACCTGTATCTTCGTGCTTTCCTTATCTGTATTGTGCTATTTTTCCTTCTATTTGCCAAAGGTTTATAAGCATATATTGAGCACACAAGCCTGCAAATGTATGAGAAATCCAATAGGAGCAGGTCGTTGTTATGTGCTAGAAGACTGTGGATTTGTTGCCTGTTATATTCGATCGGGCCTACTTCGCAAAATTTAGATTATGATTTGAGATACTCTAACCATACGTTCGAGGCAGAATTTGCATGACGTTTGTGACGCAACCATCCATGTATACAAACGGTTCACGTTTCGCTTTTTTATGTTTTATTTCGTAGATAACCATGATGCTGGGGTTTTAAAAAAAATTTGCTTCCATATATGCAGCCACGTTATGCTATTTTCTAGAAGTTAGTCGAAAATATGGGGAATACAAAATCTTCTTCCTTCGATACTTCATACCCGGAGTCTTTTTCTGTGTCTTATAGGACAGTTTGTTTTTACTTTCGCCGAAAACAAATGAGCTTCTGACACTTCTGGTTCATCATCAAACTCAGACAAATCTTGTTTGTTGTCAATCTTGTCAATTGCAACCACGCCAACTCAACCCACCTTATAGCAGAAATAGACTCTGTCCCCTTCCAATTCCAAATGAAAGAATATAAAATAGATTCCGAAGGAATAGAGGGCTGCTAATACAACAACAAAGGCCATGGATCCAACGACTGCAAAATATAATCTCTGTTATAAAAAATATCTTATAAATACCGATATCAGTAAAATGTCTATCCAATTGCTTTTCAACAAAACTATCATTCTTAGAAACTTGCCCTGCCAAGGCTCTGAGGACGACATTAGCTCCAAATTTCATGAGATAAACCCAATTTATGCTATAAAAATCTGTCGTTTCTTGAGAAACGGAAAACCGACTAGCACAATCATGTTAACTGTCCTATAAATACGTAACTTTCTTAAAAAGTCATGCTTTAGTATCAATATCAAGATACCAAAGTTTCTCACGATAGTAAACCCAATGCAAAACTTGCTATGGATTATAACTGCAAAATCACGATAGTGAACCCAATGCAAAACTTGCTAGGAATTATAACTGCAAAATCACGATAGTAAACCCAATGCAAAACTTGATAGGGATTATAACAGCAAAATCACGATAGTAAACCCAATAATACAAAACTTGTTATGGATTATAACTGCAAAATCACGATAGTAAACCCAATGCAAAACTTGATAGGGATTATAACTGCAAAATCACGATAGTAAACCCAATGCAAAACTTGATAGGGATTATAACAGCAAAATCACGATAGTAAATCCAATAATGCAAAACTTGCTAGGGGTTAAAACTGCAAAATCACGATAGTAAATACAATGCAAACTTGATAGGGATTATAGCTGTAAAATTACGTGGTAAACCCAATACAAAACTGGATAGGGATTAAAACTGCAAAATCACGATTGTAAACCCAATGTAAATTGCTAGGGATTATAACAGCAAAATCATGATAGTAAACCCAATACAAAACTTGCTAAGTATTATAACACCAAATTAACAATAATATGCTAAACTTGTTAGGGATTACAACAACAAAATCACGATAGTAAACCCAATGCAAAACTTTCTAGGAATTATAACTGCAAAATCACGATAGTAAACCCAATGCAAAACTTGCTAAGGATTACAACTGCAAAATCACGATAGTAAATACAATGCAAACTTGATAGGGATTATAGCTGTAAAATTACGTGGTAAACCCAATACAAAACTTGATAGGGATTAAAACTGCAAAATCACGATTGTAAACCCAATGTAAATTGCTAGGGATTATAACAGCAAAATCATGATAGTAAACCCAATACAAAACTTGCTAAGTATTATAACACCAAATTAACAATAATATGCTAAACTTGTTAGGGATTACAACAACAAAATCACGATAGTAAACCCAATGCAAAACTTTCTAGGAATTATAACTGCAAAATCACGATAGTAAACCCAATGCAAAACTTGATAGGGATTATAACAGCAAAATCACGATAGTAAATCCAATAATGCAAAACTTGCTAGGGGTTAAAACTGCAAAATCACGATAGTAAATACAATGCAAACTTGATAGGGATTATAGCTGTAAAATTACGTGGTAAACCCAATACAAAACTTGATAGGGATTAAAACTGCAAAATCACGATTGTAAACCCAATGTAAATTGCTGGGGATTATAACAGCAAAATCATGATAGTAAACCCAATACAAAACTTGCTAAGTATTATAACACCAAATTAACAATAATATGCTAAACTTGTTAGGGATTACAACAACAAAATCACGATAGTAAACCCAATGCAAAACTTTCTAGGAATTATAACTGCAAAATCACGATAGTAAACCCAATGCAAAACTTGCTAAGGATTACAACTGCAAAATCAATTATGGTAAACCCAATGCAAATTGCTAGGGATTATAACTGCAATTAACCCAATGCTAAACTTGCTAAGGATTAAAGCAGCAAAAACTGTAACGAACCTATATTTAAAATTGTTTCAATATTGTGGTACTTACGAACATGACATAAATATGAAGAAAGAATATACCAAATAAAAAGTTAGTTTCTAAGAAAAGTAGAACTTACCTAAACATTGAAATTCTTACAATGAGAGTTTCGATCAGACACAAAAAATCCGAGCTTATCTTTAATGAATTAAAATGACTATTTTATCGGATTCCTTCATTAAATTCAACTATGCATATCTCAAAAAGGAAACAGTCAGTAACAGGTAAACATTTTCATTCATGAGTTTACTCTAAATAGTCTCAAGCATTTACGTCAACAAAAAAAACAGTTTACGTCATTTTCTCAGAGGAGATGATAAATTATTATAGACTCTTGAGAGTAAAAACAATGGGCTATAACAATCTCAATTTTTCTTCTCATCCATAAATTACTGTTACAATTCCTCTGGTCAAAACGTTTAGTACTTTACTTGCATTTAATGGTAAATTATTTGTTGCAAGTCTATAGAATTTTATTTACAACCCTAATGGACATTCGCAAAATAAATAATATTTTTTAACAAATTAACTTTGTTTATGCTGTGAGTTTTTGCGAAAATAATAAAAGTTGTGGGAAAATTTCAAAAGTTTCTTTTTTTTTCACCTCGTTGTGCTTACTGCACCCTGTACTGTATGTGTTAAAATTAACATTTAAAAAAAACAGCCTAAGTTTATTTTATTTGTGCGAATTTCAATGAAACTTTCAGTTAAAAAGAAAATAAACAATTTTTACTTATAGAAATTTTCACGCAGTTGTTCAAATAAGAGCAAAATTTTCTTCAAATTTAAAAATATACCATCTGAAGGTCGGCAATGATTTTTTAATTAATCATGCGTGAATTGCATTTGGTCTCCTTTCTATTGAAATCATTTTCTAACTGCTGCGTTTTTACCTTCAGCGCACAATGACCAAACCGGTGACCAAATGATATCGGTTTGTTTTAGTAACCGCATACAATGTGTTAAAATGACTAAAATTGATTTCCTTTAAATTTAAAAACACGCCCTATGACGGGGACAATCTTATTTTAATTCATTAAGTGTAAATTGCATTTGATATACTACCTATTAAAATTATTTTCTAACTTTTGCGTTTTAAACCGCAATGCACCACTTTTAAACCGGCTGACCAACGGATTGATTTGTACGTACCATCTGTAAAATGATATAAAATTTAACAGAACTTCCTGGTTGGTTGGTTCTAATGCCACTTGCCATACTAGCAAGCCTGCTTGGTGAAACCGAGCAAATTTAAGGTAGAGGGTGCGCTTCTTGTTTTTCAGTGGCGCCATCTATGGCTAAGAATTCGACTTCTGCCACATCATACGTCACACCTGTTTTTATAAGGCGGACCCATTCATTCATCCACAGATCGTAACTTTGACCTGAATCAGAGAACGATAGATCTCCAATCCAGTACCCCCAGAAGTATTGATTTGTTATGGGAACATGGAGGACTTTGCGACTCGACAGAATTTTTACGTGCATCAGTCACCAACTACACGGGGAGTCTTCGGCCGGCGGGGTTCGAACTCTCGGACATGGGCCCAGCGGCCTACCGACCAGGCTATCCCGACCTCAGAATTTCCTATAAATTTAAAGATATGCCATCTGCCACGTGGCAATAATTTCTTTATTACAATGTGTTGAAATGACTGAGATTTTAACAGAACTACTTTTAAATTTAAAAATATAATGTCGGACGAGTGGCAATAATTTCTTTGTTACAATGTGTTAAAATGACTAAAATTTTAACAGAATTACTTTTAAATTTAAATATATAATGTCGGACGAGTGGCAATAATTTCTTTGTTGCAATGTGTTAAAATGACTGAAATTTTAACAGAATTACTCTTAAATTTAAAAATATACCGTTCGACAAGTGCCAATCATTTCTTTATAACACTGTGTTAAAATTTTATTAGAATTACTTTTAAATTTAAAAATATACTGTAGAAGAAAGTTATTGTTTTTTTTTTTTTTATTAATTGTATGTGAATAGCTGTCGGTCTGCAGCCTATTAAAATCATTTACTAACTTCTGTGTTTCTGCTTTGACCGCACCACAATTAAATGATCCACAAACCACGATTGCTTTTAGATGCAGCTTATAGAAACAAAGCACAAAACCTAGTATACCGACTTAATTCTTTATTACAATTACCGAGAGAAATAATTAAGTTACATGTTTCGGCAAGATTGTATATTTCATCATTGCTTGCGAATAAATTTGGTAACCATAATTTACACATAGATACAATACAATCAATTATTTCTTATTCCATGACAATAAGTTAAAATATTTATCGTATGCTTTGTTACAGTAGCATCGCATGAGGACAAATAGAATAAAATAAATTTATACGTAATGCGTTAAGTATTGTTTGTTTGTTAAGAATTTCTCCTTTTAGATTAAATAATAAAGAAGGAAATAGTAAAAAAAAATTCAAAGCTCAAGTACTACAAAAAATATTTTGAAGACAGAACACAGTATGCATATTACATCTTATATCAAATCTAACCAAGCATGTTAAGAAATTTAACTAACAATTAAAATAAACATATCCCTCGGTAAAATTAATAGTGAATGAATTACTTTTAAACCATTGCTGGAGTCAACAAAAGGCATATGTATTTATATGTAAATATTATTGTCATACATAATTTACATACTCTAAACCTTAACAAACTTATCTTTAAATATACACCTGTCGGGTAGACTATATTTGAGGGTGCTCCTTGATTTTCGCCAAGTTGTGATTGCGGTTGATCGCCTAGCTGGGCGATGTAGAAACCCAATCGTGATTCTGATTGGTTTAGATTTTAGCGTTATTTTTAAATGTTCAACGGTATATTTAATTTCAGAGGTCTGTTAGTTCTACGTTGGATACCGGCTGGTAAGGTTACTTTTGCTTCTGGTCCTAAAAATGACTACAGTAAATAAGATAAATCTTAAGTTTCTGTACGAATTGAATGACAATGGAAAAAAAGCAGTGATTGACTGGTGTATGAATGAAGGCTTAATTAGTAATAGCTATAAATGTCCTGTTTGTGGGAGTTGTTTTTTTCCTTTTCTTTCTGCGCTTACTCCATTAATTTTTGCTTCGATTCAAAATGCATTTTATTCGGTTTATTAATTTTTCTTATATTGGGTTCATTACAATTTTATAAAGTTTTGGCCGATGTTTTGTTGAAATTTTCCAATGTTTTATTGAAATATCATTATGTTTTGGCCGCGATTCCTGTTACCACGGTGTTCCACGCAAACAGGAATGGCGCCAAACATAAGTCGCCAAGGGGCACCCTCAAGTATATTTTTACCATTGATTTTAGTGCTAAATATTTCTGTATGCATTTTAGCAATTCCAGTAGTTTTTAAAGTTTCAAAATAAGTATCAGTAGAATATGTAGGCAATCTAGACGGTAAAAATATACATATTATGATTTGTTTAAATTACTTTCATCAATGAATGGTTGTCGTTGTACAGTAGAACTATGTCTTTGAAATAAAACGTGATACTAGAGTATTTGAAAAGAATATTTTTACTTTGATTATCTTAACTACCGATTTTCCATTAAAATTTGCATAATTTTAGATTTTTCTTCATAATAAATACATACTTAAAGTTTTTATTTTGTGACAGTCAAAGGTATATGAATTTTCTCTATCATCAAACAACTTTGTACTTTTTAATTTAAAAAAAGCAATATGCCTTAAAAATTTGGACAACAGTTGCGAGGCTATTAGAAAGTTTAATATTTAATAAGTTCTCTACAGTAGAACTATTAAACAGTAGAACACGTGATTTTTAACTCATCTGAAATAAATATTCTGACACCAATATCATTGAAAAACAACATTTTTATTTACATAAGTAATAACTATAAATAATTCTATTGTCATAGCAACCTTAACTCAACAGCTTTAATTAATAAAACGAGACAAACTCTAGCTTATAGCTCACATGCGATTAAATAATAAATAAATGGAATGGAATTTACTTACTTTTATTACAACTCCAATCCCAGCTTTCATTTAAAAAGGCGATAACAAAATATCATTTTTTTAAAATAAAAATAGTAATTCAAGCCGTTAATGGCAATAATTATGTTCTGTTTAATTTATTTCATGTAAAGCCCATATCTGATACTTTTTATCTTTCTAGTTTCTTTGTTACAATTTTAACTTTAAGATTCTTTGTTACAATTTTAACTATGCAGGAAGTTAATATTTTTAAAAGACGTGGTTAAGACTTTTGTATAAATACTTAAATTATTTATATGAAGTGGTGGTCAAAATCATTATTAATTATCTTTGTTAAGTAAAAACAAAAATATTAAGACTATGAAAGGTAAATATAAGGAAAGCAAATTAATACGCAGCACGTAGTTTTTATTATGTCTGCAAGGACGCCAATGCTACTATTTGAGGACAAACTTTCCTAGTGATTGCATATAAATTATGTCTTCATACGTGATTTTCAAATTCTTAAATTTGATCTGCAGTCAACTTGCGTGTCACTTATTCAGATAACTTGCTCAATGTTTTTATTAGTTATAAATTTTCAGTCACGGTTATCACGTTTGGAGCCTTTTACAGTTCGCACTATCCTTAGGTAAAATTTTTTAAAAGGTGTTCGTTTTATTAGCTTTCATTACAAAATTGAAAATTCGATGCATCACATTTTCGAGGCTGCCAACTTTCAATGCTTTGGGGAAAAAACTTCTTCTAGTGGCAGCTAAGTTTACGTTTAAATGCATGAACATCTGTTTTTCTCCATCACTACATATAAACGACTCAAAAGTTCATATAAAACGTTACTTTGTTTGCTGGTAAGCAGGCAATTTAGAACAGCGCTATCGTGTGAAACTTTAACATTTAAGCAAAATTATGAAAGCTTCTGTTTGTTATTACCTATGCCTCTATGAAATGTTTTGAGAAAAGCTTATTAGTATTTAATAGCATTGAGTATGCTTATATTTATTTGTAAATCTTAAGTAAAGTGGGGATTGCAAACTTATTAAATCATATTTTATATTCTAAATTGTTCTGATTCTTTTTAAATTTTCTAAGGACCGTATGGACCCTGCTTTTTGAAGTAGTGAACCCTTTTCACTATTAGGACATCAAAAATTAGCATTCTGAGAGTTAAAATTTTTATATCTTAATATTTAGTAATTATATTAAAATATTGTATGAAATAGTGATTACATCAGTTTGAATAGTATTTTAAAGTACTTTGAGTGAGATGTGTTAATTCTCAATCATTTTATAAAAGCTTGGGTAAAAAGTAAAGCACTTTTTTAAGTGTCCAAAAAAGAAGAAAGTAATTTTTGTTTCAGTTGAAACAAGAAGCGTAAAACAGATACTTTTCGGAAGACGTGGATAAAGAAGAGAACTTTTTGTGGTGATATAAGTTTATTACGATATTTACGTTTTTAATGTGAGATATGGATAATAGTATAATTATTTTCTCCTTTTTAACACCTCTTAAAAGAAGTAGTTTTTTAAAATTTTTATTTCATTTTATTATTTATAGTTTGTTTAGGTCAAAATGTGGTGGGTATTTTAATTGGCTATGAAATGAAATAATTCTTACATCGGAGTAATTCATTTTTACCAATTTTAATACAGTGTAACCAGTCTGGCAACACTAATTCAACAAATGTTACAAATCACTAGAAATGTAAAACTAATTGTTTTTAAACGTTTATCAACCACTATTCTTTAAACAACAATGAGCACAAGTATTCCGCTTCAGTTTCAATGACTAAAATTTCAAACAAACACAACTATAGAGCAAGCTGCTAATTTTATTTTTTGATTCCTTTTTAGTTATTCAAGCAAAGTGCTTGAAACATTCGTAAAAGCAACTCCACTTCCTGCTTACCTCAACGCTCAACCAAAACAGTGTTAAAATTCTAGATGAATGGGATAGGGGTCGCTTCGTGACCCAGGTGCCCAAGAAAATCAAAACGCTAGGAATGACTAAAATTTTAAGAACTAAATTTTCCACTAAAGCGACTAAAATTTTCAATAAAAATTTGACGTTCCGGAAAGGGTTAAATCGGATTTTTTTGTCTTTACTTCATTTCGGTTAGGGACCCAAACTAACCGATTGAAAAAAAAAGCGTAATTTTTTACTTTTTGAGTGTCAAGCTGAAACATAAACAATTCATTAATTGATTAGAGCAGTGTTTCTTAACCTTTTTGGTACAATGGACCTAAGATGTCTCGGACCACCCCCCTGCGAAAAAAATATTTACAAAAAACATCAATTATTAGAAAACATTTAATTTCATTATTTTAATAGTATACAAAATTTTTAAAACTAAAATTTTTAATGTGAAGGTTGTTACTACATTTCCTTTATTAATAAATTGAATTGAGGGATGGCTTTCGACAAAGCAACGCGAATATCCTGTTCAATATTCAATCGATTTTGATATTTTGTTTTTATTGTCACGAGAGTGGAAAATCCCGCTTCGTTAAGATACACTGTAGCACGGAATTATAGCTGCCATAGCTCTCTTTACAAGCAATGGGTAGGCTTCTCTCACAGAAGACCAGATCTCTTCGAGTGTTTTTGAATCGAAATCCATTTTTAGCAAGGACTTTGTTCTACGATCAATAAGCTCATCTTTGACAAGGTTCACATTATCGATACAGTCAATATCACAAAGTAAAAGGATTACGAATCCTCAACTCATCTTTTATATTTATCTCATCCAAATTAAAATTTTTTTTAAATGAAACTCGAAGTACTTCCAGGTGTTTACAGATTTCATTTTTCAAGTTATTCAGTAACAAATTATCTTGCCAAGATCCATTTTCAGAAAGCACTTCGTCCAATATTTGAAAGTTTGCATAAATCTCATTTTGAATTCTATTTTTTCAAAGCGGCACTTTTAATAAGAATGCTTGTAATCTCTGAGTTGCATCCATGATGGTGGTATCTCGCCCTTGAATTAAAAGACTGATATTGTTCATGTGGTTAAAAATATCTGCCAGGTAAGCCAATTTATATGTAAATTTTTTTTTTTTAATATTCGAAGAGCGGGTTATCTTTTTCTTCTCGATAAAGTGATACTTCTGTTTCAAAATGAAAATTCGTTTCAAAACCTGCCCTCGGGACAGCCAGCGCCCTTCTGTGTGGTACAGAAGTATCTCATGTTCTGCGTCCATTTCTTGACATAATGTTTTAAAAAGACGATGATTAAAAACTCTACTTCTAATAAAATTCACAGTTTTAATAACTATTGATAATACTTCTTTTAAGCTGATTGGAAGAGTTTTTGTAGCCTGTGCATGTCTATGCAAAAAACAATGAGTAACAAGAACATTAGGAGACTCTTTTTTTACCAACAGGGCAAAACCAGATTTATTGCCAATCATAGCAGGTGCTCCATCTGTACAAAGTGAATGAAGTTTTTCTCTCCTGTCAAAGTCGTGTTTGGTAAAGAAAACATTTAACATTGCTACAATATCAACTGCCTTTGTAATTTGCAAAAGAGACTCACTAAATAAGAATTCCACTTTGATAGTATCAATTCATCGACGATCTGTTTCAAGATATTGCAAGAAATTTCAACTATTCTTGAATGTATTACATCATTTGACAATGGAATAGCTTCAAGTTTTTTTTCTCTGTTCCAGTCCACAAACTAATTCAACCATTTTCAGCGTACATAAGGCGTTGAAATTGAAGGCTTAATTAACGTCTCTCCGATAGTCGGCGGTTACTTGCTTTTGGCAATACGATATGTAACTTTGAGAGATGCCTCAACCAGAAGTTTTTGTGGTATACCAAATCCAAGTTTGTTAATGTTCCAGATTTCAAAAACTGGGCTTTCTTCTTAGTATAAAATTCTAGATCTAGTAACCTGGACAAGGTATCAAATGTACGTAGGGGATGATAAGAAATAGCACAGCGGACGTCATCAGGGGGTTGCCCCTGATGATGCAAACTGAAAGCCGGTTAGTGGAGGATGTTAAAAATATGACAGGGATATTAGAGGGCTGTGTGCAGTCAGCACTGAATTTGGGGTATCTCGATCACCTAGTTTCAAATATGTATGTATTTTCACCTTTTAGAAAGAAAAAAAGATCAATGTTTAAATATTATTGATCCAAACGTTTTGAAAATTAGGAGTAGTTGGCGGACCCCCAAAATATGACCCATGGACCCCTAAGGGGTCCATGAACCACAGGTTAAGAAACCCTGGATTAGAGGTAAAAAAAAAAAAAAGAATGTAGCTAAAAAAAGCTTATATTTAACTTTTTGTGTATATTAAAAATGGAACATAAGCAATTCATTAATTCAGTAACGGTAATTTTAAAAAAAGAATGTAGCTAAAAAAGCGTACTTTTTACTCTTTGAGTATATTAACACGTTCACGCCAGGAAAAGTGAAAATACTGGTACTGGAAAAGAGAAAATACTGGTAGAAGAAGTATTTCAATATTAGATAATATTCGGGAGCAGTTAATCTTTTCTCAACAATAACAATTCACTGTAAGGAAATTTATCATGGCGAAGAAGCAATTCACTATAAAAATTGCATCCGTTAAAAACAATTGGTAGTTATGGATTTTTATTATTCCCGGAAAAAAACTAAAAAATGAAATTTATTGTTACCAGTTTTTACTCCGGTGCGCTGCCCAGATGAGAAAATCTAGCGTGACCCACCGGTGGGTCACCCCGGCGTGAACGCGTTAAGCATGTAACATAAGCAATTCATAAATTGATTAGCGGGGGGGGGGGAAAGAATTTTGCTGACAAAAGAGTACTCTTTTTTTTAAATTAGATATTAAAATTTTTGAGTATATTAATGATGGAGCATAAGCAATAAGCAGTTAAAATAAAGAACTGCTTTAGGGGCTGAGTCAGTCTGTAGAATGTCTTCGATCATTTAAAATTAATCGATTGATTTCCTTATTAAAAATATGTTATTTTCGAAAACTATCATCACTCTTAAAATTACGAACATTTAATTACAGGTTTGCTAGCTCCACTTTCTGTAAAATATTTTATACATTGATAAAGCATTAAGTAATAAAATAAAACATTTTAAGCATTATTTTTAGTTCTTTAAAAATTTCCGAGATTGAAAATTCTTTATATGTCTCACCACGAAATAAACAGTATAAATTGGCATTTCATGTGTATGTTAAAACCCCATTGCATATGGAGGCAAGATCATCTAGAATCAATTTTAAATAAAGGAAGAATCAAGTTTAAATAAAGCAAGAATCAAGTTTCAATAAAGCAAGAATCAAGTTTAAATAAAGCAAGAATCAAGTTTAAATAAGGCAAAATCAAGTTTAAATAAAGCAAGAATCAAGTCTAAATAAAGGAAGAATCAAGTTTAAATAAAGCAAGAATCAAGTTTAAATAAAGCAAGAATCAAGTTTAAATAAAGCAAGAATCAAGTGTAAATAAAGGAAGAATCAAGTTTAAATAAAGGAAGAATCAAGTTTAAATAAAGCAAAGAATCAAGTCTAAATAAAGGAAGAATCAAGTTTAAATAAGGCAAGAATCAAGTTTAAATAAAGGAAGAATCAAGTTTAAATAAGGCAAGAATCAAGTTTAAATAAAGCAAGAATCAAGTCTAAATAAAGGAAGAATCAAGTTTAAATAAAGCAAGAATCAAGTTTAAATAAAGCAAGAATCAAGTTTGAATAAAGCGAGAATCAAGTGTAAATAAAGGAAGATCAAGTCTAAATAAAGGAAGAATCAAGTTTAAATAAAGCAAAGAATCAAGTTAAAAACATAAATAAATATAAATTTTGCTATCTTTGAAAATGAAATAAAAATTTCCAAAATATCAATTAGTGACTTAAAAATTTATTTTTTAAATATTTTGTATAATTCACCCCATCTTATAATTATGAATAGGACGAGAAATTAATAGTACACTTTGAACTTCACCTCAAAGCACCGCTATCGAACTTAAAGAAATTAGATATTAAAATGGAAAATATCGAATATACAATTTATTTTTATAATTCCAAGTATTTATAATAGAAAATAAAAAAGCTATTATAATGACTGACACTTTCTTTCTGACTAAGTACACTATTTGCTTTAAGAAATATTAACATCATCAAATTTCTTTTTTATGAAAGAAAAAACTTATTTATCTCAAGGATCGATGAAATATTTTGATAATTGAGGAGACGCAGAGGTTTGTTTATTCTTAACATCTTTTTTTGTCAAAAAGGAAGTAGCTATTATATTCGAATCTCCTGTCCAATCACATTTAAACGACGATTAAAAAATGTTTTCGGCAACATTAAAGTACGAAAACATATTTAAACTGTGTTATTTTATAATACATTCATCAGAATTGTGGGCAGCATTAAAAAAGAAAAACTTGCTTAGTTTTCGACTAGACTATTTTTGTGAAGAATTTCCTATTATACTATCTAAATAGGGATATCCTTTGAGGAAGAGAGTAATTTTTTTTCAAGACAGCAGAATTATCGTTGACAGAATTAAGAATTATATAATTTTTGTTCCAAAGGTCTCCCACAATGCATCATGATTGGCAGGTAATGAATGATATTTTCTTAAGTTTTCTTCATTTAAATTTATTTCGTGTGAATCTTAGATGAAAAAATATTTTGATAAACACTAAATAAACTTTTTTACTCATTAAATGTCGAAACCCTAGCAAAAGTCTGACTTCTTAATTTGTTATTGTGATTTAATATTTCATGGTAAAGCCACTAATTAATTACAGGTGCTAAAATATAATATTTGTTTTTCAGAAGATTAAATAATTTATTAAAATTTAATTATTTGAACAAAAACATTAAATTCTATAAAAATTTATTTAATTTTTGCATTCAAGTCATTAGATATGAAAGATAAATAATTTATTGTTTTTAATTTCTTTGAACATAGAAACAAAATAAAACGAAAAATTATTTCCCTTTTGTGTTAAAATTATTGAATAAAAAACATAAATAATTTTATTTTATTTAATAAATTTATTTTCAATGATTAAAGCATGAAATAAAATACGGCGAAGATTTATTATCATACTTTTTTTATTTTTGTGTTCAGATCTTTAAATAATCAAATCTATAAATAATTTATTGTAATTTAATTTATTGTTACATCAAATAATAAAATTCTCTTACACAAGAATGTAACACAATGAAAATGTATTCCATTTCTGTGATCGTATTGGAATAATGATAACAATTTGAATGAAACCTATTATTTTTTACAAGTATTTTTTGAAAAAGGATCAGTTTAGTGAATTGAAAATATTCAGAAAAAAGTACTTCCCATTATATATGTTTCTTTTTTTCAAATATTTTTCTGTAATATTATTTATTATCTATCAATAAATTTGATATTATGTTTTCAGTTAATAATTGTTACTGTATAAGAGAAATTTTATAATTCATGAAGTATGACTTTGAACCACACCAACTTAAAAACTAGTTGAATAAAAATCAATAATAAGCAACAATTAATTTAAACGAAATGAAATCTCTTATTGCAATTTTCTAATGTGTATTTTTAAACTGCTCTATAATATGCTAGTGAGACAAAAAAATTCAGCATTTTTTTTTTCTTTACTTTTGTATTCCATAATAAGCAGTTTCGAGGGGCTCGAACTTTATTAATATTTTGGGAGTCAAAACCCAAATTTTGATTTTAAAAAAATATTTCTTTTTCATTTACCGTAAATAAATTTTTGTTTTTAACACAAAAATATTCATTTTATAAAAAATAAAAA
Organism: Parasteatoda tepidariorum; assembly: GCF_982258835.1. Classification (NCBI taxonomy): domain Eukaryota; kingdom Metazoa; phylum Arthropoda; class Arachnida; order Araneae; family Theridiidae; genus Parasteatoda; species Parasteatoda tepidariorum. The sequence continues at coordinate 74,287,850 of NC_141759.1, read as the reverse complement.
ACAATTATTGGATGAAAAATGAATTAAAATATTTATCAAGAAAGAAATACACCTCGAAAAAAGAAATGAACTGAATCAAAATATAATAATATAAGCTTTTACATAAATAATATAACTATTACGGTTGTCACTCTAACTTTTTTCTCAAATGAGCAATACAAGCTCACTTCACAGAAAAAAAATTGACCGCTAAGAATCCTACTACATTACCTACTTTTTCCCATCCTCTGACCCCACTAAAAAAAGCCCCTTCATTTTACACTATAGCGAAATGTCCTTTGTTTCTTTAAATTGTCTCTATCTTATCTATTGCCATGGGATCTTTTGTCCTTCTATCCTATTTTTAAAAACATTGGATATTTCTTAGTTTATTTTTTAATGTTTTCCCTCTCCCAAAGACGCGTCTTAACACGTTCACGCCGGGGTGACCCACCGGTGGGTCAGGCTAGATTGTCTCATCTTGGCAGCGCACCGGAGTAAAAACTGGTAACAATAAATTTCATTTTTCAGTTTTTTTTCCTGGAATAATAAAAATCCATAACTACCAATTGTTTTTAACGGATGCAATTTTTATATTGAATTGCTTCTTCGCCGTGATAAATTTCCTTACAGTGAGTTGTTATTGTTGAGAAAAGATTAACTCCTCCCGAATATTATCTAATATTGAAATAGTTCTTCTACTAGTATTTTCTCTTCTCCCGTACCAGTATTTTCACTTTTCCCGGCGTGAACGTGTTAAAGTCTAGCGAACCTAAAATGTCCCGTCACAACGCTTTTGCACTAGATTATGTGACTAGACATGGCTCATTAGTGACGCTATATCCGTTAAGTATACTATTTCTTAAGCATACAGGGCTGTGACAGCCTGGTAGGTAGGGCGTTCGACCCATGCCAGTTCACCTGATTAGGAGCCAAACGCTCTATCCGCTGAGCCACCACGACTCACAGATTATTTAAATTATTTTTTGGCATGGAATTATCTTTGGATACGCAAATTTTGTAATTTTGTGCAAAAATTTTTCGAACAGCCTTAAAAAACTTTTGTTCTAAATTATTGGATTTTTCAATAAATCTAATCTTAAATATGCTAATTAGTTCAGACTATTTTTTTTTTTTTTTTTACGAAATCGGACACAAAAATGCAATCTCTCCTAACAGACATACTTTTTTTCCAGACATGATCAGATTTTTCAAAGTATAAAAGGTAACCACAATCTGAAAAAAATATTTTAGTCAGGAGAGCAGGAGAAAGTTTTGGCGTCGTAATATTAATTTCCTTTCTTTTTTTGTGAATATCAATTTTTTGACCAAATAAACTAATAAAATGATTATTAATTGATAAAAAAATTTTGCGAGTAATTATCTTTGAATAACGCTTATAGTTGATGCGTACCAAAAGTTTTTGCTTAATTAAAAAAAATTCTGAGTCATGTGGCGAAGTAAAATGTGAAACTAACAACAATGGTTTTTAATTTTTGATCACTGTTCTTTTTAAACCATTGGGACCATGTTTTCCAGATTGCAGTACGGTTGTATTTGGTCAAGATTTAAATCTGTCGAAAATAAGGTTTGTTTATACAGAGAGAAAACGCTAATGTGTAAATATGTTTTTTTCGTTACTTAATAGTTAGCACAAATTAATCGGCGAATTGAAAATCCACATCTTGAAATATTATTATTGACACTTAGTTCATGAAAATTCGATTATTAGAACAATAGTAACTCAAGGTTATATTTTCTCCCCTTGCATCAATGTGGGATTGTGGTCCTGTTTTATAAAAGTCAACACCGAATTACAATAGCTAACTGTTTCTGTTGATAACTCATTCTCTACATATGAAGAATGATTTTATTCTTCACTGTAGGTAGGATACAATGCCAAGTTGGTAGGATACAATGCCAGGATATATACCAAAGAAGCTTGATTTTAAACGAAATGATCACTGTAAATATTATTTCTTTATGATTGAAAAAAAATCTCATTTCTAACATGTCTGTTGTCTTTTTTTAGCTTTATCACGAAAAAAAAAGGCAACAAGCAAAGTAAATAAAAAGAATTGATTAATAAGGAAGATGTTTTTCATAAATAAAATGAAATCATTTTGGTTACTAACATTCTGCTTAGCCTGGCTCGTGAATCAACATATGTGTCGGCATTTGGAGGCAGGATCTTGTTCACGAAAGTGCCAAATGATTATGCCTCAGGAAAATGTTACAATTCCCAGTGAAAGTATGGGCAATCTTTCGCCGACAGCATGCTCTTGCAGCTCAAGCTGTTTTGTATACGGAGATTGTTGCTACGATTCAGAATCTCGCTCAGTTGGTAAGTTTTAAAATTAACTCTTCTGCTACTGCAGTCCGCTACGCTAAAGTGAGGCCACTGAACAGTGCACCACATCGCGAAGTTTGCACATTGCACGTTAAGATTTTTTTTTATTGATTCTTCGATTTTGCACATACTTGAATCCTAAATATAACACTTGTTTCGACTTAGAAATAAATTAAGCGCATTTAATATATACTTCTTTTAGTGACATAAATCCAATATAGGTAAATGGAATTTCGGTCTGTTGAAAAATAGAATATTAGCCAGTGGCAGCTTGAAGTAGTTGCCAAACGATATCACGTTGACAACGGTTATAATTTCCACACTAGTACGCAAGGGGCATCGTACGGATGCAGGCTAAATACAGTGCTCGTAAACCCAAGGCATCTCATAGATGCCATGGACAAGCGCTCGTAAACCCAAGGTATTGCATGGGTGCCGAAAAATATCGCGCTCATAGACCCAAGGCATCGCATGGTTGCTGGCTGAATACAGCGCTCGTTGACCCAATGTATAGCATGGATACCGGCAATATACAGCGCTCGTAGACTCAAGGCATCACATGGATGCTAGCTAAATACGGCGCTCGTACGAAAGGGTTAAAGCGTTAACTATGAACAGACATGGTAATTTTTAATTGTTCCGAGGGATAAACATTTCACGTGTTAAGGAAAACATAATAAAAATACGATTGTAGGTAAAAATAAATTTATTAATTTGCCAGGACTTAAATTTTTTCTGAGATATTAAGCGTGGTGGTGAGTACAAAATTATTAAACTACATCTTATTTTCTTAATACTAAAACATTTTGAGTTTTTAAGGAAAATACGGTAGGCCAACTTTCTATACTTTGTCGAAAATTTCTTCTACTGATAGCAAATTTTATGTTTTAAGGTGTGATTCTTCGCTTAGTAAAATGATTTGAAGTTATTTTCCAAGCATGTCAATGATTCTAAAATAGCATAGCTACTTTGTTTCAATTCTACATTGTGAGGCTTTTAAATGTTAGTCAAATACAAATTAACCAAAATTCTAAAAACTTTAGTTTTTGATTGTCTACCATTCTATAAAATATGTTGCAAAAGGATAAGAAGTTGGCAGCCTTGCATACGAAATCTGATGTAATTGCTATATATTTCGTTTTACAATTCACAGTAGTATTTTGCGAAATATATAACGAAAGTTAAAATTTAAATATTTTGATAGCAGCCGTTTATTTACAGACTGTATCTAAGAGATTCCTAACTTCAAAAAATTAAAAAGCGGTAGGTAAATTACTTTGTTAATAACATTAATTTTAGTGCATGAAGATATTAATATCTACCGACATAGTTGCCCACTTGGATGGTCGTTGAGAACGCAACAATGTGGTAGTAAAAATATAATTAAAATGGAAAGAATTTTCTAAAATAAATTTCACCAACTCTTAAAAACGTTGATAACTGATAGAGCTTATATGAATAAATTACAATTACAGTGAAAGCCTTACTGACACTCTTTCAGGGTTGGCATCCTTCTTTACTTTTGATTTAAGCCACTTAAGTTAAACTGTGTTAATTCTGCTTTATTCACTTCTTTCTCTGGAAGGGGGTAAAGTTGTTGATGCTTCAACAAATAACTTTATTTATTGAAGCACACTTATAAGCATTGCTGTCGTGGGGCATGCTAGGATGGTCTTCTCCCTCATGACCTACACACCACCTCAAACAGCCCTACATAAAGTAGACATGAACAACCTTAAAATCAGTGAAATTTGTTAAAATGAGGTGCTCGAAGTGTGACAATGAAGAACAACTAGTTAAAAAAATTGAAATTTTTTGTAATTAAATTTTTCCATCAAAACCTTTTGCACAATTTCAGGAGTAAACCCATCCGTCCGAAAGATATGTCTTACTCTTTCTGGCAAAGCTAAATACAAAGCAGTTGCTGACTGCTCAGCAACTTGGTCCGGATTATCCGTCTTTTGCTCAGAAGGTATTGGGCATTTACCACCTGTAACTAGCAAAGTATCTGGAGTTACCTACATAAATGTTCATTGTGCTATTTGCAACAACGATGCAGAAGAGCTGAAGACTTGGGATGTTTATTTGAAGTAAGATATTGTGAATTCAATTGACCTATTTTCGCCTTCAACACCCGGCAATAATAATTCATCAATTACATTACTTTCTTTTTTTGTCGTAGGTGCTGTTCAGAGCATGATGATCTAGATGACCATATAGAACGCCAATTTGTGTACAGAAAAGGCAATTTACAAAGCGTGATTACAGATCAGGGCAATGGTTTCCGAAGAAGGTGCATTTGCAAATTCTTTGCAAATGGGCATAATAATAGTTTCACAGACTCACTGGAACTCAGAACTTGCATGCCTAGATTAGAAATCTCGAAATGCTCAACAACGTGGACGAATAACTCAATCCGTAATCTGTGCTATTCCTACCAAGAACCTATCTTCTCAGAGGAAAAAGTATACAGAAACTTGCATTGTGCTGAATGCAATTATGAGAATCTAGATTCGTTGCGATGCTGGCCAGTTGTTGTAGAACGAATGCTATCTGAGGGATCTAATTACAGCGACATTTTTAATCATTGTATGGTAAACAACCTGCTCGATTGTTTGTATTATTTCTCTCTGTTAGGTTATGGCAGAGGTAGAGGTTATGCTTTACATAATTTAATGAAAATCAATATAGAAGAATGTGTTCCTGAGTCTGGGAGACGGTGTTGTGAGGGTGAGCGATATGATTTCAGATCTAAAAGGTGTAGGAAAATAAACTGATTCTTTCAGAGACGAATTTCGGATTCATATTACGATTTAGTTTGAAATACTTGAATGAACTTTTCCGTTTGTATAGTAAGTCAGTATGTCTAATGGTATCGAGATATTTGAAGAGCTTAGCGGATGAAGCAGGTAAGTGACATTTTGTAGAGTATTTTTTAATCAGAGAAACTAACAATGAGGTTCTGGTATCAAATTGGGTATGTTTAATGTAATGTAATTGTTTTTGTTTCCACTTCAATATTGGTTTAACTAATCCATATTAGCTTTGAGTATGCTTGCATGATTTTTATGTCATATTGGGTGGGGGTAAATAAAATAAGACCATGAATTATTAGCTCCACCTTTTATTAATCTACAATAAAATAGTTAGGATATTACCCTGATTATAGCCACTTTGAAAATGTCACTTACCTACTTCACCCTTGCAGCTCTTCATTTGTAAAGATCATCATATGTTAAATGTATAAATTTTGATTTGATTTTCGTGACCGGTAAGCATCATGGTTCATCACATTTCAGTTAATTAAAAATCATCATTAGTACGAAGTGTACTAATTCATTTATTATTCAGTAATACATCGAGAAAAAATATTTTATAACCGTCGTTGAACAGCCGATCTGATTTTTGGTTAACGACTACCAATGTTTAACTCCGTACCTTCATTTTGAACCCAATCCAGAAGACAAGGGAGTTTCTGGATTACAAGACAAGAGACCCGGAGACAAGTTTTGGGTCAAATTTGCCTTCGTGGAGGACGTTTTGGTGGAACTAACCTACATTTGCGTTACACGGAGGGGAAAATCACTGAAACTTCCCACTGTTAGTCTGACGGCCAGGGGACTCTAAACCGAAATCTGTTTACCACAGAGAATATTTTACTTCAGCACTGTGGTCAGCGCAAGCCAGGTGCGGAATTCACATCTCTCAGCCATTGCTTGGATTCGAACCCGTCCATGTCATTGAAAAGTGAGAGCTCTATCCCCTGAATCACCATGGCTCCGAGGAGGAAAAATATTACAAACTGCAGACCACACATTAATTTTTTTTTTGCTTGGATAAAAGAAAAAAATGTTCTAATGAGAAAATGATAGCTATCGCCGTCGGGAGTTTTCGTTGAGAAACTGTAACAAAATATATCAATTGGGTACTTGCAACTCTAGAAGACGATCACTGATACACAGACACTGAATTATGACCTAAACTCCAACTGATCGCTTATGAACTAGACTATGATCTGAAATCGAGCTAAATTTCTCCACGTAAGTTATAATGTTAAACGTGAAGTTAATTAAATGCAAAGCAGTTTCGAACATCGAATTTGTTAATATATAATTCTTTTTCGTCTACATCTTTTACTTAACTTAGATTTATTATTTTTTCATGCGTTTTATTATAACCGTGATAAATATTTTTTTGTGTACCTGACGACTGCGATGCATAATTAGTTTGTTTATGTTCTACATGGTTTTGTTCCTGCCTTTGTGTTACGCAATAAACATATAGTGAAAGAATTGAAATCTTTGTGACAGAATATAGAATGTATCACTTTAGAGCATTGATACTTGTCGTGATTGACTTACTTGAAATACGAAGTAGAGTTCTGTACAGTGGCATATCAAAATTGTTAATACATATTAACTTCTACATTGTTTTTATCTTTGAATCCTTTGTACTCGAAACGTGCCCATGAGCAGTACTGAAAGTCCATATGTATAAAAAAGGAAAAAGAGTAAAAACTAGTAACTAAAAAATTTCATTTTTAGCTAGTTTTCGATATGAATTCATAGTAGCTAAAATTTCATTTTTAGCTATTTTGTATGAATAAAAAAATGTCTTAATTTTTATTCATCAATTAAAAACATATCACTTTGAGACAGTGTTTTTTCTTATAAAAAATAGCTGCTTTATCTTCATATTTTGGGCCAGGATAGCCTGGTTGGTAAGGTGTTGGGTTCATACTCAAAGAATGGTGATCGGTGCAAGTTCAATGTGTCGGGTCACAATGTCCAACACGTTCCTATAACAAATCATACCTCTGGGGGTACTGAATTGTGGATACTGTTTGTCTAAGATAGGTACTCTAACCGCCATTAAGTCTGCGGCAGTCTGGTGCTATGGAAACAAGAAGAGGGCTCTTCTCTCGCCGAAACCAGTCCTAAAGAGGGATCTCGCACCCCTACTTGAAATTATCACACCTCGTTACCATAGACACCGCCACAGCTCCAGACGAATATCTGGCAGTTGTTGTCGTTGTTAATTTATGTCGCACTAGAGCTGCACAATGGGCTATTGGTGACGGTCTGGGAAACATCCCTGAGGATGATCCGAAGACATGCCATCACAATTTTGATCCTCTGCGGAGGGGATGTCACCCACGCTTCGGTAGCCCGACGACCTGCACGCGAAGTCGAGCACTTTACGGTAGCACAGTTTAACGAGGACCAATACCGCACACCCTCGGACCCTACGCAGACTGATCCAAGTGGATCACCCACCCGCACACTGACCGTAGCCAGTGATGCTTGACTTCGGTGATCTGCTGGGAACCGTGTCTTGACGATCAGTCCGTTGCGGGACTAAACAGATTAGGAATGAACATTTAATTGCATAAACAAGTTTCTTATATTTCAGCATTAAAGATTACCTTTATTTTATTATATAAAACAGTATTCTTCTTTCCGAGAATGTGGAAAAACTGTACTTTTACCTCCTCATAGTATATAAGGAAATTGATAATTGTTTATTATGGCCAACCAAGATTTGCATAAAAATTCAGGAGTTTATCACAAAAAGCTTTACATTCAGAGTGTGGCAACATCAAAGGAAAAAATGATTTAAATAGTTTCTTTGAATTGAAAATTAACAGTTCAGTATGAACATCCCATCTATAGAATAGCAAACGAGACAACGCAGAGGTCGTTGCACCTCAAGAAAAAATTCCTGTTCCTCCCATCAAAAGATTTTGATGGTTTACTGGTTTCAGTTCACGATGGTCCAACATCATTTGATGGTCACCATCATTCAACATTCATGGTGTTTGATATGCTAAAAAACTTCAATCATTTCATGACGAAAAATGCTACTTTAATACTACGATGGTTTAATGGGAATTCTTGTTAGTTCAACAAGAATACAGCATCAAATTTTTTTATGTAGGCCCGTCACAAATCAGATCGAATTCCTACATTGGGGTGATGGTGGTTCAAGATCGTTCCAACATTTGATTTCTAAGGAACTAGGATGGAAATTTCTGATGGTTCAACACGATCAAAGCAAGTTGCTATTCTTATGTTAAGACCATCAAAAATAGGTCTGAATTTCTACAATGGGGTGATGGTTACTCAAAAAATGTAATGGTTTATGATGGAATTATTTATGGTTCCCATCAAGATTATGATGGCCCATCAAACACTTCGGAAGGGAAGGTTCACCATATTGGGAAGTTATACTAAAGAGCGTAGACTGCACAAAAATGTTTAGGACTATATGATTTTTCATTTCTCTACCACATGAGAAAATTATTTTTGGAAGGAGCAAAAGTTGATGAATACTACAGAGATGCCAACTTGCTCCGGACAGCAAATATATATTTTAACCCTTTGACGGTTATGAACGAGTTCAGCTCGCAATCGAATCATGCCTCATAATGAGCGCAAACGAGTTCCGCTCGGGAGCAAGATTTCGACCGTAATGGTTAGTAACGAGCACTACTCGAGTAGTGAAATTTTTCCCCAATGCGCGCTGACGAGCTGAGCTCGTTCGCCATTATTATTCTACATTGACTATGTTAAAAACGAAAAGTACGTAAAAACCGTTATTTATGTACTACGAATACTTTAAGAAATTTTTAAAACGCGTGAGGCGAGCTATCTACCGCATCCAGAGATGCCAACCTGCTCCGCTTTATAAAATAGTATTTCCTAGTGATAGCGAAAGTCAAGTTACTTTCAGTTTAGTATTTTTCCTTTTAAGTAATTTTTTCACCACTAAATATCAAAAACTATAAGTAACATATGAAATGCAACGTTAAAGCAACAATCTACTGGTTACTCAATTAAAAAGTAGGCGTAATTGTCCATCTTCAACGAAATTTACTACATAATTTGCTACCACTGTATTATAACAATTCCAGAAGACGGAGCTGTTGGCATCGCCAGAGAAGGGTGACATTTTTGGAAGAACGGAGGTGGAAAACAGATGCCATTTTCGACTACTGTTTGCACGTAATACTGCGCGAATTAATGAAACAAAAACTGCTCATTTCCCTGACCGTCAAAGGGTTATAAAGTGGTAGTTTATCAATCGTGATTCTTGGTTTAATAAATTCAATTTAGTAGATTTTTATCCACCACTATTTCTAAATAATTCATGGGCTTATATAATTCACCACTTTAGAGTAGTTATGTCATGCTGTACCTTTTAAAAAACAAAGAAAAATAGTCAAATATTTGCAAAATTTAGTTTGCAGTTAGTTTGTAATAAGTTTTTTTAATAATTTTGGCTTGTCTGGAGCAGTTGGCATCTCTGGATACTAGATATGTGTTTTTTAGTCATCATACTGGGAGGACAAGGTTTCAGTTTTGACAGAAATTTTGGAGAGTAGAACTCAAGTACAACAAAAAATGAATCTCTGATTTTATTAATCAACTTTATTTACATAAAAATAAGCATTTTGACAAAACTTAAATTATACAGGAATACAACATAGCATTTAGCGTTTCAAAAAGCAAATGATAAATGAAATAAACTTTAGGGATGAATCTTCGGAATAATTAACATTGTTTAGCTTCCTTTACCTAACAATATCAACAAAAGGAAATCTTGATTATTTTATAGAAAAATATTTCTCTTGACAAACAGAATATCACAGTGGATGCGATTTTTGTCACACTTGTTAGTCATTTCTTTTTGGCACCCAGTTCCAGCATAGCATTTGTAAATGAATTACCATGAAAATTATTTAACTTCTCATTTTATGCGAATAGAATTAAAGAAAAATATTTTTAAAAAATATTTAGTGAAAAAAAAAGTTATATTTGAAATTTACTAACAAAAATCAATAATCTCAAGTGCAAAAACACAAATTCTTTTTTTTTTTTTTAAAGCAACCAAATTTGTTCATTTTATACGATTTACTTCATATTTGCTACAGAAACCTGCCAATTGAACATATTGAACAATATTCAATGCAGGGAAAAAAGCAGAAGTAGGAATTTAAAAAAATAAAAAAATTGAAATCAGAAAGAAAAAAATTTAAATTACAAAAATTAAAAATTAGTTAAAATCAATAACTTAATTATAATTTCTTTAACAAATTAACCACAATAGATTTCCTTTATACAATTAAATTGACTTTTAAAATTGAAAAAGTTTTAGATAAACAGAGAAAATGAATAGATAACTCCCACAAATTTCAAACAATTATTACTTTGTAATTTTATCAAGCAATTTAGTCATATAATCATTTCTGTTAATAAATATTACCAAGAGGTAGATAAAATCAAAAGTTAATGAAAAGCAAATTAAGTAAAATCAAGCCAACAAATTTCAAACTATTTTGCTTTTTTATGAAGCAACTTAGTCAAATAACGATTTCTGTTCATGAATATTACAAAGAGATAGAGAAAACTAAATATCAATACAAATGTAGTAAAAATTCCAAATCAAGTCAGCAAATTTCAAACAATTATTATTTTGCTACATTATAGAGCAATTTAGTCACATAATCATTTCTGTTCTTAAATATTACAAAGAGATATTAGAGGATAACAAATTCAGAAAGAAATCCACATCAAGACAAAATCAAAATACTCTTACTTTTTCCACTTAATCAAGCAATTCTGTAAAATAATTATCTGTCCACAAATCTTTCTTTTAAAAAGGTAGAAACGAACTAAAACTTTCGACACAAAAAATATAATGTCTGTAAATGAAACAAAATAGAAATGCACTCAAAATATTCTGTCTGAAATACTGTTTCAGACCTGATGAAAGATGAAATTTAATAACATGCATGCCACCCTACAGCCCATTTAGCACATATCACATTGGTCAGTACATGGTGCGTCGTCTTGTGGGACGCCCACGACGTGGAGATCCAGGCCAAGCAGCTTCTCCACCGCGTCCCCTGGAATAATGAGTTGCACTTAAAGCATATCTACCTCGTCGTGCTCTGGTTCTGCCTCTAACGGGTGTGGGGTGTAAACCTTGGCTAGGAGGACTCTGGGTAACATCACCTGAAGCTGCAGTTTCAGGACTGGTTGCTTCAGGTTCTTTGCTTAGTTTGCTCCAGACTATGGGTTTTCGTTGAAGACTAGGGGCCGATAAACCTGTTAAAAGAATAATAGCTACAGTAAACATTCATTAGAAAACAAAAGAGTCCTTAACATTGAAAAGTGCTAGCAAATGACAGCAATCTTCAAATATCTATGGAATCTAAGTTGTTATTTTTCAACATCCTCAAAAGTATAACAAAAATTTAGATGATAATTAAATATACATGAATTATAAAGAGAAAATGATAAACAGCCAGGGCTCGAAAAAGCTCAGAAATTTTACCCGTCCTCCTTTGAAACTAGCCCGTCGCTTCTAAAAATAATTTTCTCTTATTTATTGCAAACATTTATATAACTGCACAATGAATTAGTAGTTACTAGGATTACATTATACTGTAATAAAATATATGCTAGTTTACTAATAGTAACCTAGTATTTCATTTGTGAAATAATTTAAATGACAAAGGTCAAGTTATCTGGAATGCCAATTCATCCGGGGGGTACTGAGTTTTTTAAATGATGATGTTATGATAATTTATGACTTTTGCCAGTTCTACAATCAAGCCAATGATTTACAGAGGTTTCTGTAATTCTGAAAGGGGTTTTCCATTTAGGAAGATGTTCATAATTGCGTTTAACCCTTCTTGTCTATGACCAGTACGAAATGTGTTTTCTTGAACAGTGACGTTACAAGCTGGGCGGTTCGTGATCAGAGGAATTGTTAATTCCTTCGTTAGAAGTCCACATGCACAGCACCGAGCAACTTTTTTTCTTGTTTATCGATTACGTGAGCGCATTTGGTCTGACGAAAGAATTAACGGGATTTCTAGATTGGAGGGTCATTTTAGAAGTGAGGCGCTAGAATTTTGTAAGATAACAAAAATTGAAAATGTATCACGAACATTAACGGGAAAATAGCCGTCCGCGCGGACGTCAGATTCGAGAAATTCATTGTCCGCGGGGAATTTTTGACCGCCGAGGACGGGCGGAGTTTTTCGAGCCCTGTAAACAGCGGAAGAATCTTGTGCCTGTTTTTAGGTGAAATGGAATTTTTAAAAAATTATACTTATTACCTATTAAATTTTAATAGCACTAGAAAAATTTTACATAAAGTGCAAATGTTTGTAACCTCTATTTTCTCAAGAAATCTAATTCTCAATCGCTTTGTCCTTGTAAGCATTTAATACTTAATTTTTAAAAGAAACTTTATAGTATGATTTGCATTTACAAACAGTAAGACAATAAAAATTAGATATCCTTTATAAATAAAATTAAAAAAACGTCAGCACCAAATGCAACATATTCTAATAAAGTCCACTTTGTTATAGAAGGCCGTTCAAATATTACAGAAGCATATTCAGAGGTGATTGTGACACAAAGTGAAAGACCCTGAAAATTTCAGGTGCAAAAACTCGACATCAATTTAAATAACATACATGTTTCGTATTTAACAAATTTTTTTAAACAAAATTTAAAATTAATTTACCTAATTGATGAATATCACACATTCATAGTTACTAATTTTAAAAAAAATCTTAGTTTTTGCAAGTATCGCGATATTGGATTTTTAAAATCACGTGAATACGAATAGCGGTATTCGATTTTTAAACCACGTGAATAAAAATCGCAATGCGTAACTTAAATGACGTAAATCTATACTTGATATACAAATCGCGTGAGTAGGAATCGTGATAGTAGCGGATTCCGGCACAGTTTCAAATATTCAAAATGACGAAAATCTGCCAAACTAAAAGACTCGCGTGTATGTGAGCGTCTCGTTAGCGGGAATTAGCGAAAATTTTGTCAGATTATAAGTTTTTGATTAGCGAAAGTCCGAGAACCATCTCAGAAAAATCTTATGTCCTGCTCTTAATTTTTAGACCCAGAAGGAAAATACGAAAAACCTGGAATTGTGGGATACCCCTGGAATACAATTACCCCTGCATATTTTTTAGCCATTCTGGACTCCTCTTCCTCTTTGGTAGCAAAAATGAGCAAATTGCAAACCCCCTCCATGCTTACTCAAGAAAGTTGCAATACCCTTTGGATTGAATTGAAATAAAAGATGTAACTTTGCAGAAAACAAAATTTATGTTTTCCATTTATTTCATAAAATTTTGAGTAGAATATTCTGCAGGAATCTTTTGTGTTTTCCTTCCATGGGTAAAACTTTAGATCTCTGAAGATGTTGGAAGTAATTGGACAGAGGAACAAGCTTGAACAAGATCATAAAATTTCACTTAAAGAACATGATATGTACAAAACCAGGATATTAAACTATCTTCCATTGCTGTCACTTTATTGCAATGGCAAAATTTAATTACTATTAAAAAGAAGAAAAAATCAGGAATATTCTTCATACGGGATATTCTACCATTTCATTCAGAATATTCTACTATTAAATCAACTTTGGAGTAAATAGTTCTCATCAGTAGAAGTTCGATGAACCATCCTAATCAGAGGTAATTTATACATGAAAATCTGAAACAAATAGTATGCAACTGCAGCAATGAACATGGAATATTAAACTTTATTTTCCATCTTTAACTTTATTTTTAGAGAAAATAAATATATAAAACCAAAAGTTAACACCAATACAAATATTACATAAAATATTACTTTTAGAAGACTGTTCACTGTCAGCAGAAGTAGATTCATCAGTCTTGGAGGTACCAGGACCTGTTTCTTCACGAGCTAATAATTAAACATAAAAAATTATTACTCAAAACATATCCCACAGCCCAAAGATACACAATATAAAATAAATCCACTGTAAAAACTGTGATGTAATACCTCTTTAAATTTGGTATTGATCAACTTCAAAATGTATGTGATTTAAAGTTAACACCGAATTGAGTGTTTATAAACACTTAAAGGGTTATTTAAATCTAAACACCCTTAAGCACCCCAAGGAATGCTTAAACTAAGTTCACACTCATTAACAAATTGTTTTTGTCACCGCATAAATCTACTTAGATTATGTTTGAAAATCCTTATATGGCAACGGTAGATTATTTACTTTTGAGTGCCAAGTGATGCAAAATTGTTGTCTTGCAGGCTGCCAAAAAAGTTTGTTGCAAAAGGCATGTATATTTTTAGGTGTGTAAAAAGACAATCATGTCAGAATTGATACATGGGTGATTCTTTTGAAACATGACAATTTTGACCAAAAAATTTCTTCAAATTTAAAGTCTTCAAAATAATCTAAAATGTTTTTTGTATAGGTACTTCTTTAGTTACACTTATTAATAACTTACAGACAGCAGTGTAGTTCATTGACATTTGCTCGCCAAAAAAAATAAAATAAAATAGAAATTCACCAAATCTTGAATGCCAGGAAAATGACATATTAGCTTAGAAGTTTAAAAAACAGTCATTTTAAGTTAATAGTAAGTAACTACTCAACTTAAGCCTTTATGTTAGATGGACCATAAATTGCTTAAATGAATTCTTTTTATCCACTGTTAGAAAGAATCAAAATTTTTTTTGTTGCAGATACGTACAGAATAAAATTGTGTATAATAATCAATCATTAAATAAATAAATAACTTTGATTACATCCAAGCACATTACAATCATAACATAAACTTGGTATTAGGTTAATATTTGCTTTCCCTCCAAAATTATTTTAAACTAAGTTTTTGTAAATAATACCCCCTGCGTATATTCTAGAAATGCTTACACCAGTTGAGATAAACAGGGGTGATTGTGAGCCCAAGTCAAAATTCCGAAAAATTTCTTGAGTTAAAAAAAAAGTTTAAATTGAAAAATTAGAAAAAAAATTCAAACATGTTTTTTTCCCCTTTTCTCAATATTTCTTAGTTTACTTAAAATATTTTTTAAATTTTACACATACCTATATCATTTTCACATACCTACGATGACCTGGAGAAGGAATTAAAATTTACAAATATGTCTTTCTTTCTTGAGTTTATGATTATAACAATTATTTACTGATAAAAAATGAATATTAATCATGAATATAAGCTTATAAAGTATATCTCTGGCTCTTCCTTACAAACAAATAAAATAAACTGTGTTTTTAAGTTCCACCTTTGAAAATTTGATTTCCGGAAACTTCTGTGATCAATGATTGTTCGAAACGTCTGAACCTTCGATCTCCGGATCACTGTTAGCAAAAAATCCGGAAATCCGGATTTTTTCTGGAGCACAATCTGCCCTGGATACAAAAAAATTAGATATTGAAAAATTTATGGGAAGTTTTGAAGCTAGTTATTACTGGAAGCATTGTCTGGGACATGCCAGAAACATGAAATTTTGAAGTTCAATTAAATTTTTTAACTATACAAAACAGTCAATGCTAGTGCAAAGTAATTTTAAAATGCTAACAGCAATGCTATTTATAAATTTTTTTTAAAAAAAAGTTCTTTTAGTATTAAAGTATTAGATCTTGGAGCAAGGGACAGTGAATTGTCATATTTCGTGAGAATCACCCATATATCTGCTGATTGTATTAAATGATTTTAAAATATTTATTTTTTATTTACTTATGGTTGATTTATAATCTAGTTTTATTTTAAGAGCTGATTAGATATATTCCATATTAAAAAAATTTTCGCTCTAAATTATATCATTAAAATAGCGCCACAGATTCTTAAGCTTATTATGTTGTTATTATTATTATTATGAATTTTAGTTTTAATAAACACCAAATATAGTGATAACTATTTTACACCAAAAAAAACTTAATCTGGCATTCATGGTGGTTTAGTACACTTTTTTTAAGTTATTATAAAGAGTTGCTGAAAAAAATACCTTCAGATGTTTCAGGTTGATCTGATGCTGATACATTTGATTCTTTTTCGTCTAGTTTCGATGAAGATTCACCTTTAATAACTGATGGATCAACAAACACTGAATCTGAGGCATCACTGAAAAAACGTAATACATTTCAAACAAATGAAACTGCTTAAATTTAAACATTAGTTATTACAAATCAAAATAGATTCATTCTAAATATATGCAAAAGTGATTTAATTTCTTAAAGTAATAAATAAAAAAATGCTTTTTGTATATTTTGGTTGAAAAGGAAACTGCAAACATATTTGTTTACCATATGCCATTTTGCTGAAAATACACATTTTAGCTTGGGAACTTTACATATTTTTATCAACACACAATAAGATGTAATGAGAAGACATTGTAATTGGCTTCAGTCATTCTCTCACTCACACAAGAAATCTTACAACTTGGCAACTCAGGAAAAATTGAGACAAACAGGGTTCCCAAACAATTTCAGAAAAAAATAATTCCTTAACTGTTCCAGGTATACTCAATAAATTTAAATGAAAATACGTACCATATTTTATCTATACCAAGCAATTTTTTTTTATCAGAAAACGCCAAATATTAGATTTTGTTAGAAAAAACATAGAATAGAATGAAAACATGGAAAAGTTCCACTAAAAAGTGAAGTTTCATAAAATAATTTAACTCAAATCTCAGTAACTGATTATTGTTACTGACAATTCTAAGATTGCTTATTTACCAAGTATATTATTTTCCAAATTATTTTGTAAAAAAATTGCAACTTCCCCTGACTATTTTCAGCTTTTTAGAGTTAAAATAAAAGTCCTTGAACAATTCCAGGTTTTTCCTGGACAAAAGCCTACTCTACATTCCCAAAGTTTCTAGGCTCCACATTAGGAAGCAAGGTATCCAAGAATTTACGACAAATTTAGCAACTTTTCTCCCATAAAAATGGTATGTAATCAGGGTTCTCACTCAATTTTAGAAAAAAAAATTGCCTGACTTTTCCAGGTTCATCAGGTAAATTTCAATGAAAATCCAGATCCAATTTTATTGACGCCATGCCATTTTTCATCAGAAAACTTTGATATTTACATTTGTAATGCCAAGTATTAGATTTTGTGGGTGAAAAAATATCATTGAATGAAGATGGAAACATGTCAATTTAACTGAAATGTGAAATTTTTACAACAAATAACTGTAATAGATGTTCGAATTATTTAACTCTAATCTCAATAATTGATGACAGTTACTGACAACTCTAAGACTATTTATTTTCCAGATATAAGAATTTTCCGAGTTATTTTGTAAAAAATGCAACGTTCCTTGGTTTCACTTCCGGGTTTTCCCTGATCTCACTGACTCGTTGATAATGGACCATTTTGGAAAAAATTAGAAAAAATTATGGAAAAAATTAACGAAGCAAATTGAAATTTACTGGAATACTTATCAACGTTTTACTTATTTACTTAAAAAGCTAATATAGCCTGATAATTATTTATGATTTGTGCTTTTAATAAAGACCATTTGTTTCAGAACATTTCAAAAAATTAAAAATAATGCAAACACTGACAGAAAGAAAAAAACTCACGATTTCTGAACATTTTGACAATCTGCTGATAGTTCTTCAGCAGTTTCAATCTTGATGGTTGGAACAATTATTTCAGGGACACTTACAGATGCAGCAACTGATTCTAGACTTGCAGTGACGTCAGGGACAATTACTTCTGCTAAAGTCAAATTAAAATAAATTTACTAAGCGAATTCAACACACTTAATGTCATACATATCTTAAAATGAACTTTACTATGAATGGTACATACAACAAAATGAAAAACTAACAAAGAAAAGAATTTAGTCCTGATAATTTCCATCTGAAGTTATTTTTTAACTTGCTCAATATATAATTTTTCTGCAAATTGCATTATACATAGTAAAGTTAGTATATTTTTAATATTTGAATTATTTTTTATTTAAAAATTATTATTAATTATTTAAATTTGCCTTATTTATTGAGGATTAAGTTAGCTCCTGCATTTTGTAGTTGTTATAGGTGTTATGTAACAGTACTGCGCAAATTAACATTAATTATCTCTTATCGGCAATTAAAGTTCTTTTATTTTATTTTTCATGGAAACTAAAGATATGCCAAATTTTAAAATCTATATACATTTATCTATATATGCAGCTGTAATGTTCTTTAATATCATATCTATTTAGTTTTAAATTATGTTTAAAAAAATAGTGTTCACTTATTTTTAAACTGATATTAAAAATATAAATATACCTTTTTTTTTTATTTCTAAGCCGTTAAATTAGTCATTTTTGCATTTACTTTTTTTCTCTTTGCTTGCAAAATATATGTACTAAATGATTGGCATAATGTACAGATTGTAATTTCTATTTATTTTTCTAAAAAGAATCCTTAAAATGGAGCCAAAAGCTTATATTTTATATCCATGCTATTTTTTTTTTTTTTTTTTTTTGTTCTTAATAAAAGAAAAAAAAAAAATATAAACAAAAATAAATCTCCAACAGTTAATTTTGATAATAGAGATAAAATTCTGAAGGAAAAGCATATAAACTAAAAATTTAAAAGAACATGTTTGAAAAAACAATTAAGAAAGTGATTTTGGTGTAGAAAATTTATCAACTAATTATTATTTTAAATGATGCTCTATGAAATGGGAAATATCAAATTTAATAACAATATAAAAATAAATTATCACAAGATCTTTCTCTTTTAATAAATTTAGAAAGGTTTAACTATTTGGAAAATGTTGACCGTATCTATCTTGGAATTATAGAATGCAAGAAAATCATTCACTATCTAACATTATATTTCTAAATCAAAATAAAGCTATTAAAATAAACATGTAAGACTAAGATAGCAAAACTGCCTATAGAAACTTCACTGTTATTAACAAAATATTACAAAAATCAAATTGTGAATGATCTTTCAATAAGTCACATTAAAAAATTCTAAATAGCCAGTTGCTGATATTAACCTTAATAATTCCTATGGATTTTAAAATAATTATGATTAGTGTTTTTATACATTTTGAAAAGGGCATAACAGAACATTTTTGGTAGAGTGGCTATTTTTCAATATCTGCAGATACGCACCAAAAATATGGGAAATTTATTATTAAAAAAAAGTTAAAGAGAGGGTAGTGAAAGAAATCGTGGATAACATTAAAAAAAATTTTCAAGCCAAACTCAAATAGATAATGGGTATAATGGTACAGTCAGAGCCGGATTATACCTTTCGTAGGCCCTAGACACAGAGCCGGATTATACCTTTTGTAGGCCCTAGGCATAGCCGTTTTTGGGCCCTTCCCTCTTTTCAAAATATATGCTAAAATTTTCTTGCATATTTTTTTTTTTACATTTTTATTAATATGGATTTTAATTTACAAATTTGTTTATCGAACTTTATCTGCAATACCGACAAGTGTAATGCATAAAGTAAGAGAAAAAAGAAAGGTACTCCTAACTTTAAAGAGAAAAAAAAATGGTAGAAATATAACATTTAAAAGAATAAAAAAATTTACAAGTTTAGACAAGAAAAACAAGTTTAAAAAATACAAAATTCTCATATTTATTTTTTAAAAATAATTACAATTCCTAAATTAACTTATATAAACAAAACCAATGATTAAATAACTCAATATATTTCATACCTAATTAAACGGGGGAGGGGGAAAACAATAAAATAAAAGGAAAACTTATTAATCTAAATCAAAACACTTGAAAATTATCGAACCGAAACGATAGTTAAAAAAGGCACTAGCATAAATATTATAACCCGGAACAAGGCAAGATCAACGGAATTTTAAAAAAAAAAAAACCTAGTGATAAAATTTATGAATAAAAAGAATTTATTCAGTGCGAAATTTATCGTGAAAAGAAAAAAAAAATCAAACGTAGTGGAATCAGAAAAACAAAACTGTTTTTCTGATTCCACTACGTTTGATTTTTTTTTTTTTTTTTTTTTTTCTCCCAAGTTTTTTGTAGGCCCCTGAATTTTGTAGGCCCTAGGCACGTGCCTAGTGTGCCTATAGGTTAATCCAGCCCTGGGTACAATACAAGGATTTTTCTTTAAAAAAGCACTTAAGAGTGTAGATTTATACATTAAATGGGTTATATTTTAGCAACAAAAACCATCAATTATTTTAAAGGAGTTAACAATGTTGCCTTAAATTTACAAACTCACCAGGAGGTGAAACTTGCAGTGGTGTTGATGGAACTGTCCTTCCTCCCTCATCAAATTGAGATAAATCCATCCTAGTATCATCAACACCTAAACCTGATTATATAAGGAAAAAACAATAAATTTGCATTAGTTTTTAAAATACAAGTTTATTTTCTAGTTAATAATATGCTATTTACATAATTATTATGAATTTGTTAGTAAATCATGACTTTTAGGTCAAATTTTGGCATACTGTCAGAGCCATTTATGAAAATGGTACAAAAAGCTCAATGTGAAGAAAAGCCACAGTTTTATATAAATGAAAAAACTGATCTAATTTCTCAATATTTAAAAAAATTACTTAAATTTTACATTATCTAAGCTCATAAAAATTTGCTAAAATTTATACAATTTATTTATTGATTCTAATAATTTTAACCTAGGGAAAAAATCTTGAGAAATTAATAATTTTTTAAAAGTATAATAATTTTCAAAATTTTTGAACTATTTGTCCCTTTTAAAGCCCAGATAATTCTTTACAGATCTAGTTAAATATCTAGTTAAAATTATAGCTTTGCCTCCAATGTTATGCATTTACACAATGACAATTTCATTTGATGAAAGAGCTTTGAAAAATACTGCTCTGCACAATTGTTATGCTCACAAATTACACAGCAATTTTTTAATTAAAATAAGAATATTTTCAGAATACATACTTAATATAAAACATTAGAAACATTTATACAGTTGTCTCTTTAGTAAATTGAGTACTCTGATATGAAATGTATTTCTAATTTTATTTTTTGTTTAATATCTTTTTAGGATATTAAACAGTTGGGTCAAAAAAATAAAAATGCATGATGAAATTACAATTTTATTCTAATATAAACTACACTTTTTTGTAAATTTTTTCTCAATTATTTTAAAAAATTTTCATTAAATTTATAAATTTGTTATTCATAAAAAAAATTTATAAATAAGTGGTTGCTCTGAAGTCACAGAGGCTCTCTAGAACAGTGGTTACCAACTGGCGGACAATTTTCGTAAAAATTCTATATGGGTCTTAAATACTTTTAAGTTTTATATCTTAACAATTTGATATCTGTTGCACATTAATTGTTTAAAACATAAGTGCACATTAAAGTCATTGTAGCCAGAATTTCTTAATATGCAATTAAATATTTTTAAAAATCTACTTCTTATTTTAATTAGTAATTCAATACTTTTGTTTTGTACAACTTGATAAAAATCTGACAGTAATATTTAATGTTCCTTCAAACATAAAAGAGTCCTATATAAAATTTTGATGAAATTGCAGCCCGCCATTTGACTGGTGCTTTTAATCGTGGCCCCTGGCCCCATGTAAGTTGGAAACCCCTGCTCTAGAAGTTAGAAAAAAAGTTTGCATCAATGTAAATGGCACTCAATTAACAAATAATTATAATCCCACAAAATTTATTAATTAAAACAGTGCAGATTAAATGAACAAAATTAACCACTCATTATAATGTTACATTGTGAGTATATCCATATCTTTATAGGGCAGTTATTAACCCTAGAAAATATACAAAATAAAAATATATGACAGTGCCTAAGCATCATTATAGGTTTTGAGCCATGAAGGTACTAAAATAAGAACCAATAAAAGTTTTAGTCTCCGAAATTAGAATAATGTTTCACCTCTATTTTAATTAACCATTGAAAACAATTCATAATGCTATTTTTTTTCTTTTTGTAAGAATAAAAATCTCAAATTTATACACATAAAAAAAAAATAGTACCGTGCACATAATCAGCTCTAAATAATTGAGAAAAAAATATATATTACCGTCTTGACTAGCAAGTTGAGATAGACCTTGCTGAGTAGGAGAGCTTTCAGAACTACTGAACGAAAACCTAACTTGAGGAACATGAGGAGAGCTGCAATTTAAAGGTTACATTCTCATTATTTTCTTAATAACAAAAACCACAATTAAGAGAAATTTAATGACAGCAATCATACAGTTTTCAACATTTAATAATCACCCAAGAAAAGTAGCAGAAAGGGAAACAAATTTTTACAATCTTCTAAAAAACAATGAAAGGTAACAAGCTTTATTATTTTCAAAAATAAATATAATATTAATATTTTTTGGAAAAATTTAAAACTAAAAAATAATAAATTGATGTACGCTTTTATCTCTCATTTCAAGTGCTTACTAGATAATGAAGAAAAGCCATTAATACAAACAACGGCAAGCTATAAGTAAAAGAAATTGATTTTTCAAAATCAGAGAAAATTAATCACATATATATTATTTGTTTTAAATCTCAGGTTTCTTTTAAGAGTAATTTATGGATATTACTTATATACAGTAGAACGAAAATTATTTGAATGCCTATTTACCGATTTGTCCAATTATCTGGATCGGTCAAAGACCATGAGTTTTTTTACACCTTCTCCAAAAAATATTGTTCTCATCACAAAAATACTTCTTAATTTAAAAATCATCTGAAAGTGGTCGAAAAATTGTTTCCTTAGTCCCTTGTAACCTTGCGTTTGCCCCGCCCAGTTTCAATGCGAGTGGCAAATAAATTCTAATAAAATAAGTTTATAATAAAATTTTAAACATGGCATTTGCAATATGCTTTATTATGGAACTACTACAATTACTAATCATAAGCCGGGAAAAATGTGAAATGAAGTTACTTAAAAACATTCTCATAGACGCTTTTTTAAAAATTGTCTAATTTTCCAGATTTTTCCTTCAAATGTGCTTTGGTCACAATATTCGACATTTGATTGTATAGATTTTTGTACTACAGACAAAAAAATTAAACCTACAGCAAAAAAAAAAGTGTTTTAATACTATAAAAGTTTGTCTCACAGTTATAAATTGACAATCTGACTAGAAATATAGCACTATCTTCATTTATAATCAACTTATAGAAAATATAAAATAAATTTCAAAAGCAATAATAATTTTAACTACCTAACTGCTTCAGCAAAACCATCAGCGCGTCTTGGAACATACAAAGTTGGTGTAGATGGAACTATGCTATCATCACCTTCTTCAAAGTTGGATCCTTGTCCCTGGTGAGAAGGAAATAATATTTGTAAAGAATCTCAATCTTTGCAACAATCGTGAAAAATTTTTCATAAACTAGATATGCCACATATTTTTTAATATAAACTTATTGGTGCACAAGTTACAAATAGGTTCTTCAAAACCCATCAAAGCAGGCATAAAAATTTTTTTTAATAAAACATGTTATCTTTGTTATTAATTTTCAACTTCCCTTTCATACCTAGAAAATATGGGTAACTGTAGTTCAGAAATAAAAATTCATTAAAAGAGCCACAGATTAAAATTTCCTAATTTATATTTTTCTCCCCATCTTCGTCTCAAGCCTTTTAACTTACCAGTTTGGGCTGAAGTCAACAACAGTTAAACTTAGTAAAAAGTTAAATCAAATCAGATTCTAACTGCAGAAGCAATTTGAATTCTGAAGCTAGCATAGTTTAACTTTTTCTGTTCGTTTGCTATTTTAAGAGAATAAGAGTGGAAATAATTTTAATTAAATTTTTTTCATATTGTCATTAGGAGTTTATTTTTCAATTCTTATTGCATGCATTTATATGTTTTGCATGTGCTTGTTTTGTGATATTTAAGGTTCTAGCATAAAGACTTGCTAGACCCTTAAACTACTGGTGAACTGCAATGACTAATGATAAGATATATGAAAAGTGATATTACATTATAAATTATTTTTTTCCGTGCTTATTTTAAAATATTGATAGATAATAAATATATATACACAATAATTGCTGTATCGGAAAAATGTATCAAAATTGCAAGGGTATATATAGAAAAAAGAAATCAATTCCCTTTTCTTTTCTTTCTTCTTCCTTCAAGTTGTGAATTTAAATATCTACACTCATTTATTTATTGTTGTTACAAATTTAAATAATGACTTTAAAGAAATACATTATATTTTAAACACTCAATTATCGTTTTTCAAATTTATTATCTTTACAATTATTTTTGACTATGACAACCATTTCAAAACTTTTCATAAACTTTATAAGATGTTTGAGTAGAACTTCCCACATTTGCAAATTTCTGTAAGTATCTTTCACTTCTTGAGCAAAGAATTCATTATTTCTTTTTCAATTAAGAAATTTTAGAATTAATTTTGTAATATTGTAACACCAACAGTTATAGAAAAACAAAAACGTTAAATATTTTCTTTATTGCTTATATACTACTGTTATATTCCTAATCAAATTACTTACAGGAATGGTAAAGGGTGTGAGGTGTTGCCGATTACCAGGCGCTTGTCTTTCAATTCTAGGAGGAACTAAAGTGACAGGGGTTCTTTGAACTGGAGCAGCTATAGGAACTACAATGGATTCCGCAGCAGGTGCAGTACTAGGGGATGGTTCAACCGATGGTGGAAAAGCAGGAGGAGCCATACACTGCTCTGGAGGAGCACTTTGCAAACTGCTACTATCTGCATCCATTTGCATGTTAGAAGTGTTATCTAACAAATCTACATAAATTTTTAAATGTATTAGTATGAAGATTATGGAGAAAGAAACTTTTTTAAATTTATGTTCAGAGATAGTTTTTGTTAATAAATGCAACTGACTGACTATGAAATTGTTTTAAAATGTTAACCTAGTATGAAGTCCCATTATGTTATTAGTAACAATATTAAACGTAAAAAGATTAAAAACTCATACTTTTCAAATGGGAGTCAAGAACATAAACAAATGCATAAATAACATAAACAAGAACATAAATAAAGCAATTTATAGCTGCCAACATAGGTAGGAAAAAATCCAGTAGATTTCAGAAATATAAATTTGATGATAATTGTTGCACCAACATAGTTGCTCTAAACATTGTTGCAATGAACATAGGGAATTTTAGGGATATTTATAGTCATCAAAATAGAAAAACTGCCATATTTTCCAGTTATAATTAACATTAAACATACTTGAAATGCTAAGTATTATGTTTCCTCATAATTTCGAATATTAAGAGGTATGTACACTGGTTATCATAAATTAAGGAAAAATCACAAAAATAGCGATAACTCTTTCAAAAGTAAGCCAAACCGTGCAAAATTTGCATATGTTGTCCACTAAGAGTAGCTGAGTAAAATTGCAATATGCAAATTAGTGGCGCTGCACTCGGCTTACGTCATCTGCCTGGAGCATAAAAGTCCAAGTTTGAGAGAAAGCACACAAATTTTACTGTGATTGCGACATTGAAAATCTGAGATAGCCAATTCGTAATAATGACCTCTAGGCATCATTTGCCTGAAGAACTACGATGGAGAGCCATCGGGAGACTAGAGGCAGGGCAGAGTCAATCAGAAGTGGCCAGATGGCTAAATGTGAGTCCATCTGTGGTTCATAGACTTTGGAGGCAATTTCAAACCACAGATTCGGCATCTAGGAGGTTCAGTCAAGGACGGCCAACTGTTACGACCAGTGCCGATGACCGATATTTGACATTAAGTGCACGCAGGAATAGAACCGCTACTCCGACACATCTTAGATCCTCTCTTGCTGCAGCCACCGGAAGGTTGGTGTCAACGTCAACTGTGCGCAGAAGGCTCCACGAAGGTGGTCTGTATGCGAGACGACCAGCCATTTGCGTGCCGCTCACATCACGCCATAGGAGAGACCGTTTGCAGTGGGCCCGACAACATGTCCACTGGACGTCAGATCAATGGAGGCCTGTTCTCTTTACGGATGAGTCCAGGTTTAGTCTAGAAAGTGACAGTAGACGTTATTTGATATGGAGAGAACCTGGGACCCGTTATCATCCATCAAACATCCGTGAAAGAGATGCATACGGAAGAGGCAGTGTCTGTGTTTGGGGAGGCATATCCTTAGGAGGGCGCACATACCTCCATGTCTTTCCAAGGGGAACCGTGAATGCTCAGGTTTATCGAGACAACATCCTTGATGCTTATGTGCGCCCATATGCCGGGGCAATTGGTGATTGCTTCCTGTTACAGGACGATAATGCAAGACCACACAGAGCTCGCATTGTTGATGATTATCTTCAACAGGAAACAATTACTCGCATGGAGTGGCCAGCTCGATCCCCGGACTTGAATCCTATCGAGCACGTTTGGGATGCTCTAGGGAGGCGTGTATCTGCCATCAATCCGCCCCCTCAGACCCTTGCCACGCTTGCAACTGCTTTACAAGAGCAATGGCTCTCACTTCCTATTGAACTGATAGACCGCATAATTGAAAGCATCACACATCGCTGTTTGTGCTGTATTGCTTCTAGAGGCAATCATATTCCATATTAAAGGTACTTTTTCTATTGCAAACCGATACTTCCAATTTGTTTATTTTATACATGTGCTAATTTCTATACTACTATTAATGTCTGATAATTTCTTTTTATGTTGTTTAATACCTTACTATGTGTTGTATATTGTGGGTAAGTTTCATAAAATTCCATGTGTAATTTCTTGAGTTATCGCGATTTTTGTGAATTTTCCTTAATTTATGATAACCAGTGTAATTCAAAGACGTTAAAAAGATTTCGTTAATTTAAAAAGAGAGTTCTGAATAGAAATGAACTGACCATTTTAGAACAAAGAAAGTCTTGAACTGCTTCATTATGTATTCGAAATACTTATTTAAATATTCAAGCAAGCAATAATCTGAGCTAAAATTCACTTCAACAGTGTTTTTTTTTTTAGAAAACTTAGTCCATTTTGGGAAATTTTCTAAAATGTACAAAAACCAGGAGAATTTTAATCAAACCAGTAGACCAAGAAAAACTGGCAAAATCCAGTAGTCTACTAGAAAATCCATTAGAGTTGGCAGCTATGAAATAGCAATTGTAATAATATTTTTTTTTTTTCCTTAAGGAAAAATCATTCATTTAAATTAAGAAAACAGAGAATAATAAATAAATGAAGAAATTTGACTTGCTTTACTAGAGATATGGAGTAGTGAAAACATAGATTAGATACCTAAAGCAATAAATAATTGGAGATTTTTTAAAGAAGCATTGTAAAATGCCACCTGCTAACAATAAAAACAATGCAAATTATGCAAAATTTGACTAAGTTGGTTCTTAAAAACTATTTATTAAATCAATAATACTTATTTTTTTAATCTGCTTTTATTAGCAATTACCATATTTATTTGAATTTAAGGTGTATCTAAAATTCTCAACAAGTTTATGTGAAAAATAAGTAGAGTAAAAGTATTTATCGATACTCAATATTTAGAATATTAAAAATTATAATTAATTCAGCGTGAATAATTAATTTATTTTTACCAATTTTAAAATCTTTTAAATACGCATTTGAACCTGTAGTTGCTTTAACTTTCAGTATCTTATTCCGAAAACGGAGCAATGTAATAGAAAGTATACATTGGATGAGAGAAATCTGAATTTCTCTCAGCCAACGAATTTTTTGGTTTTCGATTCTAAATGGCACCCATATTCAGTAGCATCAACAATGGAAAGGTGGCTTGGATTCGAATAAACCCAGTAGTTCTTTTTCCCTGAAAATCACTTTTTTTTTTATAAATTATAACATTTAATTTTAAAAATATACATTGTAATGTTTTGACAATTATATAATTTTATCTTGGATAAACTTAAGCAAAATTGCTTGAGTAAACTTATCTTCATTCTCTCAGGGATGAGATTTAGCCAAAAGGCAAAAAAGCTGAATTTCCACGATAGTAAATTTTACGCAAGCGCAACCCTTTAATAATAAATTCCAGACAGTTTAAGGTAATAAATAATGTGTTGACATACAATTGTGTACTAATCTATTATTATAAAAACGATTACATTGATACTTAACATTTAGTGAAAAAAAAATTACCAATTGAAAAAATAAAGCTGGAAATTATATTTTTCCTCAGTTCACATAAGAGACAATTACTACTTGAAAAACTACCTGGTTTAGCAAATTAAAACTACTAAGAATATATATTAATATTTCATTTCTTTTAATAAATACTGTTATGTGATTTATAGCAAATATATCAGTAATATTACTTTTTAAATTATATTGAAGAAAAAAACTTTAACAATGGACCGAATCATTATGTTCATATTATAGTCTAAAACTACAGCCCTTTGAAACATATCAATAACAGTGAAGTAGAAATATATAGTAACTCCACTCCTTAACATACAAAAATTGCTATTTTAGTTTGAAAAATTACATGACAATCAGCAACTGTTTAGATAATTGTTTTTTATTTGATAAGAATTTTGCATTTCATAGCATAACTAACAGCAATTATAAATAAAATTTTGATGATGAGATAAATAACTCTTTTTCCCAAAAATTTTTTTTTTAATTAAATCCCTTTTTAAGTGATTGCTTTTGTTTGCTATATCTTTTATGCTTGCTATATTTAGTTGTTAGTCCATCTTCAAACATCTTGTGACAAATCCTATTTTTTCTTCTTTGCAAGCCCAGAATGTAAGTTTTGAATATATTCCCTTCTAGTTTCTCTGATGTTGTAACACTTACATATACTAATACTTGTCGTTAGAAAAACAGTCACCTTTATAGTAACTAATTAAAAAAAAAAATTATTTCTTACAAGAATCGCGATAGTTGATCTTAAAATTGCGTGAATATGAATAACAATTATGGATTTTGAAATCACATGAATATGAAGCTAGATATACGATTTTGAAAATGAGAAAATACAAACTGGGATATAGAATTCTTAAAACGCGTAAATACAAATCACGATTCATAATTTTTAGATCACGTAAATACGAATCATAATGCGTAATTTTTAGATTGCATAAATAAGAATTATGATGCATAACTTTTAGAATGCGTGAATGTGAATCCCAATGCCTTATTTTAAAATCACGTATAAATATGAAAATCAATGTTTGATATTATAAACCGCATGAGCAAATCAACACATTGAATTTTAAACTTGCGTGAATACGAATCGCTACATAGGTTTTTAAAAAGACGTAAACACAAATCACAATATCGGATTTTTAAATCTCGTAAATAAGAATCGCAATGTACAATATTCAAATTGCGTGAATAAGAATCGCAACACGCAAATATGAAAAGCTATGTTTGATATTAAAATTGTGTGAATAAGAATCGAGAAATTAGCAGATTCCAGGTTTGGGACCTCTAAAAGGCTTGTCAGAAGCAGCGTCGTTTGAACTACGAAAATCGGATCTATCTGGAGGGAGGGTAAAAAATTCGGAAAATCTTATCTGCTGCATGTAAAAGGGGAGAAAATAGGTAAAATAAGTAAAAATGAGAAAGAATTGGTAGCTATGTAGTTTGAGTTTTCTGTTTCTCTTTGAAAATCGGTGAATTTTCTGAAAAAGCGGAATACTTATTTAAAAAAAATGAAATTTTTAGAAAATCTGAATTTTTGATAAAAAAGCTGAAATTTAAGAGATAAAAGTGAAAAATGCGGAAATCCGCTAAAAAACGGAAAAATCTCATCCCTGTATCTCTGCAGAGTATCATCATCATCAGCATTGGCACGACAGCCCTTTGTGAGCCTGGGCCTTCCTCAGAAGCTTTTCCCATTCTGTCCTTCTCTCAGCAATTGTTTTCCAGTTCTTTACTTTTAGGATGGCAAAATCCTCATCTACACAGTCCTTCCATCTCTTTTTGGGTCTTCCTCTTGGCCTTTTATTGGAGGGGGTTGCATTAGAGACTCTCAATGCTGTTCGTTCTGGGCTCATTCTCACTACATGCCCGGCCCATCTCATTCTACTTAATTTAATAGATTTAATGATATCATCGCCATCAAAGATCCTATATATTTCAAAATTATATCTTTTCCTCCAGTTGTCGTTATCGAGTATAGGGCCAAAGATGGTTCGTAGGACCTTCCTTTCGAAGGCTGCTAATAACTTTTCTTCCCTTTTTGTTAAAGTCCATGTCTCTGAAGCATAAGTCAAAACTGACTTGATTAATACCTTATAAAGTAAGATCTTAGTTCTTTTTATTAAGTGAGATTTCAATAATGATCTTAGAAGCAGCGATTGGCTGTGATTATTCTTTTTCTAATTTCAGGATTGATGTCATTTTGATAGTTTATTTCTGATCCTAGATAAGTAAAATTTTTTACAGATTCAAATTTAAAAGAATCTATTTTAAACAATTTAGGGATGGTTTCCTTTGTACCACAATACATATATTTTGTTTTCTCTACATTCACTCGTAAGTTAATTTTTCCAGAGCCAAAAAATTTTCACTCAGTGCTGTCCTAGATCTTGCGATGATATCTACATCATCGCCAAAATCTGCACTGATTTATTAAATATAGTACCTGTAGTAGTTATACCAGCATCTCTAATAACTTTTTCTAAGGCTATGTTGAACAGAAGACATGCTAATGCATCTCCCTGTCTAACTCCATTATGAATTTCAAAAGAAGTGGATAGTTCCCCTTGAATTCGTACTGTTGAAATGGTTTCAGTGAGTGTGAGCATTAATTTTGATGGAATACAAGTCTGATTAATTTTGATGGAATATTAAAATCATATAGGGTCCTTAATAGCTCAGTCCTATTAATACTATCATATGCCGCCTTAAAATCCACAAATAAATGATGCGTCTCTATTCCAAATTCTGCAGAGTATATGAATCTCAAAAAATAATACAGAAAATAAGGTTAATCTATAGAACTAATACACTTCAAATAAGATAATTAAAAAAAAAAATCAAAATTGAATTTTTTACATCACTTATAAATACAATATAGCACAAATTTATATTAACCAGGTTGTCAAGGAAAATTTGAACAAGGTTCCAAACTAAATTTTAGTATTTAGCAATTTTTTATATATTTTTTTCATTTAAAATTGATGCCAGATTAACTTAAATCACGATGGCTGTAAACAGCTATTGAGATGTAACTAATTCAAGGATTGGACATTATTTCTAGGTTTTAGTTAAGAAAAAATTTTTATATAAATATATATATATAAAAAAAATGGGACAACACCACATTTTTTCTTATCTCTCTGACCCATAAGTATTCAGTTTTAGTAAAAATGGATTAAATTTAATGACTTAACATAATGATAAAATTCAGGTAAAATGCTTAAATACCTAAATCAGAAGATGTTGGTTGATCACCCATATCTTCAGTATCATCAGGCTGCTCTTCTGTCATGTCTTCATCATCAGGAGACCGCTGCAAAATAGAATCAAAATTTTTCTTTCGTGAGTTCTTTTCGTGAACACAATACGATAAATAAGTTAAGCAGAAAAAATCCAATTTACATAGACTGCTTTAAAAATAATTTTGCAATATTTGTATGTGAATTTTTGAAAATGCAATTTTAATTTGGAATTCCTGTGATAAAATTACTGCATTGAAACCAATACTTGCCTAAAAGCTAATTAAACTAGATTCTATTTTTTAACATAATAAAAAAAGCCTAATCTTGGAGAATAATTAAAATATTACATTTGTTGAACGTGCAAGATTATTATTTTTATTGACAACTGATAATTTTTTAAAAAAAATATTGTAATACTGAATATTACATTCTTAGAGAGATGAAATTACACCATTTTACTTTAATAATACTATTATTATTTCCAAGGAATAAGTTCAAACCATTTTTTTTTTCAATTCAGTCACTTTCTATTGCATTTCTATTTTGTAACAGTTTTAGTTCAATGAACAATATAATTACTCGCTATCTATCCTATTGCATATTTAAATACATGCTTAATACAGTGTATGCTTGATATAACGAAGAATTTGATAACAAATAAAATAATGGTCGTAATGCAATTTTTTTCTATATTAATATATAAACAAAAGTGTTCTTTTAAATTTTAATGCAGGTTGATGAATGCAATCAAGATCACAGCAAAAAAAAATAAATAAATAAATAAACCACACAAGGACATTTCATTAAACGAGTAAATATAATTTTCAAATAAGAAAAGTATAATTGATAAATTTACTGTATCCTTTGAAAAGAAAATTATACAAATTATTAATGACCATAAACTATAAATTTAGGGAGTCATATCACTCTTCCTTTATTCAAAGGGACACTTAACATTTATTGTGTGGGAGCATCAAAGGAAATATTGGTTTAAATAATTTCTTTGAAACAGTTTCGATTTCAAAAGACTAAATTTTGGTTCTCATATTGGAATGAATAGTTCAGCGATAGCAATCTCATGAATAAAAAAATAACATTAAATCTATAAAATCGCAAACAGAACTTCATGAATCGGGAGCAGTGATTCCACTTAGGCTGTATAGTATGTCATTTGAGCAAGGGACTTGAGGCAAAATTATAACTAAATTTTAAATACATTATCTTCATTGGGAGACTATTTCTGAGTATATTAAATTGTTGCTCTTTCTCGATACAGGTGTTTGATCAATCCTAATTAAAAACCTACATTGTGAATGAGCAC
This sequence comes from Parasteatoda tepidariorum, assembly GCF_982258835.1. NCBI lineage: Eukaryota > Metazoa > Arthropoda > Arachnida > Araneae > Theridiidae > Parasteatoda > Parasteatoda tepidariorum. Next base: position 74,255,062 of record NC_141759.1, on the reverse strand, counting down.
AATAACAGATGGATAAAGAAAAAGAATAAAATTTTAACTAGCTTAGCTTCTTTTTTCTAATAGCTGAGTTGCTCATATTAAAAAAGGATCCATAGTCTTGCAGAATCACTGTCATTGTAATGGAAGAAACGCTCTAATGGGAAGGGAGGTTGTACTAAAGAGGGTAGACTTTATATTGTCTTTTTAGTTACATCATTTATATTTAATGAAAAATATAAGAGCAGAAACAAAAGAACATAAAGAATCAGGTAAATTAATGTCTTTTACTTACAACATCAATGCCTTCTTGCATATCCTCATCACCTTCTCCACCAATAGTTTCTTCTTCCATAACTTCAGCCTCAAAATCATCATCAATCTTAGTTTCTTGTTCCTCTTGAGTCTCCCACTAAAGTAAAAAAATCAAATATTAAACAGACTAAATCCTACTAGCCAACCACCATTCAACTTCACGCTTTCAATTTTTATTTCTTATTCAAAAAATCGATATTACAGTTATTGGAACATAGTGTTCACAAGTGAAATTTAATATGTTAACATAATCAACACCAACAAATCTGAAATAGAAAACTACAGGCTGTTTTCTTACAACCAGATGCTTAATATCTCGTATTTTTGAAATTAATAATGACCTACAACATAGATCAGACTAAAGTGCAGGGAAAATTCAAGACATAACTGTCTGAGCAAGACAGGAGAGCCTGTCCTTATGGTTCTAAGTTGCAAAATTTTGACACATGCATTCAAAATATTTTCAGTCAGAAAACAAAACGTAAATGCAGAAGAGTCTGGCAGTGGTGCTTAATACATTAATCATCAGAACCAATGAACTGAAAAACTTAAGTATACTAAGCATTATGATTTGTTGAATGGCTCCCTGACAGGACACAATATAGAATTACAGATATTTAGTGATTCATAAAAATAATAATTACCTCAATTATCTGTTCTTCTTTATCATCTTCTAATATTTCTGCATCAGGTGCAAGCAATTCTAGAAAAAATAAAAATTGAAAAAAAAAAAAAAAAATTTTTTTATTAGGATTTAAAATAAACAGTCTCACATCTTTATATTTTATTTATACAAACAAGAAGATTTAATAAAGTTTCCTTTAAAATGTTAGCAAATTTGAAACATTACCCGAAAAATATACATAATGTTTACATATTGTAAAACCTTATAGTTAGAAATACATTTAATATAAATTAAGAGTGAAAGTAGAACAAATTTTTAAGACTGACACTTATGTATAAAAAATTATATCAAATGCGAATTATAATATACAACACATAAAAAAACTAATTTTTGATTGGAAATTGATCAAAAATAGACATTAATATACAATGATTTATGATTTTTAGAAATAAAATGCTAACAAATAATCTCACTTTATTTATGAATCAGATTAATAGTATATAATAAATAGTAGTTTATTTTCATGCAAAATAAAACTAATTTATCAGACTGTTTCTCAGATTTAAGAATTTTTTTTCACTCTTTCAACTTTTAAAATAAAATAGACATTCTTTCATCACTTAAAACAGAAATCTGTCCCAAAAAATAAATAAATAAATAAAATTAATTTCATATAAATCATGTATTAAAAGAAAAAGAAAACTAATATTATTGGACAAAATTAAAAGATGTCTATTTTCACATATCTTAAATCTAGGTACATATCATATACAAACCTTCCTCTGATGCTGAATTGGGATTCAGTGGGGAATGAATATCTTCAGCAGCAACTTGTTTACCTTCCGATTGTGCACTAGTTGAAGGAGTTGGCTCACAAACTGCTGGACTTTGAGATCTGATCACCTGAGCAGCAGGCACAATAGCTACATTGGGAGTGGGGGCTACTACAGATGTTGGGTGTTGCTGATTTGTTTGGCTCCCTTCAGAAACCATTCGAATTCTCTTCAAACTGGCCTCTGAAGCATCAGCATCTCTATTTGTAAACAAGAAAAAAATAAATAAATAACACTTTTAAATGAAGACAAGGAGACAGATATCAGGGTTAGTAAGGGAACAATTAAATGCAAATTATTAGCATATTCTCAGTACGTAGGCCTAAAAATAACCACTCACCAGGTAGCAAGTCAACAAAAAAAGTGGAGACTTATATTAAATAAACAATCATTTTTTCCAACCCCCCCTTTTTTTTCAAATTTTCTTATTGCGCATTAAATTTTCTAGCACTGACAGGTGAAGTCAAGTGTTTAACTAAATTTTGTCACAAGTCTGTATTATTTAATTCTTGAATCAACTTTTGATAGATGTAAATTATTTCACATATGATTTAAAAAAAAAACATTGTTTAATCCAAGTACAAAAAAAGCAAAAATTAGCTATTTAATGAATAGAACCTATCAGTATTGGTCACCGGCTCATTAGGCTTATGGAAAAAGTAGCTCCTAAGTTATTAGAGACTACCAGTCGTTATTTAGGAGTCATTACCAGTCATTATTATACCAGTATTACCAGTACCATTGATCTACAACAAAGGTAAGGAACCTTTTTACAACGAGCAGCTACATTTAAATTAGGCAATGATAAAGAAGGCTGTATAAGTTGATATACTTATAAATGTGACCTTTGAGAAATTATTGAAGTTTAATAGCTCTATTACTCCATGGTATTATGTAGAAATAATGCAAAAAAAAAAAAAAAAAACATTAAGAAATTTTTTATTAAAAGAAAAATTTTACAATATAAAATATTTTTGTATTCACATATCGCTAATAACTTATTATAACATTATTTTATAATTTTTTAATAAACAATTGCATACATTTAAATACTTTTTTAAAATAGTACAGTATTTTTGAACAAATGCTTGCATCTTATTGAGATTCACCATATAAATTGAAATATTTATCTTCCTTATGAGTCAAATAGTGTCTGGTTAATTACGGTTGCTATAGCATCAGGGTTAATGTATTTCAAGTAAGGGTGAGCCATGGTCAAAAATACGAACAAAACAGAAGAGTTTCTATCATTGGACATTGGCAAATTGAAAAGTGCAAAAGAATGGCAATTTCAGACAATGAAAGACTGCTATAACTGCAATATTGCTAGGTTCTAATTCATGTTATACTCAATGAATGGTAGCACTTAATAACATTAATTTTATAATAGGTAGGTATAACATATCTAATTAAATATTAATAAATACAAGGGCTAGAGGGCGCACAAAAAACTTTGAGGTCGTAGGTTCCCCACTTCTGACCTACAAAAAATTTATCTGCAGAGCTTGTAGGAAGATATTTGTATTTAAATGTTATGTTTCATTCTTAATAGATTCACAAGATTTAAAAGCCATTATGACTTTATGAAAGCCAAAGGGCAATTCCGCCATTAATGAATGTCATGTGAGCAGACTTTAAAAGCACAAAACTCAGTTTTGAAAAAAAAATAAATTATATATATATATATATATATATATTCAATTAATTTATATTAGAATTAATTTTGTTATTTACACACACACCAATTTTTAATAAGCTTTCATTTGCTTAAAAATTTCTAAAAAATTAAAAACTGTTTGTTACAAATGTAAAAGCCAGAATTTAAATTTAAAAAAAAAAAAATAGTGAATGAAAGTTAATAAAAATTTAAGTAACTGTAATGACGCTAAGAGATATTTTAGCAAAAACTGTTAGAATGTCTTGATTATTTCTTTAAAACTGAGATTTGTGCATTCAAAGTTGAAAAATACATCATTTGTGAATGGTGGAATCGCCCTATAATGATAAGATACCTGCAATACTAAAATAAAGTTCATAAAATGTAACAATTGCAAAAAAAAATCAGCTGGCCCCAAAAAATAAATAAAATAGTAAAAACAAAGGGATTAAAATAAAAAATATATTATTGATCTGAACTACTTTAACTTATTAAAAATGAATCAACGTTTAAAAAAAAAAGCTAATAACTAAAGTTTAATAGAAATTAATAAATAAATAAGAATTTTCAAGTGTGAAAAATTCCAACTAAAAAAATCAGAAGAATTTCAGGTTTTGTTATAAAAAGTCTACGAATGGACTCAATCTACGACTTAATAGTTTTACTTTAGCTTTCAGTAAATTTCATTGAATGAGCAATTTGTCTCAATTCAGATATGTAACAGTTGTGAACATAGCTATTGAAGACTTGAAGAGATTTTAACATTAGGACATACAAATGATTCTATACTAGCAAATTTAAAGGCAATAACAGGGTGGCCACTCAAATCCGATTTCAAATTTCCCTGATTTTTCCAGGTTTTCCAGATAAAAATCATAAAATTTCCAGGTTTTTGTTTCTTTTTTCATATAAAGTATAGGATGTGTACAAGAAAAGTGTCGATATTATAAAATATTTTATTCAAAATGTTATTTTTTTAACATATCATCTTGAAAAAAATAATTTATTTTGACAATTTTCAAGATTTTTTTAAATTTATTTTTTAATGTTTTGGTACAAAATATCGAATCAAAAATCATATTGACCAACAAAGAGTAAAATTAAATATAAATATATAGTTGGTTCTTAAAAAAACATTTTTTTTTTAAAATTAAAATATGTTATAAAAGGTTAAAATGAAATAGAAAAAATTAGCATTAATGCAACAATTGTAACGATTTGTCGACAAACATTGCTGTTAGCGATTGTAAAAAAATGTGTGATTGGTTGGTTTGCTGAGAAAAATAATTCAGATTTCTTTGATTGGGAGTAGAAAAGCTTTCAGAAAAAGACTGCGATATAAAATCTATTATTAAATTATAACCAACTAATTTTTGGAGAATTTTATAAAGTTAAAAATACGAAAACATTTTGTCAAAATAGAAAAAAAAATTACCACCAAAGCATTGGAACAAAGTTGAGCCATAAATGGATTCAGCCCAAGGAGAGAATTTAAAAAAAAAAAAAGAAGCTAATATCCTAATCCCTTTTTCCACCCCCCACCAGAATCTTGCCTAAATTGCACAGTCCCATAGCAGTCAAAGGTTTCTACATTCGTTTAGCAACTGTGTGAGAATTTTATGTGGCATTCTAGTTTAACAGACCTGTAATCAGGGATGAGAGTAGTCAGAAAGTAAAAAAGAGGAAATCCAAAAAACAAAAAAAAGAAAGAAAAGAATATATATATATATTGACAAAAATTTGACAAAAAAGTGCGATTTTTAAACTTGTAAACCATGTGAATATAAATCCCGATATGTGACTTTTAAATCACGTAAATATGAAACTCTACATCGAATTTAAAAAATGCGAAAATAGAAATCATGATTTTTTAATTTTTTGATCACGATGCATAATTTTTAAATCGCGCGATATTACAACCACAAAAACGAATCACGATATTGGATTTTAAGCTCACGTGAATACGAATTGCTACACAGGGCTTTAAAAGCTCGTAAATACTAATCGCGATATTGATTTTTTAAATCTCGTAAGTAAGAATCGCACTGTACAATATTTAAATCGCCTGAATAAGAATCGCAACGTTCAACTTTTAAATCAGGTAAATACGAAAATCGAGATTTTAAAAATGCATAAATACAAAACACGATATTGGATTTTTAAATGTCGTAAATAAGAATCATAATATACGATATTTAAATAGCGTAAATAAGAATCGCAATGTGCAACTTTTAAATCAGGTAAATACGAAAATCGATGATTGATATTAAAATCGCGTGAATAAAAATCGAGATCTGAATTACGAAAATACAAGCTATCCAGCCGACGGATAAAAAATACGGAAAATCTTATTTTCTGTGCGTGAAATCGGAGAAAATAGCTAAAATAAGTAAAAATGCGGAAGGGTTAGCAGCTAGGGCGTAGATTGAATTTTCTGTTTATCTTTGAAAATCGTAAATAAATATAATTATTTCACTTCAATGACTGAATTTAAAAAAAAACGGGATATTTATTTAAAAAAACGAAACTTTTAGAGAATCGGAGTTTTTGATAAAGAGGCTGAAATTCGAGAGACAAAAAAAATCTCATCCCTGTATAAAGGTCAACCAGTTTTATCCCAAGGAAATGATTTTTAGAGAAACTTCAGAGGGAGGAAAAGGGACTTCAACAATTTCCCTCCGCGGAAAATTAAATTCCTCATAAAACATTTTAACTTGGGCAAAAAAAAATTTCAGCGGAAATTAGCGGGAAAAATGGAAAAATCTGAAAAAAAGCGGAAATCCGCGAATCCGCGGAAGAATCTCATCCCTGTGTAATGGAGCAAATTTTGATGCAAGCAAAGTATAGCTAAGTTGATGATATTTCAACTGTTTGGCGATACACTTCCGTTTAAAAAAAGTGGGTATAATGGATGAAATAATTTAAATTAAGAAAATTAGTAAATAATTTAAATTAGTGAAATTAAAAAAATTATCAAAGAAAAATTTCCAGCTTTTCTTTAAAATTCCCTGATTTTTCCAGGTTTTTATCCAAATTTCCCTGGTATTTCCAGGTTTTTTCCAGTATAAAAAAATTCCCTGATATTTCCAGGTTTTCAAGGTGGGTGGCCACCCTGAATAAATAGTCAACATAACTAACTAGTGAGTTTACAAACCAGCACTCATTGTATCAGTTTTGGGGCATAGGCAATTTTTTCTAAAAAATACTTATCTCTGACTTACCCTAAACTTTCTTCACGAGGGCGTTTCACTGTGGGTGTAACGACTTGTGTTTGGGTAGCAGGTGGTGAAACTATAACCGATGTCGTAGGAGCGGGAGAATCTACAACAGCAGAGTCTGGCATTGTCTCTAATAACACAAAGAAAAAATTTGAAAGTAGGAAAAAGAGTTAATTAATGGTGACATTAGCAAGGGATTTAAATTTTTTTTCCTACTGCGCTTTAAATAAAAAGTTACACTCATATGCACAGTTTAATTAACATGTTTTGAAGAATAAAATTGAAGATATTGGTTTAAAAAAATGTTTAAGGTGTTTACCAGTTATTTCTATTCGAGGAGGAACTAAAGCAGTAGCAGGAGTAGAGACAGCAACATTTGAAGGATGTACAGATGTCATGGGTGGTATGTCCGTTTCATCTTGAACTAAAGAATTAAATAAAACTTCTTAAGACAAGAGGTTTCAGAAATTAATTTATTAATTTCATACCTACCAACCTCAGAAATTAAATAAGCTCGAGACTTTTGGTGACCACAGCATTGCATAACAAGCAAACCAATAAAAAAGGTTTTTTTTAAAAATTACATAGTGTAATTTAGAAAACAAAAACTTTTTTTTTTTTTTTTACAATTACATAGTGTTGAGAACCGACCATAGTGCTTTAAGCAGAAACTGCATGTCACAGAAAATAGCAATTCAGAGACTCAAGAAAACCATCAACTACTGGGGCTAGGGCAATGATGCCATTTTTTGTAAGCCAGATCAGGCGACTCTCAATCTGCTGCGATTTTGATTTTTTTGCTTTGTAGTACTTTGATTTAATACTTTTGTGTGTTTTTGTAAATAAAGTAAAGGGTTTGAAACCTTCCAGGCCTAGGGCCTTCGATGGATAGTGGGGTGGCGGCGGTCTTCCTACTGCCGACCAAATTTTGGCTACGTCTGAGGAGGGTTTGACACTGCGGCTCTTCAGGTGTTGGACCAGTAGGGCATCCTTTGCTCTCGATCGCGACTATGGTGCTCCAATTCTTGCATGACTCAGGGCCTTGCCTGGTGTCCGCATATTGCTTGGTCCTCGTGCCGAGCTGGACTTCAAGTCGACGACGAGGCATCTTACATTTGGCGTACGAGCATTTTTGCCTGGGTCGCCGTAACTAAATTCCTTAAATTACATAGTGTTTTATTCCGAAAAATTAAAAAATAATAAATTGTTGTTTTAAAACGGACTGAGTGAGCGAGTTAATATTGTTTAAAAACATTATATAAGATTTTTGGAAACTCTTTCTTGTTTGCCATTCCAGTCAAAGAATTTCTCAAAGTTTGTTTGACAAAGAAGAACAGAAATAAGACTGGATTTTATTTATGAAGTTTAATATACTCTCACAGGTCACATTGCTGTGAAAAAGAGGTAATGCCACTAGCCTAATTTGTCCACTTCACTGTAAGCATTACTTACGTTTCTAAAATATCAAGAAACAAGCTATGCTATCCTCTTCTAAAACTTCAACAAAAAAAAATTTAATCACCCAAGCCTTAGGTTTTTAAAAATAATGAAACTATTTCTCAAATTAGGGAATTAAGGTATCACTTTTTTAAAAAAAATCATCACCATATAGGCTTTTTTAAGAACGGTTTTATACTTTTTTTAATTTTAAATTAATCAGTATAAAATTTTAAAAGAATGTGCAAAAAAGGAATTTAAAAAAATCGGTCATCTGGACAAAAGAGTTTTTAGGGCTGTATGCATGGGTTTGTCAATTTCTTTGCTTATTAAAAAAATACTTTAGGGGTTTGAGCTCCTCAAATTGGATACGAAAGCCTGAGCCTTGCCTTAGGCCTAAAGCCAGAGAGTTGACAGGTCTGGCATTTATAAGGTAACTAACTTCATTGTTAATGTTAACCATAGTCATTTATCTCACACACCATACAAAATATGCCAGTACAAGTAACTTTTAAAAAGAAAGAGATAAAAACATTTAGTTCTAAGCACCTTCCTACATCGTTAGATGAATGCTTATGAATACTGTATCTCCCATACATGTTTATGACTCTAGGGCTAAAATGGGAACATACTAAATGTGCCACAATAATCTTTGTTCAATTGTAGTTCTTTAAGCTATTTTACACTTATTGGTTATGAACAATAACATGTTGAAATGTCTGAAATATAGAGATTCCAGATTAATAAAATTCCCTGATTTTTCTTTGTTCAAAAAACCACCTTGTAAAGACAGTTGAAAATAAAAAAGTCTCGGCTTTAAACAAATGTGTACTAATGGAAAGACTAAAAATATTTAGCATAATAGATTTATCAATGTGAGATTAAACATTGAGCTTTAAACAGTGCTAATATGCTAAACAGTAATAATACTAACCAACAGCAGCTGCTACTTCAGATATAACAGGAGAAACTGTTACTGCCATTGTATTTGGGGCAACAGTAGCTGTGGCTGGAGTTGGCTGAACTGTTGCATGAGGTACAGCTACAGAAGGAGAGGAGACAACTAGAAATAAAATTAAAAAAAAGAAAAGGTAAGCGGGAAATATCTTTAACCAGATGGTTTTAAGAAAACAAATTATCCTGAACCTACATAATTTCAGGGTTGGCTTTTTGTTGGCAGAAACTGATTTTTGGCTTGCCAGTGGCAGAAACTGGTTATAATCGGCAAAAACTGGCAGAAACTAAAAAACCATCTATATTAATTCTAGTAATTCCTTAATGATATTTTGTTTGAGTAAACTGAAAAATTAATTAAGTAAAGAAAATCCTATGGCTGTTTATAAAAAAGAAGTGACATACAGATTTAAACAGGCAGTTACTGATTATCATTTGCTAGCTTATATGCTGCATCCAAAGTATTTGGGATTGAAATTATGTGCTCAAGAAGAAAGTGCTAGAATTTTACTCGCCAATATTAACCTAGATTTTGTACCTTATGTCATAGCTTTGCAAAACAAATCGGCCCCATTTCCTGAAATTTATTTTTACAGTCAAGTTTTGACAACTACTCCAGCTGCTACATGGTGGTCCAGTTTTAAAAAATATGCAATAGATGAAAGTTTCACAAATCTTGCTTGTTCCTTGATAGCAATGCCTGCTAGTTTTGCTGAGAATCTTCTCAAATTTCTCGTTCGCGCATAGCAAATTGAGAAATTGTTTAGGTTTAGAAACTGCATCAAAACTTGTCTTTTGTTATAGATTACTGCATAGTGCAAACAATGTAATATTTGATTTTGAATGGTGATAATTTTGTAAACAAATTGTACTTTGTTTAACATTTAATTTCTTTTTCCAGGAATTATCCATTGTATGTCAATCTCAATACTTACTTTTATGTCATTTTCTAAATTTCTGCCAGAAAAGTGGCAGAAAAGAGTTTCTGCCATACCAGTTTTAACCGGTTTCTACCAGTGGTTTCAACCACCTCGGCAGAAATTTCCCAACCTTGCATAATTCACTGATCATATTCAAGAAAAATCTAAACAAAGACAAAATTAAAATTACCATCATCTGCACTTTGCGGAGGAGTGGCTGTTGTAGGCAATACTGCCGCCATACGTGTTTGTGTTGGAGGAGCAGTGCCAATAGCCATTGGCCGTATGCTAGCAGTAGGAGTTGGCCGATTAGAGCAAGAGACAGGATGAGGAGAATGTCTTAATCCAGAAGTCGCTCCAGATGTAGAAGGTGATGTAATGGGTTTTATATTAGCTGTTAAAGGTTCTGTTCCACCACTATTAATGGAGGTAAATAATACATATATGAATAAGATATGTTTAAATAAAAAGTAAAATAAATTTGTTCAAGAAAACTGGGTTCCCATTCTGAGAAAAAAAAAATTCCTAGCTCACATTTTTTTTTTTACACAAAGCAATATTTTATGAGAAATATATCGTTTTTTATTCAACATGCAGCGATCTTTCTGTCGTTTTTTTTATATACATGTAGAAAATGTGTCAAACCTTACATTTTGTGAGAAGTACATCTCTGGCATGTGAATATACATTTTATGAAATCCAAGTATATAGATAAAAAAAATCAAAGCAACATTTTGCACATGAGCTGGGGAAAAAAATTTATAATAATATACATTGTAAGAGCCACAATGGCTCAGAGGATAGAGTGTTCGCCTTCCAATGAGGTGAACTAGGTTCAATTCCTGGGGGTAGCGGGTCCATACTAATTCCACATCCGGCTTGCACCGACCACAGTGCTAACGCGAAATATCCTCAGTGGTAGACAGATTATGGGTTAGTATCTATGAACTAACCATGGGAGGATCTCGTGGTCTTCCTCTCCATGTAACACGGCAGGTTAGTTCCATCAAAAAGTCCTCCATGAAAGGTCTCCCAATACTTGATTCAAGATATCCCTTGTCTTCTGGATTGGGTTCAAAATGACAAGGCTATATAGTTGAACATTAGTAGTCGTAAAGCTGTAAATTGGATCGGCTGTTCAACGCTGATTGTAAAACAAAATACATAGTAATGTAATATAGTTTATTAAATGACAAATAGGAACCTGTGACATTTTCATCTTAATTGTCAAAAATTAAATTAATTTTATACAGTAAGCTTAACTTAAAATAATACCAACCAAGTGAACAATGTTGAACTAATGCTTATATTTAAACAAAAATTGCTTAAGAAAGAGTATTTTGTACAAATTTACATTTCACTTTCCATTAAACAAAGAAAATGCAACATGTTACAATGGAATTTTCAGAAAAGCAATCCCAATGTTACGATTTATTTACTTTGAGCCAGAAAGGCTTAAAGGCTATTGTCACTCTCTTTTTTAAGAATAATAATTTTCAAGGTTAATTGTAGAATATTTTTCCCATTTATGCAATATTCCCTGAAAAAGATTAAATTTCCACATTTCTGTGAATCTGTGGGAATTCTTATCAAGTTACAACAATGATAATCAAATATGGATAATGGAAACTGAGGACACTCAATAAAATAAGAAATGGACACAATTGGGTAATTACCTTGTTCTATCTCCTAATCCAACAATGGGGGATTTAATACCTGGCTTTTGCTGTGATACCTAAATTAAACAATTTAAAATTAATTTATACTCTTCACTGTATGCTACAGTTTTTAAACAAATGTTTTACACTTACTTTCAGCAGCAGTTCATCATATTGTTTTCTTTCAGATAATCTTAAATCATTAGCAGCTTTGAGTTCTTTTTCAAGACGGGCAATTATAGCATCTGAATGATTCCTTTGTTGAGCAGTTTCTTCTTCTGGAAAAAAACAAAATGAGACTTAAAACATGAAGAAACATTTTTCTGTAAGGCATGAATATTTACTAAATAGTGGACCTTGCAAATAACTTTTTAAAAAAGTAATTATGAATGCTGTAAAAATTCAAATAAAAATGCCACTCACGAGATAAACTATAGGCTGAGATTTGGCTTTTGAATTCTTCTATTTCTTTTGCTAATCGTGACTTTTCTTCAACCAAGGACTCCTTTTCTCCTTTAAAATGAAAATTGGTATTAAAAATTAAAACATAAAGTGAAAATGTAATAAAAACATAGCATGTAAGATAGAACTAAATGTGAATATTAAATTTTATTTGACCAAATTTGAAAACTTATCTACTTTAGGAAAAACTGTTCTAAAGGTATTAAAATGCAGTAAAAATGAGAATGCATGAATTGCATTCTCATTTTTACTATGCATGATTCGATAAAGAAATAAAAAAATAAAATAAATAATCACTGTCCATAAACAATAATTCTTCAAAAATTTGAGAAAACATATTGGGTTAAGCAGGTTTTAAGGTTTTCTATATTTTTGGTTGAAAAAAAAAAACAAATGACATGAACTTCTAATTAGAAAAAAAAAATTAGATTAAAATATATATTTTCTCCTTTTATATTCATTTTGTTTTCAGACACAATAAACTTAGCCTAAAAAAATTACTGAGTTACTTAAATCGCCTAACATTTTGGGAGCTATATTGCACTTTGCTCTATTCTTTAATTTAATTACGAAAATAAATATAGAAATTTATTTTTTCTTGCACTTAACTATCATGGAATCATCAATATAAGAAACAGAAATCTGAAATAAATGAAAGTTGTAAATATTTTGATAAAAGTGAAATTAAAAAAAAAAATTTTTTTTCTTCAAAATTATGCCTGTTATTGGTTTTTTAAATTATATTTTATTCATATTGGCTGGTTAATAAAAAGTTGGAATAAATAAAGAAACAGCACACTTACTGTTAAGTTGCGAATATTTCTGCCGGAACTGCGCAAGTAGTTTCTTTGCTTTCTCCTCCTTTTCTTTAGCTGACAGCTGCAGATTTTCAGAGTCTTTTTTAGCTTTTTCTATAACCTAACAAAATAAAAAGAATAAAGAAATAAAAGATTATTAGTCTTTCACTGAAGAAAACATTTGATTTTAATCATGACCAGAAAATGTGAAATGAGGCAGAAGAATCATTAGAAAAATACATCTATTTTTCATATTTTATATAAAAAATGAAATTGTTTAAATTATTTTAAAATAACAAGAACCATACTTGTTTTTGTTTGTTTATTTCCTCTTTGAGCTCCACTACTTCTTTTTCACTATCAGAAACCTTTTTCTGCATTTCTTGTGTAGACTCTTCTTGCTTAGATGCTTCTAAAGTCTTACATTTTTCTTCTAAAACTTTACATTTTTCTTCTAAACCATCATTAGAAGCTTTAAATTCATCAGAGAGCTGCTTGTATTTTCTTGCTATTTTTTTCAACTATATAGAAAAGCAAAACATGATTGATTTATATATACACATACAGCTACAAATCCGATATGCCTAACTGCTACAGAGTCTTTAATAAAATCTTAATTGGCAAAGAACATTATAGAAAAATTTAACATAAGCATGTTATACTACATTCTTTTCTATAGCATGTTGGCTATATATATATATATTTATATATAATAACAGTTCATAACCCAGGTACATAAGTTGTGGCCCAGGGAGTTTTCAGCTATATTTTATCATAAATTATTCAGCCTTTTACATTTTATATTGTTTGTTTTTTTTATTATTAATATAATTATAACACAATATGGAAGGAAAAATCTTTATGATAATTATTTCTAAAAATTTTAATGTTTTTTTTAACGGGAAATTTATTTATAATTTTATCAAAGTGTTTTTCGTTCAGAATAATGAATAAAGCAAAAGATTTTAGACAATTGATGCATTTTTATCAATGTAAATGCATTAAATAAAATTAAAAACATCTTGAAACAGGAGGAAAAAAGTAACTAACAGTTTTATAGATTATTTTAACAAGGATGTTTACTATAGCTGATGCTTTGCCGACATTACAGGGATTATATTCAGTAGTTATATCAAAAAGCAAAATGAATCACTTAATGCAATAATTTTGAAACAATGAAATAAGCTACAATATAAGCAAATTTAAAAATATCAATAATGCTAACAAGTTTTAATTATCTAATAATTAGAATAAATAAAAAATCAAACATTAAGATTTAAATTTTGCTTATTTCTAGTGCTAGTTTTACACAGACTTAAAAATTTTTAATGTATATATATATAAACATTTGCAAATTTTCATTTTTTTAAAGTTTATTTATTTTTTATTTATTATTATTACTTTGAGTTTATAAGTAGGTGAATGATGTGGGACATGTGTTTTGTTTTAAAAACAAAAATTACAAGATTGCATTATTAATATGCATAATTTGCATTCTTAAATCCATGTTATTTTCAAGAAAATTTTTAAAAGTGTAGTCAAACATGGTGCACGGAAAAAACTTAATTGAATTAAGAACTAAAATTATAACATTGTATTAATAATAACATACTCTGCTTACTTATTTCAATGCCATTAAGACAACTTTAAAAAAGTGCATTAATCAAAAAGTTCATACCTGCAAACTATTTTTTTGGTGTTCAGATTGTGCATCATTTAACTTATGGATTTCTGCATCTTTATTCTCTACATCTTTCTTAAAAACATCCACATCTTGCCTCAGAGTCATCACCTCATTTCTCAGAGAATTCAAAAATTCAGCATCTTTCTTCAGAGAGTTTATATGCATTGCATGAGAATTCACTTGTGCAGTCAGCTGAGATACCTCAGCTTGTTTACGTTGTAGCTCTTCAGTTAGTCTGGATTTCTGAGATTTCAATTCTTCCATTTCTCGCCTACAAGAAATAAATTTTGCATAAAAATAGCCAAGTTAAATAATTAATAAATAAAAATATTTAGTTCAAATTATATTATATCTTCTTTTTTTCTTTAACTGAAATACTTTTAAATTTTTTGATCAACTTATGTATACATAATCTTTTTGTTAGGAAAAGGTTTTTCACTTTAAAACTTTTTTAGTCCATTTCATCTTTTTAAGAAATTAAATTGAAGTAATTTTCAACAGAATATGAGTTTCCATTCGAATTATTTTTTTCAATATAGTAAGTTGTAATGTTAAACAACGAACCTACCAAGCCAAAGAATTTTAAAAAAATGAAAGTTACAGACAATTCTTCAAAAATAAATCTCAGCTCAAAAATAGGAAGATTTTAGCAAAAAAGCGTTTACCAAAATATTTTGAGCATGGTATACTTTTTGAACTTGAAATACTTTAATTTTTGTAATTTAATTTTTATATGATTTTTCACAGAATACTAAATAGAAAAAATATTTGTAAAGTAGAAATTCCCTTCAGTGAATCAAAATTTTCCTATATGAAAGACATATTTTGAAATCAGATTTTTTTCTTTATAAAGTACATTTAGTCCGAAAGTTTAATTATTAATCTAAGAACTAGACTTTAAATAATTTTTGAATACATTTCTATAAATAAGTATAAGCCAGAACACAAATAATTAAAAATAAGTGCACAAATATTAAAAACCGTAACAAAATAAATATTTTTTTAAAAAAAAACACACACATTATGAAAAATTTTAATTATGTTCTTTAAGTTAGTCTTTACAAAATAGTAAAATAAATTACAATAGTAAAACACAATACTATCACAATAACTATTACAATAGTAAAATAAATAACAATAAAATGAATATATGCAGAATTTTTAAATTATATATCAAAGATGAAATAGAAAGTATTTCAACCATTAATGTTAAATGAAAAATAATCAATAAAAAATATGTAGGCTTTAAAAAAAATCATATCATTTCAATTCAAACAACATATTTTAGCTTAAGAATTGGTTAAATATTATTTTGAAAGACTTATGGTTTATTAAAAAGTAAAATGTTGAACAATACAAAATTATTCAAAAAATTAACTGTACGTTTTTTTGCTTTGTTTAACAGTTCATTGCACAATATAATGAATAATAATGGGAATAGAAATGGTAATTGGGATATTGTGTTCAATTAGAAAATTTATAAATAATAGTTCAGCATTCATGACTGATTTTTGCTTCTCATCCAAGGAATTGAAAAATAGTTATATAACTTAATGGAGTCCTTTGTTTCAGCCGATTTGGTTTGTCTTATCAGAATTTATGTTTTTAATGTCATTTTTCTCACTGTAAGACATGCCAAAAAAAAAATTCACTCTACCGACAGTTTTTGAATCTATATCAGACAGTGGAAAATGAAGCCTGAAATTGAGATATCTTGAAAAATACAGCAGAGTTGCACATGAGAGTGCAAGAATCTCACCAAACCCAGCTCAGCGCACATGTGGACTCACAAGTAATTCATCAAATGTGCAAAATGATTGGCATTTTAATAAGCCATGGACCAACGGGATGCCAAAATATATTGTGGTTGAATGAATTGTGAAAACATTGAATAGAACAATATTTTGCATAATTTGTGACAAAAATAGACACGGTAAAAAAAAATAATCTTATTTTCGAAAAGGGAAAATTAAGCATTTTTTAAAAACACCCAATGAAAAAAGGGCTTTTAAAAAAAACGAAAATTCAACATAAGCTCTTTAAAGCACTTTTCAAAAACCGTGAACTATATTGCGCAAGAATGGATTGTAAAATTGACTTTGACTAGATATTCACTAAATGCAAATCAGGGTCCTGCAAAAAAGAGGTCAATCCATTAGGGTTCCATAGCCAAAAAGAAATAGGTATCACTGATCTACAGTTTAATTGTAAGAGCTATTTTAGGCAGGTAAGCTAGTTAAGACAGCTTTACGTTGGGACAATTTAATTAACATTTCTTTTAACTGGCGTCAATATTAAAAAAACATATATATGCATTATTTTAGAAAGTCTGTTTATTAAAACTCATTTTCTTAAAAAACATTTGATTTAATAGAAATTACATTAAGAGCAATAACTCACATAAGATTTTTATACTCTTGAGGTCCAATCTTATGAGACTGTTCTAACAGCTGGTTTGTTCTGGATTGCCAGTTCTTCACTTCACTTCTAAGAGCATTATTTTCTGCAGTCAAGACATCAACATTTTGAACAAGTTCTTTTTCTTTCTCATATAAGGGTTGAAATTTTTCTTGTAACTGATGTAACTTTAAAGGGAAATAATATTTTTAAACATTAATAAAAATTTAAAAAATGCAAAAACTAATTAAGATGATAAAGCATTTTTACACAGTATCATTATTAATTGATAAATGAGTTAATAAATGAGAGAACAAATAATGCTATACTTGGTATCAATAATTTATCATTTTTCCTGACACAAGTAATTACTGCCTGAGCAACTAATTCATTATAAATGAAATTTAAAAGAAAAAAAATAGCAACTTCAAAAATAAATTTAAACTATGCTCTAGTATTGAAATTTTTATAACAGGGTGGCTACAAACGCTTAGAAAAGTTCATAGATTTTCCCAGGCTCTTTTAATTAAATTTCCCTCGTTTAGAAAATTGGAGTATATTTTTTAAATAATTTTTCAGTTATTGTCAATTTTTAATGTGAAAAATGCATTATTAAATTCATACTTGTTATTAGAATTGAAAACAGTTATTTTTTGAAAAAAAAAAATCATTGAGACTATTTTTTTTTTGTTGAGAAAATTAGACTTTTAAGTAACCTAAACACTATTTTGTAAATTGTAGTAATTTTTTAAAATAATTTTTCAGTTAATGTCAATTTTTATGCAAAAAATATGTTATTAAATAAAAATATGTTATTACTTGTTATTGGAATTGAAAAAAATTATTTTTCAAAAAAAAAAAGAAAAAAAAACCATTGAGACTATTTTTTTTAATTTAGAAAATTAGACTGTAACCTAAACGCTAATTTTCCCTGACTTTATGGGAATTGTAATTATACTTCCTGATAAGTCCCTGCTTTTCCCTGATCTGTGGCAACCCTGTATAAGTAAGTCACTTTGAGATTACAGCAATCAGCTTAATAACTTAAAGAAAAATGAAATATGTGCAATTTTGAGTTAGGTTTGAAATTCATGCAACAACCTGCAAAATATAATAACATACCTCCCATTTAAACCAAATATATTTTGATATCATGGAAAAATTAATTCACTAACACATTTGATATTTGTATGAAAAATATATTTATAAGCAAAGGTAAGGCAATGAACTGAAGTATACAGCCCAAGTAATAAAAGAAAAAATTCTTAATATACTAAAATTCAAATAAGATATACAACAAACAGAAGAGATAAATAAATTAGAATACATACATGATCAAATGGTTTACATAACCTTTATCAATGAATATTGTTACTTTTCATTAAATATTTTTTTTAATACTAGCTCAATTATATATCACTTGAAAAAGACAAGGCAGAAAGGCAAAAAAACAATACTTGGAACCGCGGACAACTTCTCGAATCCGACGTCCACTCGGACGGCCATTTTCCCGTTAATGTTCGTGATACATTTTCAATTTCAAACTCAAAAAAACGCAGTACCCTCGAATAAATTGACATTCCAGATAACTTGACCTTTGTCATTTCAATAAAAGAAATACTAGGTTACTATTAGTAACCTAGTATTTCTTTCATTACTGTATAATGTAATCCTAGTATTTGTAATCCAAGTAACTACTAATTCATAGTGCAATTTATATAAATGTTTGTAATAAATAAGAAAAAATTATATTTTTATTTATTTAGAACAGTGGTTTCCAACTGGCGGCCTGCGGGCCGCATACGGCTCGCGAAGCTTTTTTTTTAGGCCCGCGAACTAAAATATATTAGTTGTCACTTTCTTTGCGGACAATTTTCGTAAAAAATCTATATGGGTTTAAAATACTTTTCTCATTAATAAAAACATAATTTCTTCGCTTCTGTGAAATTTATCATAACCTACAGTGTAAAAAAATTATTCCTCAGGTTTTGCATCCAAGAAAATATTTATTTAAATACAAAAATAATCGTGTATGTTGCTCTTTTTTATTTCATTTTTTTGTATTTTGTGAATATAATTTAGCATGTGTGTATCAGAAGTTTTCTCGAAGAAATTTTCCGACTTATCTTTTTGAAACCACTCATTTTGGACAAAAATATTTACACACACATTTATAAATTTTAAATGTAAATGTCTATTCTCTGGTGATTGCAGCAGACAAACCTCAATATTGTCACTGAACATTTTTTGTGCTACTATGTAAGTTTTAATACCAACCTTTTTAAAGTTTTATATCTTAAAAATTAGATATCTGTTGCGCATTAATTGTTTTACATGGGTGCACATTAAAGTTATTGTTGCCCGAATTTTGCAATATGCAATTAAATATTTTTAAAAATCTACTTCTTAATTTAATTTGTAATTCAATACTTTTGTTTTGTACAACTTGGTAAAAATCTGACAGTAATATTTAATGTTCCTTCAAACATAAAAGAGTCCTACATAAAATTTTGATAAAGTTGCAGCCCGCCATTTGATTTGTGTTTTTAATTGTGGCCCCCGGCCTCATGTAAGTTGGAAATCCCTGATTTAGAAGCTATTGGTTAGTTTCAAAGGAGGACGGGTACATTGTTGGACAAGCCGTCCTCGGGGAAGGGTAAAATTTCTCAGTTTTTTCGAGCCCTGCTTGGAACACAAACTGCCTTAAATTACTTACAAGAAACCAAATTGAACTGAACTTTCCTAGCTATAAACAACATTTTTATGGAATAACATGGAGAAAATCAATTTTCTGATGCAGGAAAGCCTGCAGCTAAAAGTTTTGAAAAAGTCAGGACTAAAAGCTCAGACGGTTGACAGATAGGTAATACATTTATACAAAACAACCTTGTTTATTCAATCTTTTTTCATGCTTACTTGATTTTCCAATTTGGTCTTGGCCTCAACCAAAGCTTCTTTTTCCATTCTCAGTAAATTATTACTTTCACTCAATAAATTCATCCTCTCAATTTTAGTCAAAAGTTCAGCATGTTGTGCTTCACTAGCAGCTTTTGCCTAAAATTGCAATAGTTGAGTAATCATGACCACAAAATAAATAAATAAATAAAAAAATATAAAAAATTCTTTCATAGGGGAAAAAAACAGATCAACATTTATAAACCACTAAAAATACTACAAAACATTGAAACAAGTACCATATTTTTAACAGGAGTCAAATATCTTCCACATAAATACATTATAGGATTTTACTGAACTATTTTTCTTCATTTCTATTAAAGGAACAATAACGGTGCAAAAAAAAAAAATTGGTCAAAAATAATAATTGATAATAAAAATATGCTTCATTAAATTATAGCCTCACTTAAATTTTCGCAATTATTACTAAATATTAACCCTTACCAGAAAGATTTGTTTGGTTTGCCTTCAGAATTCTTATTTATGCCTCATTCTTCATGAATTTTAATTATTGCATTATTATCTATTAATTTAAATTATGCAATAAAATACTTTACTTTCAAATGAAAAGTTTAATGTAACATTTTCTAACACAATTCAGGAAGTGTCATCTAAATTAATCAATTAAACTCAAATTGGCTACTTCTAAGAGTCACATTTTTTATATTATTGTAATAATAATAATAAACTACCCGTGAAATTACGACTTCATAATAAACCTATCTTTACATTTCAATTTTTTGTGGTTTTATATATGGATTTAAATAAAAAATGAATAGTCGTAGAAGTCTGCTCTAAATAGTAAGAAAGTTATTTGTAAATGTTTACATATTTGACCAAAATATATAGTGAGACAATGATTGTTATCCAATACTAAAGTTTTCATTTTCACAAATGATCACAAATGATTATTCAGATAATTTTATTATTCCAATAAAATGCTCATATTACAAATGATCAAAATAATAAAAAGTTCAATCAAAAATAATCTACAGAACCAAACAACAACTAGTTAATACCTCACAGCAGAGTTGCCCTATGTGTAATAGCATGTTCAATAAATTTTACTGAATAGGTGCCTGCTCGTTTTAAAATTTTACGCACCAATAAAAAATTTTTTTTAGAACTAATAGATATAATTTGGCTTCAAAAATAATACATCATTAAAGAAGAATAAAAATACACAGTTATATTTATTTTATGTAGAGAAAAATTCTAACAAACCTGCCGTATTTTAATCTCAATTTGTTACAACTGAAGAATGACAATGAAGTTAAAAAAAGTTTTAGACAAACTTTTTCGTAAAAAAAAATAATAATAAGATGAAACATTTCATAATTATAATGAAGTAGATTTATAGTTACCTGTGCATTACTTGATATTTCTTCAAGTTCACTACGAACAGACTTCAATTCATTAGTAAGTTGTTCCACTTTTAAATTCAACCTAACATTTTCAGATTGAGCAACATCAAATTGTGTAGCTGCTATTTCTTTTTCTTTCTTGATAAATCTAAAAAAAATAATAATAGAACAATATCAAATAAAATACATAAAACTTAAAAATACATCAAACTTTAAGTTTATCTAAATAAAAGATATTTTATAGAATATTTATTTTTTATATTTTAAAGCTCCCCAACACCCATTTTGAAATCTTCTACAATAACAGTAGGTGTAACCATTATGCAATAAAAATTTCGATTCATTAGTAGAATTTCTTTTTAAAAAAAATTTCAACGCTAACATCATATAAAATCTTAGTTTCCAAGATAGAAGGTTTCTTTTCCTCGTTCATTTTCAGAACTAGAGGTCCTATGCTACTAGAATGAAGTACTCAGAATCAAATGAAATCCTCACTAGAGTGCTCACTCAACTTCAGAATTTGCTGACTTTTCCAGTTTATCCAGAAAAATTTCAACCAAATTCCACATTACATTTTTGC
The DNA here is from genome assembly GCF_982258835.1 of Parasteatoda tepidariorum. Lineage (NCBI taxonomy): Eukaryota > Metazoa > Arthropoda > Arachnida > Araneae > Theridiidae > Parasteatoda > Parasteatoda tepidariorum. The sequence continues at coordinate 74,233,230 of NC_141759.1, read as the reverse complement.
TATACACAGAAATATTTGATCAGAAAAATTATTAACATTCTCTTAATTCAATTGGCGACAAAACATACATTTTGATAGAATAAATGCCAAACAAAATTTTGTTAGGCAAAAGGCCATCTATTTAGCTTACAAAAAAATCACATATTTAAATTATAGATAAAAGCAACATTTTACATAAAAAGTGAAAAAACTCATATTAGTCATATAGTTACGATCTATATCTTTCTCTCTAGAAAGCTTAATTTTTTAAAACTTAGTATTATTAAACTGCAAATATGATTATATTTAAGAAAAAATTGGAAACAGAAAACAGGAGTAAAACATTTTACATAAATTATTTGAATTTTATTTAAAAAAAATAATATAGCAGAATTTATACAAAAAATAATTTGGCACAGATAATAGACTTATCTACTTTGAACATCATTAGCTACTTATTGCTACCATCAATTTTAAAAGTTATTATTTTTTAGGTTTATTGATTTTTTTTTAGATTTTGACTTCATTGCATTACTCTTAAAACTTTTTTTCCTGAAATCAAATTCCCTAACAATTATAGGATTCTCTGACTCAGTAGGTACATGGTCACACAAAAAAATTAATAAAAATAATACAAATTTATCAGTATCAGTAGAAGAAGGAATACAATTCTTTATTCTTTTCCCATATTCACCACCTTGGTCAGTGGTATTTTAAAAGGCATTATACAAAATACAAGGGTTTCGTTCATCAGGTTACAGGTTTTATGGGACTTAAAGAAATAAAATTTGTAACAAGTTTTGAAATTTAATTTAAATCCTATCAGTGGTAAATGATAATTTATTTAGTAGTTAATTTTTTTTCTAAGCAGCTATCAAAACAATTTTTTTCTAATAACATAGAAAATTATGAAAAACATGCCTCTTCAAAAGGTTGTAACATTATTTCCCATCAAGCTTTCTAAGTTAAAATAGAATAACTAAATTCAACAAAAAATAAGTTTATTTTCCTATTAACTATTTTTAATGTTTATCACATTTCTTTTTTGTTTTTATTTCAATGAAAATCATATTTCAGCTTATTTTATTGCCGCAAATTTTATAGCCGCAAATTTTACAAACATAAAAACTTATAATAAAAAATATCTAAAATTTTCAATCTTCATATTAAATAATTAACATTTTATTGGTTATATGATTGCCATTGTTCATAAACTTGATTTATAAAGTCAGAGTTCTATAAAAAAAAAAATCAAAAAAATCGGTCATTTAGAGTTTAATAGCTAAACAAAATAGAGAACCGCTGATCTAGGTCATGCATAGGTCAAAGACATATGCCCCTCATATGTTCCATCACAAGATTAATCTCCATTATATTAAGATTCATAATTAGTGGAGGTTCTAAATTAGTGAAGGCTTCCCAAATTCACTCTTATAAAATACTACAATAAAATTAAATTCAATTAAGTTTTCTTTTTTAATAACTAGGGTTCAAGTGAGCAACGTCATATAGCGACAATTGTCCCCAAGTGTTCAAATCATATGTATAAGGGACAAATTTTCCACCTTGAAATATGTTTGAAATTTACAAAATATTACAGAAAAATAGCTCTTTTCCTCGAATCCATGCAGCTAAAAAAAAAAATGCTGTACTAATTTTATTCCTTTACTCATGATATGGAATTCAAGAGTATGGTATTTAACATGGAATAACTAAGAGAGTCTGATACAAAATTTTTCAAATTGAAATTTCAACCTTACATGTTGTGCTGTGCTTTGCATTCATGTACTGAAAGTATTTTTTTTGCTCACTTAGAACTGACTTTATTTAAAATTTTATACCTTCAATTAATCAATTTTTAATATAATATTTGTTAGCTCCTACTTTCTCTGTTTTCTTCATTTGCTTATTTGGTCTCAGCAATTTAATGTTTATGATGAATCCAATTACTAATGTTATTTTAGATTTTTTTAAACTTCATTTTAATAAATACTAATCACCTTAATAATCTTTAATAAATACTAATTTTAGGGTAATGAACCTAATTAGTTTAAAGGTGTTAATAAATAGTAATGAATAATTTTTGATATGTACCATAACATGAATTATGTAGTTGTAAAGTCAGATAAGGTTTAAGGTAATTATTAAGGTTTTGGACTACTAAATTAATATCCAGGTGGTCCTATTGAACCAACAAATTTTCATTGCTGGTGTGGATCCCATTTATAACATAACTCAAAAGTCCTAGAAATTCTGAAATATCATGTTAGGCAGATAAAACAAAGATAATCAAATAACTTTTACAGAATCTCCTAAGGGTCTTATAGTTAAATGCTAAAATTGTATAATTGTTCAATAAGTCTTTCTTTTAAATTATCTAAATATAACGCAGATCATCAAGAGTGATATGACATTGGCTTTTTTTGGAGAATTAAAATTTTTAAATGCTGTTCATAACTTAGAAATGAGTATATTTGTACGCATGAACACAATTTTATTACTGATTTGCATCAATTTCAGAAGTTAAGTAATTAAAATTCTACAGGTTTGCAGAAATGTGGCACACCTGTTCCAATAGAAATGTAGAAAATATATACAGTAGGGAACCGATTATCCGGAACGATCGGGACCATCGCTATTCCGGATAACTGATTTTTCCGGTTTTCTGAATCGCTATAATCTTAATCGGAAATAATCTTAAAAAGAAGAAAAACGATGAAGTAATACACTAATGATTATTTCCAAAATGATGGTAAGGTGAACATTTTTCAAAAAAGAAAGAAAAATCCTAAAACCTTATGAGGAAAAAAATATTTTTTTAAAAAAAATGGAGGGAAAATTTTTCGAATTTCGTTCCGGTTTTTTGGTTTTCCGGTTTTCTGATTTCCGGATAACGGGTTCTGTACTGTATAATAAAATAATATTAAACAAAAAGTCTTAACTTACTGAATTACTTGCAAAAGATGATGTGTGTCTTTCAAGTCAGCTTGAAGGTTTGCACAAGGTGTATCGTCCCAATTTTTAGATTGTAAAGCTGCCATTTGAGTTCCAAGCTATAAGAAAAAATATTCAAACATAAAAATACAAATTTTAAAACAGTACTCTTATTTTACAAGTATAACAATTGCACCAATAAGAATTAAAAAAAAATATATTACCTTTACCATGACACGCTTGGACGACATTCTAATATATAATATAGAACCAAAAATTCAACAAAAAAAAAAACATTTAAAAATTATAAAGATGTAAACTCACCATTTCCAATTGAGTATGAAGGTTATTATTGCAAGATTCCAAATCACAAATCTTTGATTTCAGAGCTTTTGTTTCACGTTGGAATATTTCTTCCTGGCGCAACCACGATTCTTTATTTTCTAGAAGTGCATGATCACTTGCCTTCTTTGCTTCAGTCAATTTCTCGATGAGCACTGAACATTTTTTATGCTGAAAAAAAAGTAATAAAAATTTAATGCAGTATTGAGAATATATATATTATCTAATATGTATATTCAAATAAATATATTTTAATATGTATATTTTATTTTAATATGTATATTCAAATAAATATATTTTAATATGTATAATTTATTTGTATATGTATTTATCAAAAAAAAAGAAATTTTGAATTTGTTTATTTAAAAAAAAATTGAGTGGTCCCATTTTATCTTGAATCAAATCTTGTTAAAATAAATCCCAAACGACACAATATAATTTTCCTGTGTAAAACGTTTCTGATACAAGTCCGGAATACTGTATTGTCTAATTATATTCCTAAATAATACAACACACACAATGAAATCTCTCATTTTATTTTTCTAGGAAAATAGATTTTTATTACAGTAGGGAACCGATTATACGGAACTATCGGGACCATCGCTATTCCAGATAACTTATTTTTCTGGTTTTCTGAATCGCTACAAAAAGCCGCTTTTTTTTTATTGCTAAACCCAACTAAAAAAAAAAAAAATTTTGGAAATAATCTTAAAAAAGAAAAAACGATGAAGTAATACACTAATGATTATTTCCAAAATGATGGTAAGGTAAACATCCTTCAAAAAGAAAGAAACAAGAAGAAAAAAAACAATTTTTTTAAAAAAATGGCGGGAATATTTATCGAATGTCGCTCCTGTTTTTTGATTTTCCGGTTTTCTGATTTCCGGATAATGGGTTCTGTACTGTATAACTAAAATAATAAACATTTTAAGTAACATTATGAGAATAGATTCTTGCTATGAATTTCTGAAAATATTTATGTCATACATTTATAAATACGCTGCCATAATTTATTCTAGTTGAAATTACCACACAAAATTTCAAAAACATGAAAAAAATAATCAGTCAGTCCTAATTATTTTAGTTTCCCATAAATCAAAGGGGAAAAAACATTCAAGTGTTCAAACATAGACCAACAGACACAACATGTGAAAACATTACTATACCTGTATACAAAACCATTTCAACCATAGATAAAAACAGGTTTGAAACCAAAAAGAGGAAAAACTAAACTGTGGAATGAGTGTTTTTACCATCAGATGGCACCAAGTTAACTCTAGCCATTTTCTATAAGGCTTTAATAAAAGCTATCATCACAGATTGCTACAATGTTTAGAAGAAATATATAGTTTCAACAATCAAAAGATTTCTACAAATCTCAGGTGCTTGCGCCTTTAAATGCTATAGCTGATACTCAAGATTTCGGTATAATATAACATGAAAAAAATTATGCAACTGTCAGCTTTAAAATACAGTACACTCTCTATTATCCGTGCGCGGATTATCCGGTTTGAGGATTATTCGTGCTCATTCCGGAGTCACACAGAAAATATAGAGAGAAACATTTTCAAGATAAAAAAAATTTGATTCATGAAGTTATAACACTACCAAATTTTTGGAAGCAATATTCGTTATTGGATTGCAGTATATGGAATATCAGCAGCATGGTCAAAGGTAAAATCGTCTACATTATCACGATCTTAGAGAAAGATCATACTGCTTGATGAACAATCCTCTTCAGATGTTCAACAAAAATATGATAACAGTATTCTCGAACAAGTAAAAGAAATCTAAGGTTTCGAAATTTTTGATGAAGAAAATTTAGAAGATAGGTTTCAAAGTGATGCATGTGAGCCTGGCTTCCAGTATTCGACTGATGAAGACATCGTTATGTTGTTAAATCAAATAGTGATGATAGAAACTGATGCAGAAGATGTAGTAAATGAATGAAATACTATTTCTCATTCTGCTGCTCTGTGGAAACTTTATTAGATTATATGGGAGGATTTGATTACAGTGACACTACTGCGGTTCGTAAAATATGTGTATCGATATATGGCGAAGACGTATTACACATTTTTTAAAAAGGAAAATTCCTAGTTTGATGTTATGCATGCAAATGTCAGTAATTTTTATATTTTTTGTACTGATATTGAATTTTTCTTTAATAAAAGGAGTTTTCGGATTATCCGTGTTTTTTTATTGTTCATGCGACCTGTCCCGGTGATTAACCCGGATGATCGGGAGTACACTGTATGTTGTTCATTAAAAATTGGTATAATTATTATTGATAATTCAATAATTCCTGTTTTTGATAATACAAGGCATGACTTGTCAAATTCCTCTCCAATCATTAAGACTGTACTTAAAAAAGATATTAATTATTAAAAGATAACTAACAAGCAACAGATATTTTTAATCAAAGAATTGCTGTGAATTATTTTAGTATCAGAGCTTAAATATATCAAATATGACCAATACAGAGCTACAAAATATTTTTGCAGAATATTTAAAGTTGTAGATAATTAAAATATAAAGCTTTCATAGTTTTAGGTAATTTTATTAACATTTAAAAGCCTCAACATAAGAGAGCTAGAACAATGAGGCCTTTCATATAAACTTTAGAATCATTTACATGCAGTGGTGTGGAAAATAACTTTAAAACAAATTCACAAAACAAAGAATAATACATTAAAACATAAACTTATCCACCACTGGAGAAAATTTTCTAAAAAAAGAGTAGGAAGTTGGCAGCCTTGTCAATATATATATATATTTGAACTAAATATAAAAATTTGATAAGAGCAAAGATTTTCTTAAACATTTAAAGCATAATGCATTCAGGGGTCTGTCTAGGTTTTTATGAGAGGTACCTATTTTGTGAAAATTTAGACATAATTTGGGAAAGTTAAAAATTATATTAAAAAATCAACACGAAAATATGGTAAATTTTTATAAATTTTTCCCCATATATTCAAAAAGAATTTTTCTATTGTAAAATTTTTGGTTTAAAATTGTATCCAAATTTAAAAATCCATAAAAAATCATTGTCCATTGTTAAATTAATTTCAACTTTAATTTTTAAAAAAAATGCATTTAACAGTACTTGCACTAAAAGTTATTTTCATTATGAGAGCATTTCCTGCGAGGACATATCGAAAAAGTTTCGCAGAGAAAAAAATTTTTCATAACAAATAAAGGTCTGTTAGAATAAATTTAGAACAATGTTCGAATTTCAACTTCCTGTAAAGTTTAAGGAGGGAACGCCTCGGCATGGGCGTTAAATTTAAAAATAAAATAAAAAACTGTGCAAAAAAAAGAGCTTGCTATAATATAGAATAAGCAACCGGTTAAGCTTACCACACCGCATTATCTGACCAACCATGTGCTCCTTAATCGTAGATGCTGAATTAAATCGGGATTTATCGTTTCTTATGGGGATACAAAAACAAAATTTTAAGGTGCAGGGCGGAGAATCTTAGAACTTGCTTTCTTAAAAGCATTTTGTGTAACTACAGTTTTTCTTGAAGTTGAATTTGTGAAGGCGACACTAAACGGTAGTAAATTTGCCCAGGACAAACTAATAGCATTGAAAATTACGAAGGTAAAAGTTCACAATACCTCCTCTTTGACTTGTGTAGATTTCTTTACGTCTTCGGCATGCAACAGTAACTCACGTTGGTACTTCTCTTGAATCTAAATCAAAAGTGTCAAATTTAGGAAAACACTCTTCTAAAAATTCATTTTCATTATAATTTCATTTCTAATCAATCTAACAACAAGAACAATACCTCGTGCATTAACTTCACTTGAGTTTGACAATCTTCCCTAGCTTGTTCAGCTATTTTCTTAGCTGATTCAGCTTCATTTTTATAGTTCTCAATCAATTTATTAATGTCAACAACTTTCTTTTGCAATTCACTAATCTACAAAAAATGGAAGAAAAAAAATAAATTTCTTAAAGTATATAATAAATTAAAAAGTTTTTAAGATTAAAGCTGGTATAGGATGAAATATTTCAACAGTATTCTTACTTCTGATCAGCATTAAAATTTATTGCAATAAGAATCAATTAAAATTCTAGTAATTAAATCAAATAAAAATTATTCAACCAACATATTTCAATAAATAAAATGAAGAAATCAATTCTGATTAGAAAAGATTTTGAAAGTAATGCATTCAATTCTGCATTTTAGAAAAGGTGGAGTTAATATTTATGCAAACAAGTTACTGAAAGCTGTAGATCTGTCATTTATGCAATACAATCTGATATTGTTTTTAAATATTCTTTAAATAAACTTCTTATATATACAGATATAAAAGTTCAAAATATAGAGAAAACATGGAAAAAATTACAGAATAATGAAAAGAAGAAAAATTTGTAAATTAAAATAAAAGCTAGAAATAGAGTAGCGATTCGCTACTCGCCTTATAGATTTTGTTTTGTGTCTTGTACTGTTTTCTCTTTACATTTTATTTTCCGTTTTTTAAGAGTTAAATTAATTACCTAATGCAGTGTTTCCCAAACTTATGACTTTTGTGTACCCTTTCTAAATTTTTAATAAAGCTGTGTACCACTAATAAAAAAATGAATGTATTTTTTACTATAAAAAAACCGCACAAAAGTTAAAAATCACAATTGGCTGTTGACGCCGCTAATTATTAACTGTTAACTCAGAAAAAAAATAGCCAATAGAAAAATACGTAATCGTAAATTTTCATGGCTAGCTTTGTTTTTAAATAAAAATTTTGGATATTTTTGTTTGTTGCAGGATATTTCACATAAGAACGTGTACCTGCGCTAAACTGTTCCCGTACCACACTTTGGGAAACACTGACCTAATGTATTCTATTTTGTTTCAAAATATTTTTGAGAGCTCCTAACACTATTGTATTGATATATTTTGATTCGACTATATTGGTACTACATTAGAAAGCACTCCTTTTTTTTCTCAAGATATTCATTTATATATATATATTTTAAACATTTTTAATGTTATTTTATTTTATTTTAATAATTTTTCTTCTATTCATTATTCTGTAAATTTTTCCATGTTTTCTCTTTTTTGTATTCATTTATTGAACTAAAGGTATATAAATCAAAAAAATTAGTTAAATTTCAGGTTAAGACCAGGTTACAAATAAAAAAAAATTATAAAAATCAGATTCATACTTGAGAACCACTATTTTGAGACAATTTCATATTTTCTTCCATGAGAGTCCTATTATTCTTTTCCATGTCTTCTAGCTTTTTCTCAAGATTTGTTTTAGCTAAAAAATTTCACCAAGAAAATAGTATTTCAAATTTAACAAAAATAAAAACTAATTTTACCAAACTTAATTCTTAGATAGATTTTAAAAAAATAAAAAATAAAAAAAAAAATTAAAAATGTCAGATTAAATATAATAAAGATTTTTTATTTTTTTCTATCTCAAAGGAAGGAAATTCTATATTTGATTAAGAAAGAACTTTATTTTTTTCCGAATGAGATAAATTGATTCATTTGAGTTCTTTTACTGGATTTCAAAATAAATATAAGAGGTAATAACAGCCAAATTTTCAACATGAAATAAATCATAAGTTTTAAAGTTACCAATAGAAAATAAGTTTACATAATATGAAAGATTATAAAATAACAGAAAGGTTTTTAGTTAATTATAAGTTCAGCTCAGAGAAAATCAAAGTATTTTATAATCCATTTCATAGAAATTAAGAAATAAGTGCTTTTGGACAACAAAGAGTTTCATAATTATTATAACAATAAGTAGGATAACAATAGGATAAATATAAGTTTCATAATTATTTCTTTGGCCTTAAACTCTTAAAGAGTACATGCTGGCATTTCAAAATATTCTTTCAGTTAAGAATGATGGTGGTCACTAATAATTTTAAATGTTTGATCTACAAATCTTCTTTTAATTTAAATAAAAATTTAAATACAAATATGAAGTTAATACAAAAATAGAGATGCCCTACCTAATCTACAACATTTATTAAAATAAAAAAGTTTACCTTTGTTACTTGAATCTAGAACAGAATCCATTGAATCCTTCAACTGTTTATTTATCTAAAAAGTCAACAATGTAAGTTTAAATAACTAAAAATATAAGACACAAAATAACTATATAATTAAAGGATAAAATTTTTTAAAAAAAGTATGAAAAACAAAATTTAAAAATATAAAGAAGCTTTTTCTTAATTATGAAGATTATTAGAAATGTTAGGGCCAATTAACAATTGTGCTGTAAAGTAAGATAAATTTTAATTACTTGTCTTCAATACATTTTTCTATCAAAAATACAACTATAACAAAATATAACAGATCCAGTGATCCAATAAGCTTTGCAACATTAGAAAACATTCATCAGAAGACATTTTATCACTAGTTAGTGAGAAAGTCACTAGTCAGAGATCTTATTTCATCATCTATTATGTCACTATTATATTACTAGCTTTATCACTAGTTAGAGTCTTCAAGCATTCATTTCCTACCAACAACCAATTCTTTGGTTTGCATTATTCATCATCAGCAGGATAAATATTCTACCAACGCCAACTTCTAAAACTTCTTCTCACAAACTTTTTTCAAACATATTACATTGTTATCTCATTGAACTTTACATTGTTAAGTTACATTGTAAAGTTCATCATAATAGCACCATTTAAAATTATACTCTTCTGGATATTGAACCTTTTTTTTTTTAAAGCTGATCCAAATTTTAACAAGAGTACCTTTCAAAGGAAAAGTGCAAACAGAATTTATTTTCTTTTTTAATTTTTAAAGATATCCAAGGGTCAGACTGAGAGGCTAAGGGGCATCCAAAACCCTCCTTACTCAAGCCAACATTTTCAAATCTCAATGTTTAGGAGCAAGGGAAGAGATTCTTTATTTGCGAGCTATTCAGGTATAATGTTAATAATAAAACCAACTTTGTTTATTAACATTAAAATTAAATAATCTTGTTCCCTAATTAACCACCAAAATGACTATTAGACACAGTTTAATCATCACACATCAGAATCCAAACAATCAATGCAATGGTGCCATACCAATTCCCGAAAAGTCAAGAAATTCAAAACTTCAGATTTAGAAGAAGAAAAAAATCATGATTTCTGCTTTCTGAGATAGATAATGCACTCTGTTTGACTTTGTGCTTCCCAATACCACAATTTATGCAAATGCAATGGCTTGCTGACAAGTGGAGTTTGCTTGTAGCAAAACAACCCTCGTCATTATACAGCACTTTAACTAAAACACAACTCAAAAATTTCTAATGGAAAATCTTAGATCATCCGCCATACAGCCTGAAGCTAGCCCCCAGTGACTTTCACTTATCTTATACTTGAAAAAACATCTTGCAGGTCATAACTTTTCTTGAAAATAAGATCAAAACTGAAATTGAAATGAGGTTCCGATAACAGGAGGCACAGTTTTATGATAATAAAATACAAAGGCCTGTACCAAGAATTAACAAATAGATTTACAATGGCGGAAACTATGTCAAAAAACGAGGCATGTACCTTTAAAAAATTTGTAATGTAGTCATTCCATTGAGAGTCCATAATAATTACTGTTTACGAAATAATTAAACATTTTTGAAAAATTCATCATGTTTCCAGAATGTATAATTAACTTGAATTTTACCTATTTTTAATTAGAATTCTTAATTGACAATGGATTTAAGTATTACCAATTATAAATACTACAATTTTTGAGCAACCTCAATCTAAAAATAAAACTAGAATTCACTTAATTCAAAATCACACTTTATATAAAATAAAAATCTCTCAGGTAATCAAAACAGTCATGAAAAATCCAAACTTACATAATTTTACAGCTCATGATTAAGGAATGAAAATAAAGAAATAAAAAAATTACATATTTTTTATTGAAAAATTTAAAATCTAAAGTTTCTTGACCTGCTAGAATCACAATACTAGAAAACAAATTCGGGAAATTTTTTTGTGTCAGTGCTGGCCTATCTTTCACCATTCTGATACACTGAAAGGTTCAATAAAATAAAATATATATACTTTTTTTGAGTCCCCAATTTAATGTTATTTATTACATAGACACAACTTAAAATCCTAAGATTAAATTATGATTAAAATTCTGTTTAATTGTCTACATTGGTTATTTAATTGACCAGTAATAAACAAATCTAATTTGTAATATCACAAGAAAAAATATACAGGAGTGATAAAAAAAAAATTCCAATCGAATTTATATCAAACTCACTTCATCTTGTTCTTTAACACGCAACTCCAATTCTTCACACATTTTCAAATATTGTTCTGAACTTTTTGCCGTAATAGTCAATTTCTCTTGCAAAGCTAGAAAAGAAATGAAAACTAATCATTTGAAAAAAATTAAACTATATTAAACAAAGTATATATCAATCTTATTAAGAAAGAAAAACTTTTAAAAAGCCAAATAAGGTATGAATTAAAATGATCCTTTAACACTAAATCGATAGAGTAGGTATTAAAATTAAAGATCCAATATACAACAAGTTCTTGCATAATCATAATACGTAGTGCTCACACCAGCTATGAAAATTTTGGGGAAAATTACTTAAATGCTTATTTTGAGGTCCAAAAACTTATTATAGCAGGCAAACATATGAAAAAAATCAAACTTTACAATTACATAATTCATGCTATGGCACATATCAAAAGTTATTGATTGCCACATATGACACTAAAACTAATTAAGTTCATTAGCCCATAAAGATTGAAGATTAGTATTTATTAAAATTATGTGTAAAAAAGATAATAAAATATTACTAAATAGATTCAACATAAAGATTAGAATGCTGAGAGCAAATAAATAAATAAAAAAGCGGAAACAGAGAAAGTAAGAAATGAGAAAATATTACTTTAAAAACTATATCTAAAAATAATAAAATTTTAATTTTTTTAAAAGTAAATTCTAAAAGAGCAAATAATATTATTTATTGCTGAACAATTACAATGTCAGCACATGAATCCAAAACACAGCCCAACATGTAAATTTGAAATTTCACTGTTTAAATTTAAAATGTTTCGTATAAACATAATTTTTGCTATTCCATTTTAATACCACGCATTTATATTCCATGCCATGCGTAGAATAAGTTGTTTCAATTCATAGAATTCGATGCAAAAAACTATTTTTGTTACTATTTTATAAATTGGAAACATATTTCAAACCGATCACTTTGTTGCCCCCGTATGATTTTAGCAACATTTGTTGAACACTTAGCGACAATCATGCATTATTTACAACTCTGAGATAGAATATTTTATAAAAGAAAGTCCATTTTAACTAAATATGACAAGTAAACTGGATAAATACATACATAGCATATTTATAGGATTTACCCTTCAATAAAGAAAATTAAAAAGAAATTTAAAGCTTAAGATTTTTAATAGAAAAGTTGCTAAAATAAATTTTTTTAAATGCTTTTAAAAAGGTGGATCAAGAGTGTTTCAAGATTTTAAGAAACTAAAAGAGATTTATTGAAAAGTGGCAGGCTAGAAAATTTTACAAAGCTGCTTACCTTTGAGTCTAGACTGTGCTTCACTTAACTGTACCTTTAATGCTTTCATTTCAGACAAAGATGGAGCTGGACTCGTAGGTTTTACTGGAGTTCTGGCTTCTAAAAGAATTATATAATTACATAAGATCAATTTTTTGAATTAAGGATTCACAATCTCAAAGTCAGCAGAAATTTATCCACAAAGCATTTTAATTAGGCTAATCAGCTGAATGGTCTAGTTAAGTCAATTTCAAAGTATTAGGCTGTAACAGTTTCATTTGTGGCAATGGTTTTAGTGTTAACCTTGATATTATTTTTTAATATTTAGAAGAAAAAAAAGAGAAAAAGTTTCCAAAAGAGAAAATGTATTTACAATAAAAAATTTTATAATTTCTAACTTTTGGTTATAACTGTAATTTTAAAATATTTGAAGTAAAAAAAAGTGCTTTTTAATTCATATCTTTTGCTAAAAATTGTCTTTAAAAGGGATGAAAATATTTTAATTTTCCTCTTCTACTTTGTATACCTATATATTGGTCTTAATAATTTACTTTGTTATCGTCTAACTATATTTACAAAAAAGAAATTGTTTTTATAACCTAAGGTTAAAAAAAGAAAAGAAATTAGCTATATTTCTAAAAGATTCATCATGACTTAAAACATAAACTAAATACTTCATGTTAGAAAACAAGTTTTCAAGGTGAATTGCAAGAGAGGCAATGATATATTGCCAAGAAGTCAGAGGCTGCCACTTAAATATTAAGTAAACATATCTTTCGCACTTTTGCGCACTTCCCACCCCCTTTTGCTTAATAAAAATAAGCAAATTACAACCCTTCTAATTGCTTACTTATTATTATGAAAAAGTCGTTGTACCCCTCCTATCTTTACATTAATTTATACTGTAGTTATTTAATTCTAGGATACATTCAGCTAAAAGAAACTTCGAATATGACAAAATTTATTTTTTAATTCATTCCAAGGTATTTAAAATTTATTGGAGAAATTTTTTTCAACAACTTCTCTCAATTTTAATATTTAAACATTTTTAATATATTCTCTCTCTATATATATATATATACACATATATATAAATTTATATATATAAAGAGAGAGGGAGAGACTGACAGAGAAAGAGAGTATTTTTAAAAAAAACTGGAAATAAAGGAGTTTTAGCATCCTAAATCAGCATAGCTCATACCTCTTACTTCTCCCTTGTCAGCAAAAAGATCACAACTCTCTACACTTTATTTGGTTACGTAACTTTATTTAGTATTTGAACGATCCCAAAACAAATATATACATAGTGTAATTTTGGTGGTTCCTATCACAATGTTCTTCCAGTTTTTTTTTTATGACATCCTCTAAAAAATGGTTGAGCATCCCGATTTTATACAATAGATCTAACTGAGATGAATTGATTAAACTACATTTTCAATTTAAATGTGTAAGAATACTTACGGGACTGAATAGTTCTCTCTTTTTCAGGTGTCACTTGAGTGTGCAAATGAGCTTTAGCTGTCGCCAACTAAAATGGTCCAAACAATTAAAAAATAAACTTTAGACAAGAAATAAGACTTAAAAAAAAGGGTACCATTTAAAACTTACTTCTTGTTTGATAGCATGCATCTGAGAATAAGATTCAACAAGTTCTTCATGTGTTTTCCTATTTCTTTCAACTTCAGCATCAATTTTTGATTGCAATTCTTTCTTTTGTTTCTGTAAATAAAGAAGAAAAATAATGTGACAGGCTTCTGAAAAATGCATAGATATTGTCATACAAAATTTCAATCATATCATACAGGTGCCAACATAAAGAGGAAAAAACCCTCTTATGGTTACGTAATATTTTCACAAAATATAAATTTCATGATAATTGTTGCACAATGTATTTGTGAATATAGGGAATTTTAGGGTCGTCAAAATAGAAAAAACTGCAATATTTCTAGTTATGATGGACATTAAATGAACTTGAAACGTTATGTATTATTTTTCTAATAATTTTGAGTAGAATTGGCATTTAATTCATCAAAGATAGCTAAAATATTTTTAAATTGATTTCAAAAGTGAATTCTAAATAAAAAATAAACTGTATTTTAGGACAAAAAATTTTTAAACTAATTTTTATAAATGAGGTTATCTTATATATAATACTTATTTTAATATTCTCAAGATCAATAATCTGTGCAAAAATCCTATTTCAATAAGACTGTTTTGGGAAACTTACTCAATTTTAGAAAATTTTTCAAAATGTACAAAAAAAAAAGTAGAATTTTTATTAAACCAGTACACCAGGAGAAACTGGAAAAATCAAATTTCCTGACTTTTCAAGGTTTTTCAGGTAACGTAGCAATCTTGATTATTGTAAAAATTCAACTCAATCTAACACAGATGTAGCAATTTTTCTAAATATTATACATAAAATTATATAAAAAATTATAAATAAAAATCTTGTATTGATATTGTAAATTAAGTTGAATTTCATACAATGATTTAATGATTTTATACATTTTGGAGCAAAAATTTTGTCTTGGAGCAGTTTGTTGTAATACTGAAAGTAGAATAAATCCCTACACAGTTAAACTTGCAATCAATTAACACAAATTCCCTAAGAAATATTGGTACAAAAACACATGCTGGGTATTCATTAAATAAAACTTTCTGACTTTCACAGATTTTGTGTCAAAAATGTATAATTCCCTGACTGTTCCCTGATTTTTTGCACAATTTCCAGACTTTTCTAGGTCTTCCCGATTTTCCAGGTGGTGTAGCAACGCTGGTTATTGCAAAAATTAAACTCAATCTAGCATTGTCGCAATATTTCTAATATTATACATCAAATTATATGAATACCTATTAATAAAAATGTTATATTATTATAAACTAAGTTTAATTTTTACAATGATTTAATGATTTTAGACATTCTGAAACAGAGACTTTGTCTTGAAAAATTTGGGTGTAGCTGTTCCAACACTGAAAATAAAATAAATCCCTATACAGCTAAACTCGTAATCAATTAACACCAATTCTCTATTTTTTGTTCATTGCAGTGTTGCAATTTTAATTAGAAAGAAATTTAGAGTTGTTTTAAGAAGGAGTCTCAGCAATTTTCTCCAATTTGTTTTTAAAATTGAAATGGAAACTTAAAGGAAAAATAATCTGCAGACGCTGCAATGGTCTGCCGCACCTCCTGCAGTGAGAGAGTTTTTGCTAACAGGGATATAATGTTTCAGAATATTTCATTTTGGCAAATAAGATGTTAAATTATGCCTTTATTTTATTGTAATTTTAAAATTTATATAAATAACAAATAGCCAGCACACTTTGTATACAATTTAATAATTTAGGGAAATAATGGAATACTTTTGGTTAGGCCAACAAAACCTTTTGAAGATTTTTTCAAATAATATTCCATGATAAAAAGAGGATGAATATCATATTAAATAATACTTCATGAAAATATTCCACAAAATACATTTAAACTAAAAATTAAATTCCAACAATAAAGCATAATGAAAAGATTATTTGCTTGGAAACAAAATACATTTATTAATTATTTAGACTACACATATCAATAAAAAGTGATAAATAAAAAATAAGTTCTTACCTCCCAAATGTCTACTGCTGAACGATACTCGTTATGAGCATTTTCTAATTTAGTCATCAAAATAGCAATTTCCTTTTCACCCTTTTCAACTTGATGTTCCAAATTTCTTTTTGTTTCAGACTCAATTCGCTCAAAATTATTCTGTAAGGTAACGGCAAATCATAAAAAGGGAAAAATCAATAACAAAATATAAAATTATTTTGATTTGAATAAGTGCATTAACTATGCCAGATAAAAAGCATTCTAATATGAAAGAAAAATATAAGATTACACTGTACCAAAAAAAAAAACACATTTTCTTTAAATTTAATTTTTCTAATTTTTGTTAAATGACTAGTAACTTTTTCAGAATTCTTTTGTGAACATAAAACATGCAGTTCAAGAAATAAGCCAGCTGTTTTTAATAGAACAATAGTATTACCGTGAGCACAAGGAGTAGACATGCTCGGTTAGCGACTATTTCATTGGCAACTTCGTATCGTTTTATCGATTGTTTTTTCTGCAGTTATTGTTGATTTTCAGTCTTCAAAGTTGATAGTTTTATAATGCAATATCATAAATACAGGTGAATTTCCTCTAATTTAAGAAATTTTTCTCATCACAATTTTTAAAAGAAATCCAGATTTTGAAAATTTCCCGATTTTCGGAATCGGAGTTCCGAGATTATTCTGCATTATAAAATATAAGATTATATATACAGCGAAACCTCCAGGAAAGACAACCGCTGTGCAGCGACCTCCTCTATTTACAGTTTTTTTGAGAGGCACAGATTTTTTCCATAGACCTTGTGTTGAAGAATACCTTTAGGTGAGATCATCAAAACCTCACCAGCGTTCTGACCTTTTCCGCATTTGGGGCAGCAAACCTGCGCACCAAATGTGGAAAAGTTCAGATAATGAAACCCGAAAAAATATCAAAACAAAAAAAATAAGTGATACAAATGAGTTCAAAATTTTTGTGAGTATCTCTTAGAGCTCTTTTTGACGATTTCTAAAGGAAAAGCTCCTGTTATAGCCAGGGTGCACTGAAGATGATGCTATCAATAATTTATTTTTAGAGTTGAAAGTTAAATTCGATAAAAAAGTCACTTCAGAAAAAAACAAAGCATCTCAAACAAACCTCTTCTTATTTTTTTTAAAGCAAACTTATTTTTATGATATAAATAAAAGGAAAACTTAAGCAAAAACATATTTGTTTATTTAAAATAGTTCTATCATTCATAATTGGTAAATTTGTTCTTACTCATAACTTTCCCCGTAGGGGTCATTTATATTAACACTAAATTTAATTCATCGATCCAGTTTTCATGGCAGTTAATTATCAAATTATATAATTAAATGCAAACTTAAACAAAAACATAATTGTTTATTTATTTAAGATAGTTCTATCATTCATAATCGGTAAATTTGTTCAACACATAACTTTACCAGTAGGCGTCATTTTTCGTCGATCCGATTTCTATAACTCCAACACAAGTAGCTTTCAAGGACCAAGAAAATTACACTGAGTAAAATTAATAATTATAAGTTGACCTCAATAAGTTGACCAATCAAACAATGCACAGCAAGTAATCATCTAATACAGGTTTCAAAGAATATGAATAAAAAAATTAGATACCTGCAAAGCCTGAAGATTAGCCATCATTCTAGATTGGTGCTGCTGTTCCCTCACAACAGATTCTTTTTCTTGAAGTAAACGTGTTTCAATGCTCTTTAACAAATCACGTTCTGCCTTTAAGTTTTCAACAGCAACATCTGCCTTGGCTATTTTTTCTTGAGCTTGCATTAAATCCTATTTAAAAAAAGAAAGAAAAATAAGCATTATTAAGATAAGGAGTAAAACAAGTTGATGAATTACATAGTTGAATATTAAGTATGTAAGTTAACATTTATAAAAAAGTAAAGAACTCCTGCAACAAGAAAAAAAAATTAATATAAGATCTAAAATTATGTCTAATTTATTTCAAGAGAGAGGGAAAATTTTAAATTGATAATAAAACACTGAATCAATTTCAAAGTAATAACATTAAAAAATTTATGTTTTACAAGATTAAAAGAAGAAAAAAACATTACTTTGTCATAAAATAAATATAATGGAAATATCAAATCGACACTAGTAATCCACTTTTTTAAATATACCTTTCACTATGTAATCCTTATACAATAAAACCTCAGATGATTGTTTCTCAAGGGACTATTTTGATATGGGAGTCAGTGTCAAATATAGATTTAAAAATGTATGAAAAGTAATAAAAGGAAAAACAATGGGATCTAAAATTAATAAATTTGCAATAAGTAAAAAGATATATTATTGAAAAAATTAGGCCTTCCATGCTAAAATATTTAAGGTGCAAAAGTGGGATGAAAAAATACATTTATTTAAAATACATTGGAACCCTGAATTTCATGTTTTCCGTTAGACAGGGGTTAAAAAACGCAAGATCACTATCATAAGGAGCAGGCAATAAATCAGATAATGAAAGGATTGAAAAGTAATGAGATGTGAGTTACGTCATCAACTTCGGAAAAACTTTGGACATGCAATTTTATTCCGAACGGCCAATGTTCCAGTTGCATATCTAGAAGCAATTAACCTCTAGAAGTTTTATTAAACTCATTCAATACATTATAGTCTACATTGTCCAAACCTATAGAAATAAAATTCAAAGCTTCCAATACATTTATTTTTGCTTTAGAGGTATCTTGCAGGTCACCAGAACCAAGAAAATTATTACCTAACCCAGGGGTCGGCAACCTGTGGCTCGCGAGCCACAGGTGGCTCTTTTGATATAAAGTTGCGGCTCTCCAGTTCTATACGAAAAAAATTAATAAATTGTTACCAAGACCCTTAAAAATAAGAAAAAATATTTTTAAGTATCTAATATCTCAAGAGCTTTCTATTCTTATAATCGTTAATTAAAAACCGCTACGCTCAGGCCCGTCGTTAGAGGGATGTCTCATTCCGACTCGATTCCGTGTATTCACACAGAAAAGTGGCAAGTCTGTTGTCTGTTTGAGCATGCCGTTACCGGTCCGACGCTATGAAAGGGCACAAAAAAAAGGATGGTGCCCGCGGCTCTGATCTTGTGAAACAGCAGACAAAATCCCGGAAATTTCTGTCAACTTGAAAAATCAAGAGTGCTTTAAAAGTATTTAGTTGGAAATGCCTTTTTCTCATGCTTTCTCTTACTCTTTCTAAGAATAAAGACAATATCTTTGTCCACTGTCTTTAAGAAGGGGAAGGAAAGGGCTCAATGCTCATACAGCTGTGGTTTTCTCTATATGACTGTCCAGTTTCTTTTCACTCACCCCACCAGTTACTTCACTGACCTGTCTTTAACTGTCAAGTACCAGTTTACAAGTAGTACTTAGTTACTGAAAGCGTATTTTATAAATTAATATTATTATTGAATGCAAGTATAAATTTTTTATGAATATTTACTATTTGCAGTCTTATTGTTTAAATATTAAGGTAAAATTAAATTACATTAAATATGTTGTTATTTTCCATGTAAATTAATTCCTCAATTTTAGCTTCAAAATTTAGGTATAAGACTTTTTTTCGAAAAAGAAAAAAAAATTTGTTGTTTTTTAAAATATATATGGGTAAAAATTGATTTTTATAAAGTAGATAAAAAATTTTTAATCTCTTTTCTACAGTAAAATGATTAAAAGAAAGAAAAAAGAACAATTAAATTTTTTTTAATGTTATTTATATTCATTAGTAGGAGCTTGAGATAGAAATAGATGAATCACATTTGAATTCTAAATATAGGAATTATTTTTCCTTTTTTTAAATAGTTATTTACTAAGCTTTTTAATTTTGTGTTTGAAATAGTAATTTATCTTTAAATTTAATTTTTTTAGTTGAGATTATTTTTCATAGATCTTATTTAATTGAAATTTCAAAAATCAAATTCCATATTTGTTCGTAGCATTTGTTTTTATAATAAGTTCAAACTGCAATCCTTTATGAACAAAACTGTACCAATGCTTATTTTATTAAAAATGCAATGTGTTTAAAAATATAAAAGCTTCAGTTTTTTTTTATAAAATTTTTTTAAAAATCTTTTTTGTTACTATGTTGATGTATTTCGTATATATTTAATATTTAATGATTTTTATATTATATTTTAGACTTAAGTTAACAATTTTCCATTTGTTTAAGTTAGTTATTAGTAAAAAAAAAAAAATTAATATTTTTGTAATTATGTAAAAACTCAAGTCACAGTTTTGTATTAAAAGGCATTATAATTAACAAAATAAATAATTAACAAAATTGTACTTTAACTGCCTTAACTAGAAAAAAAATTATTTTGCTATTTAAGGGTATTTTTTTTTATTTAAAAAAAAGACTTAAACATTCTTCGGTAAAGCATTTTTAGGTTTTTACAAATCATCAAATTTTACAAATATTTATTTATGATTTATCATGCTTCAATGTTTGAATACATAGTTAAATTTTTTTAAAAGTTTTATTTATTATTTATATTGTGTTATTTTTATTTAAAGAAATATTCGAATAAAAAATTTAGCATTTTACAAATTATTTAAGGCAAGAATGCGTGAAAAAATTTATCTGTACATACTTCCAAAACTAGTTCATTCCCCCCCCCCAGGAAAAAAGGAACTATTTCTGTATCCCCATTCAAGATTTTAGTCACAGCTCTTATATTAATAACAATGTAAATTATAACACGAATAATAAAAATGAATAAAATTATTAAATAAAAGTGAAAAATAAAATTCTAGTTATAAATAAGCATTAAAAATAATTATTCGCAACTAAAATTACTAAAATTAAATAAATACGCATATAATATTTGAAATGCATCAAAAAGAATCATACTTAGATTAAGAATTTTTAAAAAAAAAATGCACGAGCCATAATTGATATCTGATAATTTTTCAGTTTAATGAATAAATACTAATTTAATTTTCATCTACATTTTTTAAAGCCTTTGATGTGTATCACATGTAATTATTATGTAAAACATGATGTTATGAAAATACCACCCTTTATTAATACCACACCTTATTTTTATAAACCTTGTCAAAAATAAAGATAAAAATCTACTTCAGTGGATGCAGTAAATTAAAATTTATAAGGGAAAAACAAGCATATGAATTTAAAAAATATCTAATACAATATATTGATAATAATTTTTATAATAATACTAATAATAACAGGCCTGCTTAATTGCTAGGTGAATGTCAAAGTTTTTAATTTATAAAGTTATTTAATTTGATAAAAAATCGTTAATCGCCTTTTTACACTCTTTCCTCAACAGTGATTTGCTTTCGATTGTTAAAATTCTAACGTGTGACCTCTATCCGTTCTTTTTCGCGTTCACTTGAAACAAAATTTCTTTAAGTGCATATTAAGAGCGGTTATTCCGAATTACCTGCATATTATTAAATTACATATTCAAATACATTAATGTTGTAATTTTGCGTATAAAAGATATTTAAAATAATAGAAGATCGTTACTTTCAGTGACTTTTATTAAATTAATTTTTCAAAAAATTTTAAGTTATTTGAGTTGGAAAGCTCGAGGCTCTATAAATTTAAAAAATTTTTACAATAAATATAAAGAGTATGTGACCATCATTTCTAGCACTTCATCGTAAATCGATTTAACGTTTACTTTGACAAAAAAATTTAAAATTTATTTAAATGTTTAATAATTAAGTGCTTAAAAATTGTTTTTAACAATAACAAGAATAGACGGTACATATTTCTTAAAAAAGGAAAATCGTGAAAAAATTCTGATATAATATTAAATTAATATAAACTATATAATATAAATGAATATTATTGCAGAATGGCTATGAAAAATTAAAAAAAATTATTATAAAATCTATCTGATAAGATTGTGTTTCGTTGCACATTCAAAAAAAAAAAAATCGCGTTTTCTGCTGAAAATTTGACAAGAATTAGTAAGAAAATTTACAATTTTCATCGAATTTTAATGACCTAAGTATTCTTCTCTCCCCCCCCCCCAAAGAAGAAATATAATTTTAAAAAAACTGAAAATTAAATGAAAACTAAATTTTAAAAAAATTATTAACGTATTTTAAAAATAAGGAATAAATATTATTCTGCATTCAAAACCGTTTTTTTAATTAAAAATCAAATATACATAAAAAAAATACTATAGTATTAAATCAAAATTTTTAGTGGCTCTTTAAAAGCGGGAAATTTTGTAAAATTGTAACTTTTGGCTCTTTCATTTCAAAAGGTTGCCGACCCCTGACCTAACCTATTAGAGTAACATTCTTCAAATGATTGAATGATTCCAAGATTCAAAAGGTGCAAAAAATTCTGCAGGAAAATTTTACAATTCAAGTTCTCATACTTCCTCTAACCACGCTTCCCTTGCTTTGTATACTCCTCCACCATTCTAGGGGGAAATGTCCTATAGCAAGTAAAAAGACAATAAAATAGTTTAGAAAGTAAGTTAGAAAACCTGTTGTTGTTTCTCATCCCCACTAGTCTAGCAGAGCAAGACCAGGTTCATGAGTCCATTCACCCTCAGGAAATCAAACAGCAAGACCGGGTCGTGCAGAAAATCCTCCTTTTCAAAATCCACACAGTTAAGGAGGTGGGTCGGGCTGGCTGCACTGGAGAAACATTTGTTGCAGGTGGGATAAACCTTTCGCTGCTGTTCATACCTCATGCACTTTATGCGACCACTGGTGAATCTAGTGAACGCGGTCTGATCGCCTCTATTACCTCTGAAGGTCAAAGCACGACCCGGCTTATCCCCAGAGTACCAGATATGTACTGGGGGAGTATTCCAGACTAACTAGACACCTTTCTTTCTAATGGAGTGAATTTACGAGGATGTGAGTGCCAAACTCTCCGGCAGAGGTTCATTTGTGCCATTTGCCAGCGATCTCATTCCTGTATAGACCAAAGTGGGGCGGAATCCACTGCAAATAAATAAAATATCCCGCTTCACGGAAAGTTTACTGAGAAGCGTTAGGATTGCCATTCCAGCCCTATCACCCACTCTGGGCCATGCACTCAAATACTAGATAGAGCTTCTACTATCCCTTAAGATCCAGCAGTGAATCCTCTTCAATTGCGTGCAGTCCTGTCTCAATAGCTAGAAAACCTACCAACAGCTAAGAAACAAATCTCTCCTTAAAAAAAAAAAATCTCAGAAAAAGTTCGTGCGAGCATTGTAGAGAGAAAATGATTTTGATCTATTAGAAAAACATATAAGGCAGGATTTTCTTGAAAAGGGTAACATGAAATCCGGGATAATTTAACATTATCAGTATAGACAACTTTCACAGACCAGCAGAAAATGACGCAGGAGTTGGGATAAATATGAAGCGGACAACGTAAAACCAGGGTTCCACTGTATTTAAAAACATTGGTTAGAATACACTTTTCTTCTTAGTGCGAAGAATAAATATCCAAAATTTCTAATGCTGCTCATTTTCTGTAAGTTCATGTGAATACAAAAAGTTTTCAAAGGCTTTAAGGCCATCTGCAAATGTTCACACTGTTTGTCGTTAAGTTTGCTGTTTTCATCAGTATAATTTTGCACCATCTCAGTTTCCGCAACCAGAACCAACAACATTACAAGTTTCAACATTTTCATCAACTGATACATAAACATCAAACTAGATGTTTGAGGTGTTTTCTTAAACTGTAACAAATCCTCATTTTCTTCTACATCATTAGCATCAGGAGTTACTGTTTTTCATCTGGAATTAACTTCAATATTTCTGTTCAATGTCAGAAGAATTGCTGAACAATAGATGTGGCAATCTGCTAGTTTCAAAATGATCTAAACGGGTATCATTAACATTATAAGAATAGCATTTGTGATGGAACCTTTAAATTAATACAATACTAATGGGAAAATGAAAGATGCAGAAAGGATGAATGGAGGTTCAACTGTAACAGAGAGTGGGGAGCAAGAAAGAAATCAAGGTATGCATAGACAAAATAATTTTTATATATTTAAAAAATTTAAAAAAAAAAAAACTAAAATCAACAACAGTAATAAATTAAATTTAAATATATTAATCTTAAAATATGCTACTTTTTTTTATTAATCTTTAATCCCTTTGGGACAAGTGATTTCAAAATCAGAATCAGGTTGGGGGAAATAAAAAGCAGTAATTTAAATGCGAGCATGTCTAATTTGACAGTCTTACTTTGCTTTTAATTTAATCAATATTATTCTAATCACATATCTAATCAACGTTATTTCAAAGTAGAGCTATGTAACTTTTATTATGAACTTAGCAGTGGTGGATTAAATAAATCAAACTATCATAACCTTGTTCTCAAATAAACTGCAAAAGAATTAGTTTGGTTACAAATTTTATCTTTTTACTCTGCACTTATCCTGCTGGCATGTATTTGTGAAAATTGTTACGAAAGGATTAAATAATTGATTAACAAAGTGAGGGGAGAAAAAGTGAGAAACCCATGTATACATAGAAATAGAATCATCATTTTTAACAAAATTTAAAATATTCATAAAAGAGCTATAACAGAAAACAAACAAATACTAATAAATTTATTTTCAACTGCAACAAGCATAAAAAAGCTTACCTGGCGCAAACTGGCAATTGATTGCTGATGTTGAACTATCATTGTAGTGTGCTGTCTATTTTTATCTTTACAGACAATATATTCTTTTTTGTAGGTTTCTAGATTTGACTGTAGAATTTTAACTCTTTCTTCTGAATATTCAGACTGCAAAATACCATAAATATATATATTTTAACAATTTCTATACTATAATAAAGAAAAATAGTATAAATAATCTTTTTTAACCAGCATTAGGGGGAAGGGAAAGTAATGTCGTTTTGGTGCATTTGATATTCGTTAGTCTTAAAAACAAATTTAGTTTTTTTATCTCGTATCCGACATAGAAAGGTAGGTTACGGATATCGTAGGAAAAGGCTAACGAAGGTGAATACATTGATTAAAATAAAAATCTTGATAACAAATATCAAATGCACCAAAACGACACTACTTACCAGTCCCCCTAATATTTACTCAATTTCTTATACATATAGCTGAAATAATTACCTGTGATGCCAATTTGGCATTTTGAATTCTCAAATCTGATAGCTCAGTTCTCATCTTATCAAGCTGTGCACTAAGCATTCTAAAACAATAATAATAATATAAATTACACTACTGTTGCATCATTAGTAATTAAAACTCAAAATTAACAGATAAAAATAATAGACAAACTTTCCGTAATATAGGTATATTTGTTCAATGGGATTGAAATTTTTATTACATTTCATTGAAAAAAATACTTTCTAAAAATTAATTTGAATATACTTGGGATCCTCATTGGTCATTTATAAAAAATGTAAGGTATTTCAACGATAGTGCTTCAGCAAAACAGTCTTTATAAAAAAAAATTTACTGGCAGCAGATTTGTCCTTTATCTGATTTATCACAAAAATAACTTTGCTTTGAATTACAACTTTTTTATTTCAACTGGATAACTTTAATTCGTGGATTAGAACAAACATACTTTCAAATACAAACTTTTTACCTTTTGAAGCTAAATTCCTTTAAATTGATTACTTCGGAGTTAGTGTAATTAAAAGGAAATCATCTTCATCACATTGAAGCCTTAAGCAAACATTTAAAATTGTAACTGCAAAAAATAACTTGAACAAGATTCACACTCAATTTTAAGAAAAGAAAAATTTATGCTAGTTCCAAAACCTGTAAATATTAACAAAGGATTAATTATAGGAAAATTGTATGAAACAAGGCTAGTAATGACAAAAAATGCCATATTTATTACACCACTAATACTAAATTGTATATTTCAGTTTTCTGAAATAAATTAAAACCATAAAACCAAATAAATTAATAAATATATATTTAAGAGACAATTAAGAATTAAAGAAAAGAGAAAATTTCAAAGAAAAATTACGAATTTAAGTTAGATTATAATTCCACAATTTTTTTTATGAAACTTTTTTCTTTCTGCAAAAAGATTAAATTTCTTGAGTTTAAAAACATAATTGGAAAAAATATACATATTAATACACAGACGAGAGAAAGTTTTAGTTCTGGTGTGTACAATTAGTTTGGGCCTTCTGGAAATCAAATTTTCCAAAAAATTTCTTAAAGCATCTCAATAAATAATGAAGCAAACCAATACTTTGTGAAATCGAGAAAAAAAAATTTGGAGTAGAAAATAAAAATGGTTTTTTATTCTGTTTTTATTTATATATATAAAACTTGTTCTTTCTTAAGTTTTTAAAATGACAGAATGCAACTATATTATTTACTTTTCATTCTCAGCCTTTCCTTTCTTGTAATTATCAAATTCGGCTTGCAGTTGATTGAGAGCAGTTTTTGCTTCCTTGGAATCCATAGAAAATGAAGTGGAATGTTGACCAAAGGAACCCTCAGGATGGCCTAATAAGGACTATAAAAATAAAGAATAAAACTTTAGTAAAAAAAAGTGTTTTTAAGTTAAAAACACAATTGAATAATATAAAAAACGCAATTGAATACTAGTTAAATACAGCAAGCTACTTCTAGTTATAATTTAAATAAGTGGGCTGTATTATAATATTTAAATAAAAATAATTACTTAAAACATATTACTTAACAAAACCATTTTTAAAATTACTTATTTATTACACTGAATTGGTGAGGATGTGTTGTAAATTAGGAAGGGAAAAAAAAACACAAATAAGAAAACATTACATACGTAACTTGGTGACTGGCTCCCTGTTAAATTTTCACTGATTATTGAATTGTTAGTTGAATATTGAATTATTAATTGAATTTGAACATCACAAGACTATAAAATACAAAAATTAAGAAAAGCTAGTAATTTTATTAAAATTTTTTTTTAGATTATGTCTTAATAGTAAAAGAGAGTTTTAATAATTTTAAAAAAAAATCAGTAAATGACAATTTTTTGAAGTCTGCAAGTTAAAAATGATCAATGCATTTCAATTGCAAATTCAATAAATTTGAATCATGCATTTGCATGTATAAAACTATTTTTAAAAAAGTAATATTTAGAAATACATTATTAGGATTTAATTTCAATATTTAAATTATTATTACAAAATTTGAAATTCTTGAAGTATCTTAAAAAAGTATAAAATAAAATATAACTTAATAAATAAAGAAATATTATTTAAATAAAATAAATCAGGTTTTTTTTCCTATTTTTTTATTATTAATTTTGGTATGTCTATTAATGAATATTACACAGTATGAACTAACACAATTAATCGATTAATATAATATAAGTATCTAGTGGTTAAGAAGAAAAATATTATTACATCTGAAAAGCCTTGACTGGTGAGTAAGACACGATACATATCCCTTTGTCGAATAATGGTCTCTAACATTTCAGCCTGCTTGGCTCTTTGCTTTTGTAAATCTGCCAGCTCAGATGAGAGGACGGTTATTTCTTTCTCAAACTTAGTAGATCTGAAAATAAAGAATTTTACCAATTTATTAAAAAATTAAGAATTTATGAGTCTGAATAAAAGGGAAAACTACTTTTTCCAAAAATAAATGTTCCACTAGTAATGCTCAACAGCCAGACAATCAATTAAGCAAATGACAAATAAATCTCTAGAAATAACTTAAATTCAGAGTGGTAAAACTTTTTATTATTATAACGTAAAAATGATTAATTGTTACTGTGTTTTTCATTTTACTAATTGTAAGGTATTTTTTTAACCGGTCTCCTGTTACAAATACCGATTTAGATTGTTTTTCAAACTAGAAGATTCATGTGCCAGTCAATGGCAAAAAGTAATTGTTTTGAAAATTAAAACAGTAATTCCTGATACTAATAATGAAATGAAGTTTTGTTAAATTTTGGGGGAAATGTCTCAAATGTTAGATATGATGTTTGTTCATTAGTTGATGAAAATATTTATGCTTGTGATGTGGTGCCTGTTGAAAAAATAAGTATGAATTTGTAATAATGTGAATGCACAAAAATACTACAAATCACTCAAAACTAAAAATTTTAGACTAACACCTAGGATAAAATAATGTCCTTCCATGAACTCAAGATATTTTAACTGGGAGGTAAGTTTAAAAGAAATAAAGGTTTAAATAATTTATTTGAAACTTTTTTTAATCAGATAATCTTTTATGATTAATGAATGAAAGCTTTCTTTTTAAAGGGATATAATGATACTTATTTTCAAAGTAATTACTGAGGAAATAAAAGAAATATGGAATTAAATTCCAGTAGCGATATTCGATTGAACAGTTTGTGTACAGTGAATGTTCCAATAGGTGTAATAATAACATTATGAATATGGAATAGAAAAAAAATTCTTAATCGGCCAATTTAATGGAGGTGTTATAGAAATGGGAGGTAAAATGCAGGTATTACAATTATTAGCTTCACACCTCTCTGGTTATTTACTCAATTATTTTCAAGGTTCGTAACGGTATTTTTACAGGCTTTCACATTTAATTAATTTATTTTTTGTTAAGTTTAACTTTCTTGATAATTACTGGTTTTTTTATTATTTTTTTCTTCTAAATAAGAGATACTTCAGTGCATGTTTTTGCATTTTCAAGTAAGTTGCATCTAAACAATATTTTAAAACATTTAAATATTGATCTGCTCCTCAGTATATATTGATAGATGATTATTAGGTAAGCTTAATGAAATGCGAAATGATCTATATAGCACGAAATTCTGCATAATTAGGTATGGAAGGGGGAAAAGAACAAGACATCTGAAAATACCTATCGAATCATAAAAATAAAATTAATATAAAAGGGTCAAACTATTTTACAAGGAAAGAAAGCATTTAAATAATTTATATATATGTTTTTCAAATGTGTACACTGACACGAAAACAAACTGTCAAACCTTATATATAAATCATGATTAACCCCTTAACGATTGGTTAATTTTTAAGAAAACAGTCGCAAAAGTGCCTATTTTGCCAAATACACGTTCTGATTA
Source organism: Parasteatoda tepidariorum (assembly GCF_982258835.1). Taxonomy (NCBI): domain Eukaryota; kingdom Metazoa; phylum Arthropoda; class Arachnida; order Araneae; family Theridiidae; genus Parasteatoda; species Parasteatoda tepidariorum. The sequence goes on along the minus strand of NC_141759.1, from coordinate 74,203,876 downwards.
GTGCCGACAACTAGTTTAAAATAAACTAACTATCTACAATTACCTTAAAAATATACTGGTACTGCCATCTGGTGTGTAAAATGAGAATGAGAAATAAAAATTTTTCTGGGCAAAAGAAATTAATTAGTTTTATTCTTATTAGCGCGTTATTACTGAACACTCCAGCCCGGAAATTTCACGGGAGCGAGAAGGAAGAAGTTAAAAGAAATAAAATAGTAATCAAGTAAAATAATAATATAATGCAGAAATATTATAAGAATTCTTAAGTTCAGGAAGTCGGAAGAATTTTATGCCTGATATAATGAAAAGCTTCATGCTTCAAGGTATGTATATTAAATATCTTCTACTGTATCAACTCTGCGATCTACTCAAGCAAAATTAATTGAGTTCAAAAGTAATTAATTATTGCATCAACAGGTATTGATTTTACAGAGTTCATTAATGTTATTATTCATTATAAGGAAAATATATTGACAATTAAAATATATTTGGACAGAAAAATATTTCAACACTTTAAAGCTGACAGTAAATTTATTATGGAAACACTTACAACTCATTGGATACTTTCTTTTCCAATTCTTCATGCTGTTGACTAAGATCTCGAATGGCGGCTAAAAGCTGCTGATTTTTAATTTGAAGTTGCTCAATATCCCTACAAAGGTAAACAAATATATATACATATTAAAAACTAACTATTATTTTATCCATATTTAAACTTCTCCCACTCATTATATGCAGGTGGAAGAACAAAATATTCTCAGAATGTGTAAACATTTAAAAGAAAAAACAATTTTCACAAGTTTTTAAGATATTAAAATTTTAAGATGCGTTTAAATTTTAATTTAGTGTCATTTACAAACAATTGAAAAAATACTCTTCCAATTCAGATTAATTATTCAACAGTTTATTTTATTACAACAATAATTAAATTTTTTAACTCCAACCTATCAACAAAACAAAAAAGGTAACTCAGAAAAATTAAATCAATACAAAAATCATGTAGACAGTTACTTGCATTCATACACTCATAGAAAAATTGGGCAGATAAAAATTTACCTGAATGTAACCAAATGACGTGATATAACCTTATCTCCGGTTATATCGTCACTTGATGTTACTTCTCCATTATCATCTTCATCGTTAAAGCTATCACGACGATCTTTAATGCTACCCCCTCTGGCCTCTTCAACTTCTTTTAGAAGTCTTTGAACCTGCAACAGTAAAAGATTCAACGTTACATAACAGCAGAAATTCGGCTGCAACAGTAAAAGATTCAATGTTACATAACAGCAGAAATTTGGCTGCAACAGTAAAAGATTCAATGTTAGATAACAGCAGAAATTCGGTTAGACTTTGGAAACTACAGATCTTTATGATACAAGATTTCCAAATAATTGGGTCCCAGTTTATACAACATTCATCTCTATTTTTAAAAAAAGGAATTCTGTTTCTTTATCGATCTATTAAAACTTGCATTTATATTTATAGATAAAACAAAAAGATTTATATTTGCACAATCAAGATTTTTATAATTTGCATTGATCATACATTTGCATCCAAGAAAAGCAATTTTTCATGTATATTTAAAGTTTGGTAACAATTTTACTGACTTAAATCTGCACCTCATGACAGAGTTACGCATCTTGGGGAATGCATCATAACTTATTTTTCTCGCTTCCTCTACGGTTTTTTTGTCTATTCGATGACATAGTGTGCACGCAGAATCATACTGGCCTCAAAAATAAAAAGATAGACTGACTCGGATTAACTTAAATCATGACATCTGTTTGCCATTCAGTTAATGAAGACATGCTACAAGTGGGGGGGAAAAAACACTAGTGGCATCAGAAACATGACAAAGTTTGAGGCGGGGGGGAGGGGAATTTATGCATACAAAAAGGAATCTTATTTATACTCTAGTTGTTTAATATTTTTTAAGATGTATCAAAAAACTTGTTACTTATGCATAAACTTTTTTAATAATATTTAAAGTAACACATTTTCACAAAAGCTCGTTGTGAGCCAGGAGGGTCAAGGATATTAAAGATCCACAATTTTGTGGTCAAGGGCATGATAGTAGCAATGGGGTCAGCATTACACTAGAGTTGGAAATACTTCCCTACCAAGCTGGTATCCATTCATCAGAAGTTGGGTAAACTTCAAGTCGTCACTGAGGATCAAACCCCAAAGTTCAGGGCCTTAATCACTGAGAAACTGTGATTCTTTTATAATATTTACCAACTAAAAAAATGCATTGCCAAATACATTTTAAAAAAATTTTATTTTAAGATCACATGCTTACTTCTATGGAAATAACATGAAAAAAATTTTTTTAGAGATTTGCTTTTTTCAAAAATGTGCTTTAGCAAAAAGTAAAGAGAACATTTCATGTCTAGGATCTAAGAAAAATTAATCTAAATATGCTTACATAAAACTATTTAATTAATAAACACAATAAAGATAAAACACGCAAATAAATTAGCAGTTTTATACCTGTCTATTTAAATCAATAACTTGAGATTTTAATCTCACATTTTCTCGATTTGCTAAATTCTCGAGCCGTTTAGCATCATTTCTTTCTTGCAGCAATTTTTCATTATTCTATAAATAAAATAAAAAATCGTCACAAAATTTTATAAACTTAAAATATATTCACAATATATATGCATACAGCTAGAAGGAAGATCCTAATTCTCAGAAAAATTACTGCATAAACGATTGAAAATTCTACAGTTAAATCGGAGATTTGAAAAATAAATTTGTCACTATTCAGTGCCCCATTATAGGAGAGATGCAATTAGTGTCAATCTCTTAAAAACTTCATATCTATGCTAATGGTGTTTTCAAAAAGTCAAAATTGTTTAAAATTTTTCATAAACATGATGAGAGTAACTATACAAATCACAAGCAGGAAATAAAAACACTTAGTAATTATCTATATAGTAAATTAAAGATTTAACTAGTCAATAACTATTATCATTAAATCAGTCACATTACCATTGTTAATTTTTTTTTAAATGCTTTCAAATTTATCAAGCAAAATAAATTTAAAAACAATTTCAGCTAAATGAATACTGCAAATAAAACTTCACTTGCGGGATTCAATTGTTTTTAAATAAATTATTAAATGTTATCAGGAATTTAATATAGGAAGATTATATTATATCTAAGTTATCAAATTGAAATTAGATGAAAATTAAACAGAGTGAGTAATATTCATAGTTTAAAGCAAATGTGCTATTTTATGACAGAATCACAGACTAAAACACCAAGCTCTTTCTTTCTTCAAGCATTTTTTTTTAACATTCAATTGACAGTGATTGGTCACTGATATTAGGAGCTAATGACATTTTATAGTGGCTCAAGGATTTTAGTACTCTTCAACCAACAGATCATCATCTATTTTGAGTCCGGCATTCTAATATTTTTTGCCCTTTAAATTTATACCATTATAGTAAAAAATTACACATATTTCCCAAATCACACGCACCATTTTTAATTTAAATGACTTTCTGAATGAAAAACAGTTTAATCCTAATATGTTTGTTCCTATTTACATAAAAAAGGGAAGAAAACATTACAGACAAAATCACAAAAAGTAATAAAAATTAAAAATAATTCTCTTACAGCAAGAGTAGCAGATTGCTGACATTTCAAGTAAATAATAGTCTCATTTAATTTATCAAATTCCAACAGTTTCTGCTGAATGAAAGGTGTCCTCTCTTCGATTTCCTAAATAAAACATATAACACACCATTAAAAATACATAGCATTAGATATGATTAGATCATACATGATTACATTACACTTCAAATCAACATCTATATCTACAAATTAAATATATTTTGAAAATTCTCATTTGATTCTAATAAAATGATTTAATAATTCTTGAAATTTCTCAAGTAAAGAGAAAATTTATTACAACTGCTGCCTAAAACCTGTGAATAAATAAACTTTTTTGAAATTCTGGAATTCAAGAGAACTAAAATTTAACACTAAAATTAGCAAAAGGGGCTAAATTTTACCCTTACATTTTCTGTTGCTATGTAATTCGAAAAATAACTTACTGAAAATGTTGAGTATTTCTGACTTTTCATAATTTGATTCAATTTAAATTTTTATTTAATGCATTCATATGATAGCATAAAAATAAAAATAGAGAGAGAACCTTATACCTAAAACGTCATTCTAAAGAGAACCTTATTCTTCTGATTAATCAAATATATTTGTTTACCAAATTGAATAAAATACCAAAGATCAAGTCTATAATACTATATGTTTTGATTAAATTAATTATGAGGGCAATTCCATATGTGACGGAATGACATTTTGACTTGCAAAATAACAATTAATTGAAGTTTCTATGTATCTAATTTCAAATTAAAAAAAAAAATTTCTCATGCATATCATTATTATTGGCATAATGCGCTTCATAAACTAAAAAAACAGGATTTTCTATCTTTTTTACTTTTAATTTTACGAACTTTTTATTTGCGTGACGGAATGACATTTTGGCAACCAAGCTTTTGGCATGCCGCTTAGAACTGGTAGTTTCTGCGAATTTTGCAGCTATTATTTTTCTAAACTATTTTATACTTATAGTATAATGTGTAAGCAATGTAAAATGTGAATTTGGAAAATTAACCTCAGGTTGGCTAGCAGTTATTAACATCTATTTGCTGTGACGGAATGACAAAAAGTTTAGTAGAAGAAAGCCTTCATTTAAAAAATGTTTTATTAATATGTAAATGATAAACAGAATGTAACAGATAAACAGGATTAATATTTATGTAAGAATTAGTAAAAATTTCAACAGTTTGAAAATTAGGTTGTCTCTAAAGAGGTTTTATATCTAACTTGCCAATGTCACATCTTATCTTCGTTCTCAGGAAATTTATGCATTATTAAGACATGTGACGGAATGACGTAAAAGAAGTTACTTTTATTTTATATATTAAACTTAAAATGTTTAAATTTTGTTCTATATGCATATTTTTATCAAAATATTGCAAAAGAAAGATACATTTCCTTTATTTTATAAGTATTTTTCAAGAAAACAATTTGAGCACAAATGTGAACAATTCACTTGTCAGCCGTGTGATTACTTTAGAATGCTGCCAGATTCAAAAAATTTAAAATTATCAGAAATGAAACGGCAATAGGTAGACTTTGGCTATTTTTGAACATATTTTTAAAATTAAAATATGCAATTCATAAAAAAAAAAATTTCACTTAAAAGTTGACACTTCCGTGGAATTGCCCATGATTACATTTTAAGGTTTTGGATGTCTAATTGATTTACACATAAGCAATCTGGAAAGAGCCTAACTGGCCCCATATAGTCTTTCTGGGTATACGGCAATATTCAGTCTTTCTAGTGCTAAACTAAATGTACAACCGAAATAATGAAATTTAAAAATTTATTTAAAACAACTCAACTCAAATTGCCTCCTTTGAGTTTTAAACAGAGCTCATTCTAGGCAGGGTAAACAGGGTGCAGCACCCTGTTGCCCCTGATGTAATGGACTCCATACCCTTTTTGCCCTTTCTTTCCTCAACCCTTCTTTATTTTCAACTCTTTTTATTTAGTTTGTCATTGCTGTCAATACATAGATTTATATGGGTAAGGAAAAATAGCTATCCTTGTTGCACTTGTCTTTGAAAGTTTGCAGTTACTTCCACTATCATTAAATCGTAATTATTATTAATCATTATAATTTTTAAATCATAACTACAGACACTTAAAAACATACATTTATTATTTTATTAATATATGCATGCATTTTAAATAAATTACTAAGCTAATTAGCTCATTAACTCGATCTATATATGTTAATTTATTAATAAAAATTAGTAATTAATGTGATTGCTTTGGTACTTTTAGTAAAAAAAATTGACAATGTTTATTAATAGAACGTGTAAGGCCCATAGAAAGAAATTATTGCCTTTTTAGAATAATAATGCCCTTTTTTTTAAACTTTTGCACCCTGCCCTTTTTTCTGCCTAGAATGAGCTCTGTTTTAAACATATATCAGGATTTTTAAATAGTTAAATGTATGAATGATTTTATGAAAACAATATATGTAATTATTTTCTCATTAAATCAGATAGAAAAAAAAAAAAAAAAACATTTACCTACTTGATGTTTTCTAAATTTTACTTCAAAAATGTACAGAATTTTTAAATAGATGCATGCATGTCAGCTGTCCATATCAATGCCCGTAAGTGTTTATTATAGAGCGAAATCTTTCATTGTTACATATCAAAAAAATTTTTAGTGTTATAGGAATTTTACATTTATGAAGAAGAAAAAAATTAGATTAAGAAAGTAGTTCCAAAAGACCAGTGGATGGAAGTAGTTTACTATAAGTATTGAAACTTGGTAACTACTTTTACCATTAGTACAGAAAACACACACGACTTTAACGGAACTAATTTTTCGAAATTGGCGGGTTTAAATCTGCGCGAACCCGTTAATGGATGTAATGAAAATAACCGAGTGGCTGCAGCTGAGCATTAACAAGAATTACGTATTTAGAATCAAGCATAGCTAATATTTAAACTTGTTATTAAGAAAAGTAGACGACTAATCACTTCGGATGCACTTTCCCATGTGAATGCATACTTGCAAAACATGGATGTTAATTGAAAGGAAGGGAACATTTTCGATGTACATAGTTTCTTAGAAATAAAAGAGCATTGAACACTTAGGAAAATTGCAAGTATTTGATAACTTTGCATTTCGTAAATTAAATATGCACTGACAAAAAGTTTAAAAAGTTGAAGATTAAATGAAAAAACTCTAAAAAAAATGTTTTCGAATAACAAACTGGTTCAAGTAAACATGAATAAATATTTCTTAATTATTCCCTCACATTTAACCTAAGTTCTTCGTGAAGTAGTTAGTACAATTCCAAAGTAGTTTGTAGTCACTACATTTGAAGAAAAAAAAGCAGTTGCAGTGAACTACATTTCTAACAAAGTAGTTTATAGTAGGAGTAAACTACAAAAATATACTTTTTACGACCACTGCAAATGAGTAAAAAAATAAAAAAGGGAAGCAGAAATTTATATCCAGATATTAAGATTAAAACTAAAACATTTAACAATTTAACTAAAACATTTTTCAGAACACTTCTACTTTGAATACACATTAAAAAGCATTAATTCAATCAATATACAGAATCTTATAGACTTGCTTACAGCTAAAATATTGTTCAACTCCCTAGTACGGCATGCCTTTTCAGATCTCTCTTGAATCAATTCCTCTTGCAGTTTTGTATATTGGGAATATAGTTCAGACAAAGTCATGCCAGAGTGGATGACTTTACTAGTAGCCGCAGCAACCGGGAACAACTGCTCAATTTTTTCTGGACTTAAACCTTCAAAAAATAATAAAATAAACATGATATTGAAGCAGAAAAATTTATTTTTTCTTATACATACATTTACATTTAAGAAATACAATAAATTATAAAAGGTATCCCGAAATTAATGCACTTAACTTTTAGGAGAAGTAGACTAGAGCACAAGATTTGAGAACTGCTTAATAACACATAACCTTAACTGTCATAGGAAAATGGTAGTAGAGGTAGATGATATGCAAAGAACGAAAAAAATTTTGAAAACACTTATTGGACATCATGTGTGCAAATATATTGGATGAACAAGGTTTATCATGTGGTATATGTTCAGAATGCTCCAGTAGCGCAGTAATTTAGAACGTCACTTACAATGCTGGAGGTGAAGGGTTGTGTTCAGTCTTAGCACCCGACAGTATGTATACGCAACAAGCTGTACATTAAATCTGTCATGGGCTGAAAATCATCTTGTTGGTCGTGGTGCCAAAGTTAAGTTTGAAGAGAGGGGAACCACTTAAAGCACTGTTCTTATTGATTGACCAAGGCAGTACCTAATAAAAGATAAAGCCCTGCAAAATAGGGTTAGAAGCTTGGATAGGGTTGGGTGTTGTGGGTGTTATGTGTTCAGAAGCTATGCTTGTCTGGCACTGATTGAGAAGCAATTGCCTAAGACACATCAGAAGTTTATTTGATTCTAACAGTGTGGAAATCTTCAAACAAGGTCCATAGCAAACTCCATATGCTCATGATAAAATGATGAATGATAGCTTTGAGAACTATCTAGAGTAAGAAATAAAAGCTCAATGAATTAGGCAAATGAGAGGACACCTTCCCAGTGTTTCTAACTTTGAAGACTACTGGCCTACTTTGAAGACTACTACTTAGGATGCAGAACTTCCAAATTTCTGTAGCCTTTTTATTAAAAATAGGTCCATATTTAAAATTAAAATCTCTGATTTAAAGATATAGATATAAGATATATAAGAAGATAAGATATATATAGATTAATATACAAGATATATAAAGCGTAAATATTTTATGATTAAGAAGGAAATCATTAGTAATTGCTTCCATTAACTGCAGTTTTACAACTTTTACATCAATTGTCTAATCATTACACATCAAATTAATCATTACACATCAACACAATATAGTGTGTCTTATTACTCTGGGATTCAAATCCAGAACCTTTATGACGCAAGGCCATTTTTCTGACCTTTATAGTCCTGTTAGCAACTTCATTTTGAAATTGTTGAGAATCAAATTCAGTTATTACATGATATTACATATTTTGATAAATTTTTACAGTGTTACGTAAGTGCCCTTTTCCATGAAGAAGCACCCTGCCCTTTATTATTCCTAGTGAGAACTAGGGGAATTATTAAGTAAGAAAATAACAAAAATTACAATTGAATCACTTGTGAGAATTCAAAATGAAAAACACCAAAATCAGTTTGATTGCCTAATCAAACTAGGGGGTGTTTCTAACAATTGTTTCCTCATAAACAAATTGCTGTTATTTGCACAGTTTTTAGCAAAAATAAAATTCAAACCTTGAGCAGCTTCTTTGCATCTTTTCAGTTCTTCTTTTAACTTCAAAATTTCATCCTGCTTCTCATCTAATTTTTGTTTACATTTTTCTTCTAATTCGTGGCAATGTTTTTCCATTTCAGCAGCATTTTCATTGCTTTCATTCAAAAGTTTTCGAGCTTCTTCAAAAGCGCTCAGCAACTCCTGCACCCTCTTCTGGTTGTCTTCACTTGCATTCTAAATAAAATATCAGAAGAATAAATTGTAAATAATTATGAATTAGATTTAGTTATATATTTTTTTAATCATCACTCATAAAAAAGAAATGTCTTACTTTATGCAAATCAATAAGCTTTGCTTGAGCATTAACTTCTAGATTGAACTGTTCCTCGGCTTTGCAGTAATTCATATTTAGCTGTCGGATTTTTTCTGCTAAAGCTTCAATTCTAGCATCTTTTTCTTCTACAAGTTCTTTCAGATTGTCCAACTTTTTCTGAGTGGCATGCAACTGCAATTAATTTTGAGATTATTAACAAATAAAATACAAAATTTAACAATTAAATTATAGGATCGTAAGATGCATTATTTTTAATGATTGTATTATTAAGTACATTTAAATTTTAAAAAAGATGTACGACAATCAAACTTAATATTATAGATTATCATTAAAAATATGGATGTTATAGCTTTTCCAAATTATAGCAACAAAAAAAAAAAATGCCCAATTTTAATTAACCATAAAAGCCTCTACTTGTATTATGAACAATTTGCAGAAAAATTTTAGAAATGAAACTAAATAAAATTGTAAAATTATAATAAAATTGAATAAAATTTTATTTTATATGTTTGAAATTAACAAGTGTTTGTAAATCAAATTAAGTAACCTCTTTATAAATAGAGTTCAGAATATACAAGTTGGTCCATCCATAAAATTTTTTAATTTGTAAAAATCTAATTCTAGCTATTGAATAGTATTACATGGATAGGTAGGGGAAAAAAAATACAGTAAATTTTACAAAATAATTCAAGATAATATATATAAATTTCATGATAGCTACTGCATAATACATTAAATAATTTACATATTAAGAATTTTAAATGTCATTAAAATACAAAAACTTCATTACACTAATAACTGTAAATGGTCTGCAATATTTTAAATGTATAACTGACTTTAAATGAACTTTATTTTGAAGTGTTTTTTATTATGTTAACTCATAAGTTTGTATAGTAATAGACAAATAATTACTGATATTTAATTACTTTAAAAAGGAAGTTCTAAATAAAAACAAACTAAAACTGACTAATGTATATGAAACTTCACTTCATTATGTTTCAGTAATACTTATTTAACTATTCAAGCAAGCAATAAATTGGGTACAAATTCTATTTCAATAGAGATTTTTTTAGAAAACTTACTCAATTTTAGGGAATTTTCAAAAACCAAGAGACTTTTTACTAAACCAGTTGACCTGGAGAAACTGACGAAATCCATGCTTATGTCACACTTACAATAAGCCACAAAAATATAACTAATTATAAAAAATAATAATAATATGGTTTTTTTTCCTTCGTTTTCCTAATTTTAAAAGCTTTAATCGGTACACAAGTTAAAGACATAATTGAACAAGCGTTAGAGAATATACAACAGTTAGAGAATATACAAGATATAATTAGATAAGCAAATGTTAAACTATAAATAAAAATCAAAGAAAACATACTTGATCTGCACGTTCCTCTAGAAGATTTTTCATTTCTAATATATTACTGGACTTCTCTCTTTTAAGGGTATGTATCTCACTATTTTTTTGTGTTAATTCAGCATTTAGATCTACTATTTGTCGATTCAATAGCTCTTTTTCTTGCTCTAAGCGACTCACTTGATGCTAGAATAATATTAACAATTTTATCTATGAATGTTTTATGCAAGAATGAACAAATATTTTTTTTATTTTTTAGCTATAACACAATATAGAACTTGCACAGCTAAAAAAAATAACATTAAAAAAAATATTAACAGGCAACAAATGATTTTCTTTCTTCAGTTACAGTGTCAAACCATCATATCAAATTCTAATAATCATTATAGACACAACTACAAACACATGGCAAAATAATCTAAAAATGCATGGTACCATGCATTTTTAGATAATTTTCAACACTTTTTGAAGGACATTGTATCTTACAGCTGTTTTTAACAATCATCAAAAGCAGAATTATATCTATAGTTCCATGGTACAACTAATAGATATTTGTTTAACCCACTGGCGGTTAAGGAAATGGGCAAAATTGGGAGAATGTTTCTCCCCTACACACAGTTCCCCTATCAATTAACATGGGAAAACCGGTTTTGCTATGCAGGGAAGACTGCAGGTTAAAATGTGACTTTTTACGTGCAGAACCGTCAGTGGGTTAATTACAAATAATTCGGGTTTGAGGGTTTTGACAAAAAAAAGTTCTCCTTCGTTAAATTATAGACATTTTTAAAAGTAACCATGAAAATTAACTACTTAAAATATCAAACATACATTTTATATGCTTTCAAACTTTTTAAAAATAGACTGAGAAACTGGCCTTGCAGATAAGACTATATACGTGATCCATATTCATTAGTGGACAACCCCTTAGTAAAGATAGAATTTTGCAATTTTTAAATGCACCATTAATTAAAATAAAAAGTTAGACCAAAAATTCTAATTTTATGTATGGTTTATTTTAAAATCTGCATTTAAATTTGTCGAAAATAGGAAGCTCTGAACAGTGAGCATGATTCAGATAGCTGAAAAGACAAAATGATAAAAAAAAATAGGAGTAATTTTTTATAGGAAAATCAGGAATATCAGGATAACTAAGAACTTTTTCTTATGTAGAAAACTATGAACTCTGGAACTTATCTTATTATTATTATCGCTAAGGAACCCATGAACTTATGGGACAACTAAAAACTCTTACTTAGCTTCATTGGAACTGTTACTAAGTAATAAAAAAGAAACACATATTAAGTAGTAAAAAATACAGTAAATTTAGAATTACACCTAAAAAAGGCACACACCAACAGAAATCACTATGTTCGAAATATATCGATATAATAAATTAAAACACATTACTAGTAAACTTGATTCCTTTAACTTAGATTCTTCAGATGAAGCTATTGCTGCAAATTTAGATTCATTGGCAGATGTTACTTGCTCGAGTAAATTTTTTAGGTCACCTGAAAAAATTTAAAACCAAAAAATTAGATGTTTTTTTTTTTTTTTAAAGAATTCATAATTTAATTACTTCATCTAAATATATACATATAAAACATAAATGTGACCCTAATTTATAACACATCCTGATTGCTTCCTTAGCAAAACAGTTTTTATAAGGTATTTAATAATTCCACTATATGTTATGCACAATTTTGTAAAAATTTTGCAATTAAATTTTGTGCCAGTCCAGACTTCATAGTAGTTTAAAACAACGCTTCCACTGCAATTTACCGGGCCAAAAAAAAAATTATGGAGTTTTTCACTTTAAAATTAACAAGCAGATATATTAAAAAAAATTAGACAGCTAAAATGCGGAGTTTCTTTTTCATTAGATAACCAATAGTCTAAAATAAGATTACAACTTGAAAAATTTTAAACAGAGAAATTTTAATATTTTTATTATTATTAATTGAAAAAAACATATTATATTAAAAACCCAAATTATTTGAATCTTAAAATTGTAAATTTTAAAACCCTCATCAGCAGTCATAGAATTGAGGATGTTCTGAACACACACAAAAATCAGGAGCAAATAGCTAAAAATCAGGAAAATTGAGGATGAAATATTTAGTATCAGGAAAATCAAGACAACTATGAACCATGGACAGACTTTTTTAGTAGGCTCTTGTGCATCTGGTTTGATATTAATTGTGGAACATTGGTATGTCCCATTAATAACACTCAACGAGGAAAGTGGAGGATGGAAAAAAAAATGAAGAATGTTAATTCGGTTATCAGTATATTTTCACTCGTCCTAATCATAATTTTTCTCATTTGTAAATTTCATAAATAAACACAGAACATTTTAGTTTTATTATTTGAGTATTATTGATATTCAATTAATCAATTGCAATCAAGCAATCAATTGCAATCAATTAACACAGAATATTTTAGTTTTATTATTTGAGTATTATTAATATTAAATTAATCAATTACAATCAAGCAATCAATTGAAATTAATCAAAATTTAGCACATTAATTGTTTTAACTGTGCAATCAATAACATGGTAATAGCTGGAATAAAAATTTTAATGTTTAAACATTTAAATGCAAAACTTGACATCCATTTTTACCATTCATCTTCTCAATTTCATGTCTTCTTTTTTCCAGCTGTTCAGACAAAATCCTTTTCTCCTTCAAAAGTAACTCGTTATCTCGTTTTGTACTTTGCTAAAAAAAGAAGATAAACTATATTTAAAACATTTTGAAAACTAACAATAAATTTACAATTATTATTTACAATTTTAAGAATTCTAAATCTAATATAATAATAATAATAAACTGAATATGTACAGAAAAATTTCTACATTCGATTCATTATTTTTCTCCATGAATTTACAGTCATGCATATGAGCTTTACTCTAATAAAAGCACAGTTTGGGATCACAGACTTAGTAGAATTTAGATATTTTACAATTTTACAGTAGAATTTTTCTTTCTAAATTTGTAGAAAATGTATTAAAAAGGTGAGCACATTAAAAGGCAAAAATCAATAAGACAACTAATAAATAATAAAAAATTAGTAATTATTAAATTATTTAAATATTAATTATTAAATTATTGAATTATTACTTTATCATTTTAATTATTAAATTATTTCATTATTAATTTATCATTTTAATTTTAAATTATTTAATTATTAAATTATCATTTTAATTTCAAATTATTTAATTATTAATTTATTATTTTAAATAATTTATTATTCTAATTTATTATTTTAATTAATTTAATATTTTAATTATTAATTTACAATTAAATTATTTACCATTAAATTATTTAAGGTATCAACAAATTAATGACCTTTATGTCAGGGTTGTTAAGTTAACTAAAATGGGATTTAAATCAAGCTTAAAACCAAATATTTTTTTTGAAAAAATTTATTAAATTTTTTATTTAGATAATTTTTTTTATTTTGAATGCAGTCAAATGAAAAAGATACAAGTTTCATAAAAAATTTTGAGTTAAATTGCTAATGGGAAATTGTATTACTTTACATAAACAGAAGTAAACTAAAACTATTTGTTAATGTTAAAGTAAAATTGTGTTTCCACAAAAATACCTATGTAAGATAATTTAAAACAAGTAAATTTAATGCGAAATTGAGATGTCTCTTAAAAAAGCTTAAAATAAAATAGATTATTACTAATTTAATGCTTCTGTTAGTTCATGTAATTATTGAAAGAGTTAAAGTTTCTCAATTTTTATGTTTTACAGGTTAAAAGTTCATAATGCTTACTACATTTAAAAGTAGAAATAGGAATGAGGACGATGCTTTTGAAATTATGTTTTTTTTTTTTTTCAATTTAATTTTAGAAGTTTTTTCTGTTGCTTAAGTAAATGAATTTGCATTGTATTTATGCAAAGTGTTTACATTCATTATTGTGATATTTACTAAGTTACTATCTTAGTACTATATTTTTAAAAAAATGCTTAAAAAAATATATAAAATTCATTTAAAATAAATTTTTTCTTATTTATTTAATATTACAACACATCAATAAGAATATTGCAACATTTAGAGTTCTATTACGTTAAAATAAATGACAAAAAAGTAATTTATTTATTGTTTTTTTTAACCGCTAGAACTAAAACATACATTTGCTGTTTTAAATTAATTTTTTTTAATTTATGCAGTCACATGCTTATATTTATGTTGTTTTTTTATCATCTATTAATTTAAATAAATTTTTATTAAAAAAAATTAATGTCTGCAATATATCATGCTCCTTCCTTTATATGAAAATTTATATAGACTTAATTAAAAAATTCATCTGAATAATTCATATAAATGCTACAAAATGATACTTCTAAATTTTGACATTAATGTAAGTATAAAATTTTTATATACGAGGGTGTTTCGAAAAGTAAAGATACACCGTACGCCAGAGGAAAAGAAAAGTTTTGGCGAGCAAGATGGCAACACTGGTTTTAACCTTGAACTGTTAGCTTTCTCCCCGCGGTCGTTCGGCATTTCAACGTTGATTCTGGTTGGAGTAGGTCATGTTTAAAATGGCTGCGGCGATTCAGAATCCCGCCGAATGCGAAGTGCGCTCCGTCATACGTTTTCTTCATGCAAAAGGTCAGAGACCAGCGGATATTCACAAAGAAATTGCTTCTGTTTATGGGAATGTTATGAATAGACAAAATGTAACGAAGTGGTGTCGTCAATTCTCTGAAGTTAGGACCGATATTCATGACGAACAGAGAACAGGTCGGCCATCTGTGATCTGTGATGCCCTTCTTCAGAGAACGGAGGAAGCAATTCATGCGAATAGACGTCTCAAATTGAAAGAATTGCGTCAGATCATACCGGAAGTGTCAATGACAACTCTTTATGAAGTTGTGACTGTCAAGTTAGGGTACAGGAAATTGTGTGCGAGCTGGGTTCCAAAAATGTTAACAGAAGAACGCAAAAAGAAAGGATGGGCTTTGCACTCGACTTCCTCACACGCTATGCAGAAGCAGGTGATGAGTTCCTTGATCACATTGTGACAGGTGATGAGACGTGGATTTATCACCATACACCTGAATCCAAGCAACAATCAATGCAATGGCGCCATTCGAATTCACCCAAAGCCAAGAAATTCAAAACTTCGATTTCAGCGAAAAAAATCATGACTTCTGTTTTTTGGGACAGACAAAGCATTCTTCTGTTGGAATTTATGCCTCCCGGAACGACAATTAATGCTGTTGCATATTGCCAGACTTTGAAACGTCTTCGAAGGGCAATTCAAAACAAACGCAGGGGAATGCTGACAAATGGAGTTCGCTTGCTTCATGACAACGCTCGGCCTCAAACAGCGCTCGTAACCAAAGCACTACTCGAACAATTCAAATGGCAAGTATTGGACCATCCGCCATACAGCCCGGACCTTGCGTCCAGCGACTTCCATTTATTCCTTTACATGAAATCACATCTTGGTGGAAAATCATTCCACGACGATGATGAGATCAACGATGAAGTTGAAATGATGTTCCGACAACAGACGGCAAACTTCTATGACTGTGGGATACAAAAGCTTGTGCACCGACTTAACAAATGTTTGGATAACGGGGGTGATTATGTCGAAAAATAATAAATAATCAAGTTACTAAGATGTAACCGACGGTTTCTAAATAAATGTTTTTTTTAAGGAATGCGATCCATTGTATCTTTACTTTTCGAAACGCCCTCGTATACTGTACTAACTAACAAGGGGTAACATCTTTTTTACTGGCACTTCTAAAACAACATTTACTGCTTATTTGTATGTTAAGGTTATAAATATGCATATTTAAAATCTTTGGTTTAATACTTTATATTTTATTCATTATATTTATGAAAAAAAGAGCTTATTTTTGAATTCTTTAAACAAAATATTAATCAAACATTTTTTAAAAAATTATGTGTGAATTGTTTCATGGTTTTGTTACTTTTAATTTTTGGTTTAAAATATTAGTTTAATCTTTTATTTTAAATAAATCAAACAAAGCTGGCTTTTAAGCTTTTTTTTTCTTCTTTTTTGAAAGAAAACTGGGTTGTTGTTTTTAATTCTGCAGTATGTATTCTAAACTTCAATGCAATGAAGTAATTTTTCCCTTCACATATTTGATTTCATAGAAGTTCTTCCTTTTCAATAAAAAAAAAAGTGTAGATTTTTCCTGGCAATTTTTCATACAAAGGTAATTTTCATTGCAAGCTAAACATTACTCCGAAACACTATTTCCAATATAATATTCCAATATAATCAGACTGACTCTAAAATAAACAACCAGGCTATTCATGAAGCACTTTATTTTTTTCCCTCTTAGAATAAAAATAAGATATACATTAATTGCAAGTAATTTGTTATTGAGTAAACATAAAAGTTTAGGAACACTGTTCTATAGAATAGCAAAATAAAAATATTATAAATTTTACTTACAGATTCTAGCACCGAAGAATCGTGCAACATTTGCAATTCTCTGAATTGCTTTTGAACTGAAGAAAGACTTTCCTCTGCAAATCATAAATAATTGAATATTTAATAATCCTTTACACCAAGAATATAAACAAGAATAATAAATCTGCAAAGTATTATAATGATTAAATATTCCATTAGAAATTTTTAAACTACATCCTTTTTGGATTCAATAGTAAACTTAAGCCTCTTAAATAGCTGCTAATTTGATAATACAGTCTTAGAACATTTTGGATAACAATTCATTATGACTGAACAAAAATATCTTGAAAATATTTTTACATGAATATTAAGAAAAAATGTATTTCTCAGAATTATTAACAGTTTAAAACAAAACAAAAATTATATTCTGTAATTTTGCACAGCTTTGCTATATATCTATAAGCATGCACAAGAAATGTATGAGTTAATACTTAAAAGATATTTATTATTATTAATTAGAATATTTTTTAATAATTAAAGATAATCAAACTTGACAGTAATAAGGTTTATTCTAGGCAGGGTTGTGCATCCTTTACAAGAAGTTAAATATGAAAAACAATGGTAATTCAGTCAACAAGAATCTTAAAAACAATGATTGTCAGGTAAGTTATAAATTTATAGATGTATTTGTTTGAAATGCAAAGATATAGGCTAAAATATAAAGGTTAAGATATAGGCAACAAAGAATATAGCAATAAATATTACACAAATTCAAGAAATATACAAAAAAAAACAAAAAATAAATTAAAAGCACTTACCCAACTCTGAAATTTGTAATTTCAATTTGGAACATGATTCAGTACTTTCTTGTAATTGTTCTTTAAATGTGGAGGTTTCTTTCTCAAATCTAAACTGTTCCCTTTCTGAAATAAAAAACAGTTCAAATTAAATTCGGAAATACAGCAAAACGTGTCTCAGGAACGACCACTCTTTGCTGCTAAATAAAATGTTCGTTGTTGGAGGTAGGTCTTTACTTCAAAATTGTTATCGACAATACAATTTCCGTAAACGATTTTAATTTTATTTATTTAAAACTAAGTCAGCAAAAAAAAAAAGTGTGCCAAAAATTGAATACTTAAATGGTGATTTGAAACTCGAGTGTCATAGTAATATCATAGTAAAAATACGGGATTTTCAAAATCACATGGAAAAGTGTAGCAATAACTGCCTTAATAAAAAAATCATTTAGATTTACCAAGGGTAGCAGCGAAGTTTTTTAAAATTATAGGGTAATTTTAGGAACTTTTTTCAAAAAATTTTAGGTTAATTTTAGGGGTAATATATGATTTTGCTAGGATAAAAACAGATCACACGGTAATTTATTACATAACAGAAGATTATTACAATTCATCCACACATATCATAAATAATTGCAAGCCATAAAATAAAGCTCTGAAATTTATTAAGTCAAGAATGAAATCTCTAAAGTGTAAAAATGAAATTTCAACTTTACATATTACCCATCAGAAATTAAGTGCATAATTCAGGAACAGGCAAAAGTGAGAATAAATCAAGAGAAAAAATAAATTAACACCAATATTACCCTTTACCTTATTATTACCCTTTTACTTTATTATTTACACACCTTTATTATTACCCTTTACCGTACTTTATTAAGAAAAACTATTGTGTGATATTATAATTAGATTTCAAATCAGCAATTTATATTAGAAGTTAGAGAAAAACAAATTAATCATGATCATTTTTCTAATATATTCTTGATATGATTTGTGAGATTCTTTTACTGCCCTCAATAGTGTTGTGATCTTCAACACTCCTCCATAATTTTGAATGGTATCTTTGATTAGTCTAAGAGACATAATAGTATTCTCATGATGACTCACATTAAGCATTGCGATATTTATCGAAAAACCTCTCTCAGGATCAGAATTCCCATGTGGCAAAATTAAAAGTTTTAATTAATGTAGTTAAATTTTTATATTTTAGATTATTGCTTTTTTTTATATTTAGCCTATTAACTAATTGTTATATTTTACTACTTCGTTATATTTTTAGGAACACCAACAAAATTTTATCAGATTTTTAGGAATTTTAGGGTTTGCACATAGTTTTAGGAATTTTATGAATTTTAGGGGGAATGCGACCCCTGATTTACAGTAAAATCGGCACAAATAATGCATCAAAAAGTGATCAATTAAATGTGCGTAATAAATGCATCGAATTTTAAAAACTATATTGGAATAGGTAATTTTTATAAAAAGGATTATCTAAATGCCTTAGATATATGCTGAATACAAAAAAAAGCAAAATTCGCATATCATATTAAAAATATTGGGTTTTTTAAAACCATGCCGATTGTAATCACAATAATGAAAAAGTGATTATAAAACATCAATTTACTATAGAATCTGTGAAAAATTGAGCTAACAAAAAAGTGAGGACTCAAATGTGCCAGTCAAAAGTTTTGATTTTTTTTTAAATTTTCAAATTCATTTTTTTATTAATTGTGTTCAGAAGATTTCGTATGCCGCAAGCTTCCAATAGTTGGTGAACCACAGGTTTTACACCCCTATGTCACATAACTTATCTGATGTTTCATATTACCCATTACTATTTTTATTACAAATCACTAGATATTTTTATTTAAAAAAACTTATTAATGCTGCAAATACAATTATAAACTAAGCAAAAATAAATTAAAACAGTGAGTGAGAATCAGTGGTTCTTAAAAGTAAAATTATTTGTATTATTTCAATAAATTTGAATCAACACAGAATATTGACTTCAAATTTCCTCATTTTAATGATATTCAACACACTATTATCAGGGGTCTGTCTAGACATTTTGTGAAAGGTCCGTTTTCGTAAAATTGTGAAAAAAAATACTCATAATTTGCAAATATAAAATAAACGTTTAGTCACATTCTTTCAACCAGGGTCCTGCTTTTAGGAAGTTGTGCAAACAGGGTCCGTTATTGCAAAAAAACTTTTTCAAGGAGTTTTTAAATTGTAAAGTCTTACAAGATTATGCTCAACACTGTAAAATTATAATTAAAAAAAAGGAAATTTTAAAAAATAAACAGCAATTGCAGCTACTAAATTAGCGATGCAATATACAAATATTTGGTATTTAGCCTATACTGCTGAACGCAGAATGTTCATTTTGGACGAATGAAGGAAGAAGCGTCTGCGGAAGACAAAATTTAGTTCGTTTACAGCTGTCTTCTCTCCCCCCCCCCTCCTGGGAAGGGTTTATTCGATTAACAAAACAATAATGAAGATAAACAAATTTGTGAAGGGCCCGTTTTTAAGTTAAAATATTTTGTGAAGGGTCCGATTTTATAATAAGATATTTTGTGAAGGGTCCGATTTTATGAAAAGATATTTTGTGAAGGGTCCGCTAACAGACCCAAATTTCTTCGAAACAGACCCCTGATTATATATATATATACATTGTAACCTATAGGATCACATTTTGTACCCCATAATAAGCCTACAATTATTTCTTCTGGTGGGGTACACTAGTACCTGGTAATATAATATGTGGTCTTATTTTAATATTATAGGTCAATATTAAAGGGAGATATAGGAACATATTGTAATACAGAACAATAGAAAAAAAATTTGAACAATTTTGTACTAATTACAGCAATAAAAATCATTTGGTTGAAATCAGGGTTGGCAAGTTTTTGACACATGACGGTTTTTACCGGTTTATACCATGGTTTTTACCGTCATGTCAAAATCCCCTCTGTCAAAAATGTCAGAAACTGTCAAAAACCCATAGTTTTGATAAAACTGTAATTTAATTTGAGTTTAACTGCTTATGATTTAAAATTAATTCATTTTTGGGTAATAAAATTAGAAAAAAGTTGTTAAAAGATATTTAAGAACAGATTTTTGCATTTTCCCTACGTGATTATATCAAATCATACTATTTGAAGTAAAATATTAGGATACTAAACAAAATTTTCAACATTTCCAAGCATAATTTTGTTTGGCATATTACATTACTGAAGAATGTCAAGTCATTCCTGACTTGGAGTTTGTTAGTAGTCACAAGTTTTGAAAGTTTTGTTTGGCTTATTTCTAATATTTAAGAAAATGCCAAATTTTAAATTCTTCTTTTTACTTCTTGAATTTATTAATAGTTCCAAGTTTTTTTGTTTATTTCTAACAATTAAGAAGTGCAAAATTTTGAATCCTTTGAAAATCAAGCTATAAATCACTATTTTCTATCACCATCACTATTTTCAATAAGTATGTTACAATATTTCCGTATGAATGTATATCCTTCTATAAGAATACGTGTATATAGTTGCAAAATCAATAGCAATCATTTACAACATCATTTATAAAGGTAATTAAGTGAAAATAATATATTGTCTGCTATATGCCATAAATTAAAGAAAACAGTAGGTTTTTGACGGTTTTTACTGGTAAAAACACGGTTTTTACCACTGTCATGTCAAAAACCAGTTTTTGACGGCAAAAACCCAACCCTGGTTGAAATGAAATAGTTTAATGGCAGTGTTTTCACTACAGCGCGAGAACACGAGAATCTCGCATATTTTTTTCTTTTCTCTCATTAAAAAATGATTACCGCGAGAAATTCGTGCATTCTATAAACCAATTTCAAAATTTGCGAATTTCTCGCATTTTGAAAAAATTTGTCATTACGCCATTTAGAATAAAATCAGTTTCACTTTTCTTCCTGGATCTTTCATTATTTTCAACATCTGCCCCATTATTTAGCTCCTCTATTTACCAGTATTGTTCAGAACCTTTAAGAACAACAGAACACCATCCCTCGGAACCTCTTTCAAAACGCATTTCTCTGCAACCACACGTTTAAACGTAGGTAAGGTTTCTTCATGTAAGACGTTCAAATTGTTGCGCATTAATGTAAGATAGACAAATACCTTATAAAGGCAATATCTTCTACTCCGAAATGAACAAATGAAAATGAAACAAATGTGGGTAGAAACGATCAAAACGAAACAAATACGCATTTGAGCAACCAAATGAGAAAAGCTGATGAAAAAGTAGACGTAGAACATTTTCCATATGATGTGCAGCAAAAATATTCAATGCTTTAAAAATTAGAAGATGTTAAAAATGTATTATAATTAAAGAAATGATTTTTTTTTCCAAGTCTCTTTGCGTTTTTTTTAAAAAAAAATTTTTTTAATTTTTCGAAATCTCACTTAACTTTTTGAAATCTCACCCTGTTTTTAAGAAAGAGTGGGAAATTCTCGCCCATTTTTTTTCTGCGATGAAAACACTGAATGGTTAATTTTCATTTCTTAATTCAGATATGAGATTTCAAACTGTAGTTTTATTGCTTAAAATTAATCTGATCATAACTTGTTTTAAGACTTAGTTTCAACAAATTTTATACATTTAAAACTTATTCTCTCTCTCACATAGGATCGCTTCCATTTCAGCATATTAATACCATTGCGAAATAGAAAAAAGAAGAATCGTAATACTTGATTGAAAATTTTAAAGCTGGACATTTCAGTTTTACAATTGCCGTAATTACAAGGAAAAGTGAAGAATAAAGTCTAACAGAAAAGCTCTTAAAAATTGCCGCGTTATTGAAAAACATCAATAAAAGCAAAAGTGTTTTTTATATTTTTTTCAAAGAATAAGCTAGAGAAAAACAAAAAACTTTCTTTATTCTTGAAATGAAACTCTAAAAATGAAAATCTTAATTTAGCTTTTGCATTGCTGTAATTTTAGAAGTTTATTCCTATAAAATAAAGTTTAATATAAACGCTCTTTAAAAAATGCTGCGCCACGCTAATGAAAAGAAAAGTTAATTTTTTTTTAAAAAAAAATTGTTTTTAGGGTGACGTGGGGTAGTTCCTGATCAAAAAATACCATCTATTTTGTGAAAAAAATATTCATGATAGAATTTTAATATTTACTGAAAGTTTGAGGGTTTATGAGATGAGTCCTGTCCTATGCTACCTTCTTTTGTTTGAAAATCTAATTAGAATTTAAAGATTTTAAATTTTTAGTGATCAGGAATTACCCCTTCTCTTTATCATTTCTGGGGTAATTCCTGATCACTTCTGGGGTAATTACGGATCATCAGTTTTTATAGTAAAGGGGCTGTTAAAAATAATTATACAATGGTAATTAATAAATAAGACATCAAGATCAAACAAATAAACCAAAATTATATGTTTAAGCAGCTAATAAAAGGATTTATTTAAAAGCAAAAATAAAGATTAACACTTTAAATTTTCCAAATACTTTGCATTGTGCCATAAATTTTAGGCAAGCAGATAACTCATTCTCATGTTCTGCTAGAATATAAGAAAAAGTTCCCACATGGGTTACTTTCGCTTGACTTTTTAACTTCATTAAGTGAGAGTGTAAAGTTAAGTAAGGTATGTCAACAGCTCTGACAGCAGCTCTCACACTGAAATTTTCTTTTTCAATCATTAAAAGAAATTCACTGATTTTGCTTTCTAGAAGCTTAGCATCCTTTTTAGGCTTATAATTTCTCACCATATTTACATTAGGTTAATTTAAAAACTTAAAAATTATTCTAACAATGTATACGCATAAAATTAAGATGGAAGGAAGGTAACACAAATCAGAACACATTTGTCTTGAATAGAGTTAAAAACAAATTTTGTGATTACAGTTAAAATATATTTTATAGTTGTTACACTTAATAAATATGAACTGTTATTTAAGAAAAGACAATTAGCTATTTATTAGCTATTTTTTATGCTACTTATAAGAAGAAATGACAATGATCAGGAATTATCCCAGTGATCAATAATTACCCCATCTGTAGGGGGCAATATTTGATATAGTTTTCTATAATCAATAATAGGTAATGTTTACAGTAGATGTGAAACAATTAAACAAAAGCTTACACTATTTTTACATCAAAGAAAAGTAAAGTAACTGAAAATATTTATTATTAAGAAAATCTATTTATTATCTTTGAGGAAATGTGCATATTTTGAAGCCCATCTTTGAAATGGAAAATACAGAGCACGGTTTAAAAGATACTTATTTTGTTAGATTAAACAAAAAACTATTATTAAGTAAATGTAGTTATATATTAGTAAAGTGTACAAGCATTCTTGTCCATATCTCAAATTTAAAAAATAATAATTTTTTTTTAAATAAAACTTAGGTGATCATTATTTATCCCAGAAACAGAGTGATCATGAATTACCCAGGGTCACCCTAGTTCCTTAAACAAAATTTTTACTTCGAAAAATCACAGTTTTCTACGTAACTCGCTATCAATGCTACATTATATGAAAAAAGTTAAAATAATCGAATAGGCTATATCTAAAATATTTCTTGAAAATGCTGTGCCCTATAATAAAAGCAGCAAAAATTACATAAACCAGAGAAAAAAAAACAATCAATCTCAATTCTTAGAAATAAAAGAGTTGAAAAAAATTACTAAATTGACTTGCCAAAATATAATTTAAAAAAAAAAACAGAAGTATGAAAACTTGTGCTTTAGTATAATTACTATATGTTGTTTTAATTCTTCAAATTAATTTTGTTTTTCCATTTCTCTACTAGAAACTAAATTTGCAAGCCCATGAGATTTCACTCTAGCACATTATATTTGCACATTTTACAAATATATTACTAAGTTCATTTAAAACATCTAAACATCATTCTAAGTTCATTTAAAACAAGAGTGCTTAATTACTATATTTGCCTTAGAATGTCTAAATGTGTGTGTAGCCCTTTGTTATTTAACCTGTTGTGCAAATGTTTGAATAATGAAAATATGTGAGCATCCCTAATGAAAAAGTTAAACTTAGAAACTTTAATTATCAAAAAGCCAGTATGTAACATCAAACATTGTATAAAATCAAAATTCTTCCAAACATAATTTTAATTAAATTATTGACAGTGAATTATAATGAGTGAAATACAATTCTAAGTAGGCTAACACTTTGTAATTAAGCAACTGCCTATTTACATAGTTTCCATAAATTCAATAACATACTACTTTCATTGTTAAACAGATTTTATAACAATAGCATCTGGTAGAGATTAACATCACTTTAAAGAAATTGCCATTGTTATAAAAATCTATTTAACAGTAGTAAGTTATTGAATTTCTAAAAAACATGCAAAGAAACTGAGTGACTTAATTTCAAGGCGTTAATCATGTTATTGCGTTGTCTCATATTGTGTATTGAATTATGGCAAACTTAACAATTTAACTTTTTCTATGGCAAGACCCTATAAACAAATTGAGACTACTCCAAAGCAAATTATTATTGTAATCCTATTCGAAACATAGAATGCAGTGGCAACTTTAAACTGACTATTTTATAGCCTACCTAAAATTGCAACAGATTCGGCATTCTCTTCTCGCAGCTTTGAAATAATATTTTCATAACTTGAGAACTGTCCTGTAATTTTATCCTTAGTAGATTGAGGAATATTCAATAATTCTTCTTCGGTAAAGAAATTTTCTAATTTCGCGCAAACCTCCATTGCCGGAGAGAAATAAAATATTGTAATCACAACTGCAGTTAAAATGGTACGGAATGGGGAAAATGTAGCAAAGTTTTGACATTAAACTAACTTGTAACTTACAATGAAGTAAACCTCGAAAAATCTGACTTTAACGATTACGATTTTAATAATTGTTACTTTTTTTTTTCCACGTGAAAAATTCAACCAATGAAAGCGACCAATATTAATAACAAGGGAAATTTCCCAAATGTAAACCTAAACTGAAACTTATTACAACTCCTGAAAGGCAACGTTCATCAGTTGAAGAGTTCTGAAGTTAGTAATTAAAATTTAGCTTTAAATATTCTGGTACCAAATGTAAGTATAGTTGTAGTACAGAATATTTTTTATTAAATAATTATCAAACGTTATAGTTTCAAAATGCTTCAGTGGTTAGTAAATCATTCTGAGTTAAGGCTCTTATCTGTACTTGGAATTCTTACTATAGAGCTGGTCAGCTGTTGCTATGAAACATGCTTTATAGCAAGTTTTTTTTTTTTATGCTTAAATTTCAATGTTGCTACTTGGTAACCGGTACTTCTAATGCTCGTCCAAATCAATGAAATTAAATAAACGTAATTTGACTTCACTAAATGTTTAATCGTAAAAAAGTGCTAATTAGCAACAGTGTATCAACTCTTTGAGGTTGTCACTCGTGTTTCTCCCAACTCGCAGGTCCATAGGGGCATTTACTGAATGTCCTAGCTAAACCGAAAGCACTACATAATTTTCAAAGCTCAATAAATAAATTTAATCCAAAAAAAGGTCTTATCAATAAAAAGTTATACTTTAGTATAAAGGTTAATTTTGTTTCTACAATGCAAAAATTAATACTTAATTATTTTGAATTTTATCTGAATTACGAAATTAATTGGTGACTCTTAAAACAATGCACTTAATAATTTCTACATAACACCTGTGTTCTCCCTACACATTATTAGAAGTGCTGTCTGCCCTTTGATCCTTATAAATGCACCCTCCTTGCCCTTTTTTGCAAAAGTCAGCTGACATTCATTAAAAACACTGCCATTATATTTATTAAGAAAAAGGTTATTTTCTTAACCACCTGTTATAATGAGTTATCCAAAGGGAAGGGGAATTCCAAATCCTATGCTCATTAAATTTCAACCCTATTGATACACTAATTTAGAAATCTCTATGCAACATAATCATTTTAAGTACTTATACATGTAGTTAAAATACTGATTATGATATATTTAATCGCGAAATTTATATATCATGATGAATATTCGCATGATTTAAATATGAAACATTGCAATTCGTATTTTTTGGAAAATTTCACATTTCCTTATGATTTAAAAATCGTTCGTCACGATTTATTTTGGCAATTTTTTAAATGAATATAATATTTAAAAAGTCATTATGATATATATATGTTAAAGATGTGCAATAAATTTAGCTTTGTAGATGTTCTTAAATGGTATAAAATATTTTTTAATCTGGGATATTTCTGTATCACTATCTGTCGCACCAACTACAATCGCCAAAATGCCAAATAAGTTTTAAACTTGTAAATTTTTTAAGAGATGAAAACATGTAGATGTTTGCCCGGGGGTGTCTACTATTTATACCTTTTGAGCTGGTCCCTTTCATTAATGTTTTTTTATAGTTTCTCGCGGACAGCTGCCTGGAAGTTGCCAAGACTTGGCAATTATTCTGCCGTGGATCATGATAAGAAAATCTTCCCTTTGTTTAAATTAGCTTCTTTGTTGGAATCCCAGTCAAATTCTGTACCAGGTCACGCTGACTGCAGTGCTGACGTAAAATGTTCTCAGTTGTGAACTGATCATAGGTTCAGGTCCCCTTGCCGTCAGTCAAGCTGTCA
The DNA here is from genome assembly GCF_982258835.1 of Parasteatoda tepidariorum. Classification (NCBI taxonomy): domain Eukaryota; kingdom Metazoa; phylum Arthropoda; class Arachnida; order Araneae; family Theridiidae; genus Parasteatoda; species Parasteatoda tepidariorum. Next base: position 74,176,483 of record NC_141759.1, on the reverse strand, counting down.
AAAATTTTTGTGGTTTTCCTCACCATTTAAAGCATATACCAGTTTCACAGAAAAGGTCCTCCACTGAGGCAAATTTTTTCCTATACTTGATCTAGGAGTTCCCATGTCTTCTGGATTAGGTTTTTAGGTTTAAAAATTACAAGGTTACATATTTGAACATAGGTAGTTGTAAACCAAAAATTGATTCCTCTCTCCAACGACTGTTGTATATTAACTGAGTAGAAACTGAATAATTATAATGTAACAAATAATATTGATCTTAATAAATATATATATTACAGAGAGTGCTTAGCGTTTTTTAAAAGCCTGAAAGGTGCTTTTTTTATTCAGGGTTTGTAAAAAGTACTTGATTTTCTACCCTTTTTAAAAAAGATTTTTTTCTTTGTGGGGTTGATTATCCTTCTAATTTACAAAAAATGCGTGATTTTCACAATATTCTTTGCAATATTTAACCGAAACTAGTTATTTTATAGTGATTATGTAAAAAAAATTTAAATAGTTTTGAATTTTATTGATTTTATGTTTATGAATTAAGAACTTTAAACAATAGGAAAAAAATAATTTTTATTGCTGCACAAACCCTAATTATGAATTTTTTTTTTTTTTTTTTTTTTTTTTTTTTTTTTTTTTTTTGAAAACTGATTAAAAAAAGTGAGTTCTTAAAATATGCATATTTTTTGTTGAAAAATCTGAAGAAATTACTATGTGTTTAGAAAAACCAGTTAATATTTTAAATAATTGTGGCTAAATTTTTTCTTCATTCATGATATATAATTAAATCATAATTTATTATGCAGAATTTAGTATCTAATAAAATGTTCCCAATGAAACAAAAGTTACTTGTCTTAGGTTTTTGACAGCATGTTAAAAACAGCTTTTAACATCAAATACCCAATCCTAATTATTAGTGACACCAGCTGATACCTCCTATGTTAGGGATGCACAACCTTTTTCAGTGAAGGGCCACATGCACAGCAGATTGACCAATGAAGGGCCGCATGCCAAAGTGTTTAGACCGACATATTGAAAGCAATTGTTGGTGGTGATTGTTATATAAACATCATTGTTTATATAACACTAAATTCTTTTTGTCGGTTAACCTTGTAATCTCTTTGCAGAAAATACAATACTTTAAAACGTTTAAAATTAGAAAATGCAAAACTGATTACTTAAGAAGGAAAACAGAATTCGAAAATCAGAATCAATTTATCGGAAAAAAATTAGATAAATTGAAATAATTAAAAAACTATGGAAAAATTGAAATTTTTTTTATCACATTACAAAATACAAAAGTCCATTTAAACATAAATTTTAACTTTAATTTTTTTTTCATAGAATTAAATTTCAAATAAATAAATATTCTAGTCATTAATATAAATTCAAGTTAAATACTTTGATTTAAAGAAAGTTTATAGGGTTAAAAATGATTAAAACTGAAACTAAACCCCTTAAGTGTAAAATAAAACTTAGCATTTATTAGGGAATGTACTTTATCTTACAGACATTTTTATTTTAAATTAATAATAAGAGGCTAAGAGAGGGAAGAAAAAGAAAGAAGAAAACACATTACTAAATTTTAAGGAACTATATTCCTTAATAATAAAAAACTATTAAGATACTTGTTTACAACTTTTTATGACGAATATATTTTTAACATGACACTTACTATTTACAATTAATACACAATCAATTAACAATCAATAAAATTTACATTACTTTTCGAAACTTATCTTGATTAAATTTTTTATACAGTTAAAATTTAATGATATACAAATCATTTCCCAGCATATAATCATAAATGATATAAAATGCTCCAAGAAGATAGAAAATGGTTTAAAAAATTTCTTAATGGTTACACTGTAATTTGCAAAATTTTTGAATATTGTGATAATTTTATATACTTGATCATGTGATATTTTTTGAGCCATTAAATGAAAATGTAATGATTGTATTTAAAGACTACTCTGTAATTTTGAACAGGCCAAATTCATTCTGGAAAACAGTCTTTCGACAAAAGCTGTTGTTGTGGGTAGTACTAAACTTAGAGCAAATAACATAATCAGTTTTGAAATTTGTCCTAGATGGTGTTCTTCCTTTCTGGGTTTTTAAATCGCGGAAATACAAATAGCGATGTGTTATTTTTTAATTGCTTGAATACGAATTGCTATGTGTTATTTTTTAATTGCTTGAATACGAATTGCCATGTGTGATTTTTAAATTGCGTAAATAATAAACTCGATGCTTGTTTTTCAAATCGCGTGAATACGAATCGTGTGGCTTTTAAATTGCGAAAGGAACACTCAGAACACTTGATTTTTAAAATGCATGAATATGAATCGCGATATATGGTTTTTAAAACGCGTGCGAGAAAAGTAGCAATGGATATTTTAAACGCCAGAACACGAATCGCGATATGTGATTTTAAATCCCGTAAATACGAAACGCGATGGATTATTTTTAAATCTCGTTAATGTTAATACGAAATGTGATGCGCAATTTTCAGATAGCGTAAATACAAATTACGATGTATGACTTTTAAATTACATGTGACAACAAAAAGAATAGGTTCGATGTGTGTTGTTAAACTTGCACGTGTTCATGGGACTAAAGAATTATGCCGTTTTTTGAATTATTATTATTATTATTTTTTTTTTTTTTTGCAAAACGGACCGCGTTTAATATAAACACATCTCGGTTTTTTTTCCTGGGAAGGTGTTGATTTGGCTAAGATACGTAATTACTTTCTAAGTTACGAAAAAAAATTAAATCTGAATCGAATTTCACGAGTTGTAATATTGTGTGAAAATATCAGGTATATTCTAAATCACAAATAAAAATGCAGCAATAACGGGAAAGAAGAAAAAACACTTTCGAAAAACCTCTTAAAAAATTCGTGTTAAAATCATTACAACGCAAATGATAAAATCGGCACAAACAGAGCACGTAAAAAATAATTATTTTAATGCGCGATTCAAAACTCGCTTGCTGTCAAAGTATTAAAAATATCATAATCTTTTTAAATCACGGGGAAAACGTAATAACTACTAAAACAATAACCAAAGTACTTTAATATTTTAGATGAAATTGGAGTAAATAAAGTCCATCATAATTTTATGTAATTTAAATGCGAGATTTGAAATTAAAATGTCGCAATAGCGTATAAAAATATCGGTACTTTCAAAACCTTGTAGAAATGTGTACCAATAATTTCTAAAATAACGATTGAAAAATAATTTGATTTGCGATAAAATCGTTACAAATAAGCCATGTCAAAAAATGGTTATCTAAATGAGCGATTCTTTACTCGCGATTCGTAATAATATCGTGCTAAAATATCGAAGTTTTAAAAACCGGGTGGAAATGTGCAGCAATAACTGTTGAAGAAAGGATCTAAAGTCATTTAGATTTTCCATGAGGTTTGCACAAATAAAGCGTTTCATAACTTTCAAAAATCGCTATTTCAGAAACTACTTGAAAATGGGTAGCAATAACTACCTAAAAGTCATTGGAATCGGCACATACGAAAAGCGTCAAAAGTGGTAATTAAAATTCGTAAATCGTAATAATGATGTATTAAAAATATTGGGATTTTTAAAACTATGCTGAAATCCGTAGCGTTAACCATCGAAAAACTACATTGATTGAGATTGGGTGCGTCAAAAACTTAAAAGTGTAAATTTAAATTACCGAATTTTTTTTATTATTTTTCAAAAACAAATATTTAATTTTTTTTTTCATTTTGTTCAGATTGCGGCCGCGGGCCGCAGGTTGAGCACCCCTATCCTATGTGGCCAGATTTCTTACTGTCAATCGTGATCACTATTTTTATTTCTGACTATTATTTGGGAGAAGTTTTAATTTATTTTTTTTCTTCCTAGTTTTTGGCTAGAAGTGTTTTGAAAACTTTGATTTAGTTATGCCTCCAAAAGGCAGAGGTAAGTTAGTCTGAACATTTTTATCAGTTTTTCTTTTATATTTTCATACTTGTATTGTTTTTCAATTTTAATATTGACAGAAAGGTGAAATGTTTTCTATTCTTTTTCTCTGGGCTGTAGTGATATTGGCTAGTCTTGTGGTCAATTATTCCAAATAAAATTCTGTTTTGTTTATTATGTGATATTTGATAGTATATATATTAAACATAAATTTTATGTGTCCCAACTAAATAAACCAACCTTGATTTTTTACCATGACTGAGCAAAAAGAAAAACCAATGAGAACCAAACATTTATATTAAGAAACTCTTTATCTAACATCTGGTAATGTATAAGGAGTAACTCGCTTCTCCTCCTTGGAAAAAAAAAGAAAAACTAAGTAATTGACCCATTTAAAAAAAAGTGCCCTATCTCAGTTAAGCCACTTCTGGATTTTCGCTACTAAATGTCATTTTATATAATACTTGAAATATATGAAGTTACTATGAACGATATTCGGTCCTCTGTTGGTCAAAATGTTTTTTTTTTTTTTTTTTTTTTTGTTATTTGAATATATTTAATAAAAAGCAATCCAAAATCATATTTTTTTTATGCTTTTCCATTATACCGGAGCAAATCTCGCCAACCAGACTTTTTGGTGACAGCACACAGTCGCCGGAACAATTCACATAAAGCAGACTTTATTGGCTATGGCACACAGCTTACACATAAAAAAACAGTTAATAAATGGTAAAAAAAATTTTTTTTTTAATACTTCAGAAGCATAAACATTTTAATATCGCTTGAAAAATTTTTCAAATGGGGATTCCGTTTGCTTTCCCCAATTAAATTCCTCAATTTCACTTTCGAGATGATGGTGTGCCGTTACTCTGTGTTTCGCCATTTTGCTCTGCCCAACAGTCTCTCTATTTTTTGCGTGTGCATTCCAGTTTCCGGATCAACAAAGTTATATTTATGGTTCACTTTGAAATGTTTAAAGCTTTCATCTTCCAACTTACTATTGTGGTATGATTTCCATGAATCGGAATATATTAAAGTTTCTTTTTTGATATATTCCTTAATTGCCTTGAAAACGGTTTGGCTCCTCCACAAGGTTCGTTTCCTGGCAGACACCACTGAAGATATATTGTTGTGGTAGAATCCATCCCGCATTGTTTTTTCGCTTCGTAACCAAACTTTCATAAACTTCGGCGATCGTGCCAGGTCCTCCTACTTTCCGGTGTTCACGTTTAAGAAAAGAATTCACTCGAGCATGAAGTTATTCCAGTCTACAACTGTTCTGTGACGGAGTTCCAACTGCTTTTTACACCGTCTAACGGAAGTTAATCCGTCGCTGCAGCAATTAATAAACCGCACATGCTTCAAAAGTTTCATTTTCGATTACTGAAACCATGTGTCGTTATGGATACGACATACAGGGACAAGATGAAAGGTTGTAGCACCTGTGAATTTCATTTCCGATATACAATTTCATTTCAAGATTCTTATCACAAGTTACGATTTCATCGAAAGCGATGTCTCTGTTTAGGGCAAATCCCAAATTCTCATTGCTTTTTGGTTTAATTTTTCGTATTATGAAAAAAACGTGACCAATAATAAAAAAAATGGTAGTGATTTACTTTGAAAATGTGGAGACAAAAGGTTGCCAGCTGCGATATTCGTTTGGAATTATTTGCATCATTATTGGCGCCTTTATCGCCTGCCGGCATAATGGAAAAGTACCTTTTTTTTCAATACATTATTTTAAATAGTTTTCACCTATGTTAAGTTTTAAAACTTGCACATGCCTTGCAATTTTATATTCAAGAAAACAAATGGAAAAGCAAAATTTGCTAAACTAGATTGCATTATACTGAACCTTTCACTGCTTATTTTTTAAAATTATATTTAGGAAAGTTAGTTAAAATTTTCATTGTTTTTTCTATACTTAGTACTAAAAATAAATAAAGTTCTCGAAACGAAACACTCAGAGTATCTCTTTTGTAAAAAGTCCTATTAATGTGATTTCTTCGTCAAATTTTATTACTGCCACAAATTTAATTTATTTACAAATTCAATTTTTTTAATGATTTACGAAATTTGAAAAAGGAAATAATTTTTGTTTTTCTGCCTATAAAATGTGAGACTGTCGTCTATAATAGAATTTAAAAAATATTGCATTTACAATTCAACATTTTTTTATACATTTTTATTTTATACTTCTGTAATCTCATTTCTGTTTCTTTAATTAGTGATTGTTATAAATAAACCATCTTGCAGAAAAATATTAGTGCTAGGAAAGTTTGTCTCCGAAAGCCTGATAACTTAAAAGTTTCATTAAATATTGCATTGAAAATTAGATTGGCTTAGAAGTTTCTGTGGGCTTTTTCATTTCATGTGAACTTAACTTGCTATTTTATTAGCGTTGCTAAACTCTACACTAGTTTGCAATGGCGGGGCTACTAAATATTCTAATAATTGTTGTCCTTTCTTATCATGTTTCATTGAGCAACTTATATCCTATAGGCCGTGGAAGAGGAGCAGGTAGACAAGAACAGGAACAACATCCTCCAGGTCAAGGTCCTAGACAGGGACCTCCCAGACAAGGGCCACCTGGTTTTGATGCCAGAGGAGGACCACCAGGATTTGATCCCAGACAAGGGCAAGGTCCTGCTAGACAGGATGCCCCAAGACAAGAACAACAAAGACCTCAAAGTAAGTAGGATTAACAAGTTAATTAATGTGACAGCTCAAACCTGCTTTATAAAATTGAAAGTTTTGAATATATAAAATTGAATAGTTGAATTGAATATTAAAAAATTCTTAAATATTAATTATCATTTTAATGAATGTAACACATTTTAAATATTGATCTAAGTGGAACTAAAGAAATATATAGTTAAGCATGAGGGCAACGATAGATTTTTCTTTTTGTAGAATCTGAATTTCATTACATAATCATATATGTATGTTTCATTGCTGCCAACCTTGCTGGAATTTTCAAGAAACTGCGTCATTTCCAGCTTTCCTGGATTTATTCAAATTCGCCTAATTTTTTCAACATTTATAGAAATATCTCTTTGTTTGGGGAATATTTTAAAATAAAAAATTCATATAACAGGAAAAATGATATTTCGTTGGATCTAAATCAGACGGATCAGGTCCAATATTTTTAAACTGCTTTCGTAAAACTTATGTTCAAAAACAATGCAATAAACTCAAAATATGCAATGATTTGATACGCAATATTCAGAACACAAAACCTAATCTAGTTAAACGTGACTTTGAAGCAGCTCTGCCTACCTTTTTTATTGTGGTTGTATTTTTTCTCCTTTTTAGTTTAAAATTATGAAGGTAAAGTAATGATTCGGAATCTAGCGGTGCTGAGAGTTGTTTTGTTTGTGATCCCATTAGTAGGGGTGCACAACCTTTTTGAGTGAAGGGCCACTTGCACAGCAGGTTAGCTAACGAAGGGCCGCACATGTATTGAGATATGTTAATGACAAATGTAGTAATGTTTATTTAAACATTAGCGTTCTATTTTTTTATCAATAAACTTAGTAATATATTTGTAAAAAATTAAAGGTGTTCCATTTTTAGAATTCATTCAAAAATAAAAAAACTTATCCTTTTTTTTTTACAAAAAAAATTGCTATTTTTATCACATGAACAATAGATTTATCGAAATAAGTAAACATTGAAGAAAAGAAATGTTTTTTTTTTTTATCATATCATGCAATACGAAAATTCATTTTAGAATTACGAGGCGCATCCAGAAAGCAAGTTCCCCTATTTTTTTTAAAGAAGTTATACTTTCAGGAACATATTTATTGGCAACAAGTACAGCAATGTTTCAGCTATTTTTCAACATAGCCACCACCAGAATTGAGACACTTGTCGTATCGTGGGATCAACTTTTGTATCCCTCTGTCGTAGAACTCTACCGCCTGTAAATGGAACCAGCGTGTGACAGACGTCTTTAGCTCTTTGTCGTTGCCAAAACGCTCACCGGAGGACAGGAATTTCTTGAGGTGCAAGAAAACATGAAAATTGCTGGGAGCAAGATCAGGGCTGCAGGGTGGATGATCAAACAGCTCCGAGCCAAATTTCGTCAAAACAGTTGCTGTGCGTCGAGCTGTATGTGAAAGAGCATTGTCATGGAGGAGCACAACTGCAGTAAACATTCCACACCTCTTGTTTTGAATGGCACGTTGTAATTTCCGCAGTGTTTCACAGTAACGGTCGGCGCTTACTGTTTCACAACGTGGTTACATTCACAGGCGGCAGAGTTCTACGACAGAGGGATACAAAAGTTGAACCCATGATACGACAAGTGTCTCAATGCTATGTTGAAAAATAGCTGAAACATTGCTGTACTTGTTGCCAAAAAATATGTTCCTGAAAGTAAGAGTTCTTACTTTTTTTAAAAAAAAATAGGGAACCTTATTTTCTGGATACGCCTCGTAAATTCTAATATATATAAAAAAACTGCAATGCTCACAGAATGAAAGTAGGAAAAAATTTAGTCATAATTAAGTAATATAAATTAAAATTAAATATTTTAATTGAAGAAAATTTATAGGTTTTAAACAAAAGCCTAAAATAAAAACAAAACTGTGATAGTGTAGGAAAATAAAATTCAACGCTTATTTTGTAATGTACTTTATTATTTCATTTTATTAATTATTAGATTTTTTTATATCGTAAAAATTTTCCTTTTTTTTATTGAAAAAGGGTTATCGCAACAAAAAATTGAAATCTAAACTACAAACCGGGAGCAGTTTACAAATTCACGTTTTCCGCCATTTTATGAATTTCTCAAGTTGCAATAACATTGCATATAAATTGCATTTATAAGAACGTTTTTTCTAACATTTTATTTTCTTTAAATAAAAAAAACTTTTTTTTAGACGTTTTTATTATAACGCAGTAATTTTTAATTGCATTTCTGTTGACTTAATTCTTTTTTCTGGTAATTGGAAAACTGAGATGTTCAGCTTTAAAATTTTATTTCAAAAGTTAAGATTGATTTTTATGTTCTCTGTTTCGCTTTTCGACTTTTTCAAAAACGTTCTTGATTAGTTTTATTTTTTATAGTTAATTTATGAATACGCTTTTCCATGAAATATTATTCTGAACATTGAAATTTTAGTTTCAGTGTTGCTATGCTGCTAAAAGATTTTGCTATTTGGCCCCAAGTGTACGGCGTTCAGTCGATTTTTTTTCCCTTTTTTTGCCGAATATTTGGTTTTTGACCAAATCACAATTCCTTACCACATTCGACCAAGTCATATTCGCTGCGGGGAAAAAACGAAGGAAAAATAACTTGGATTTACGATAAAACTGCACCGAAATACCGTATCAAAAAGTGATTATTTAATTGCTCGATTAACAATCACGTGTCATAATAACATCATAGATAAATAACGGGATCGTCAAAATCATGTGGAAAAGTATAGAAATAATTGGGGGGGAAATTACTTCTACTTATGCCGAACTCAGCACGAATAAAGTGTGTCAAATGCACGATTTAAAATTTGCATGTTGTAATAGAATAATTGGAATTTTTTATGATACGTGGGAACGCATAGCAATAACTGCCGAAAAAAATTGTTGAAAAAAGGAAAGAATTTCAAAAAAAAAAGAAAACATATAAAAAATCACTTAGATTTAAGTTGAAATTGTCACAAGTAAAGTGCACCAAATGGGCGATCTGAAACTCGCGTCGTAATAAAAATTCGGGATTTTCGAAATCACGTAGGAAAGCGGAAATAACTGTTTAAAAAAAATCATTTATATTTACGATAAAATCGGCTTAAAGAAAGCGCATTAAACGCACATTTACTAAAGAATCTGTTAAAATTGATTGTGTCAAAACGTGATGACTTAAAGCGCGATTAAAAATTGTCATTTTTTAAATTTTTTTTAATTGTGTTTAGAAGCTCTCGCGGGCCGCACTTCAGTAGTCGAAGGGCCGCAGGTTGTGCACCCCTACCATTAGGGTTGGGGTTTTGGACAGGACACGTGGGTTTTACTGTCTTAAACTGTCCAAAACCTTGAACTTTGGTAAAAGGTAAAAATTCTATAGGTGTAACCATTGTACACATAATAATTACATGTATCAATAGATATTTAAAATTTTTTATACAATTTACTTTAACTTATCAAAAGAATGTAATATAATAGGAAAAGGTTTATAATTTTTGAAGCTCCATAATTCATTGAACAACAAAAGTGAACACCTAATCCTTTAAATATAAATATGTTTTTAATACTGATAAATAATGTTTTTGCATATGGATAAATAATGCAATATTAGATTGTTGTTGTTGCAACAACAACAACAAAAAGCAATATTAGAAAACAATAAATTTTTTTTAAAAAATACTGAATTTGTTTAAAAATTAACCTTAATATTTTTTTTTTTTTTAAATTTTATAATTTCTGCATCACAGGATGATAAAAAAGAAATCTATTTTTTTTAAAAATTGTTTTTAAATATATTTGTTTAAATTGGAAATACAAAATAACTGAAAAATGTATTAACAGTTTTGAAGGGCATGACATCAGTTTCAGTTACTGACACTATGCTAAAAGAATTGAACATGAATGAAATAAAAGTATTCTTGAATAGTACTGTAGATAACAAACCTGTTTATAACTAACCAAGCACTTAGTCCCTAATAGCTTAACCTGTATGGCAAGGTCAAACTTCAGTTATGTACTATTGAATGAGAGGACCAATTGAACTTGATTACTGATAAATCTTCCTTTGTTTAATGTTTAAATTGAAGAGTCGAACAATATTAATAAAACATTATTCTTTTAAAAACAAATATTCTGTAGTAGATTTAACTATCAATATGTTATTAGTTCTATGTTAATTTTACCTCTTAAATATTGTTCAGATAAAATTGTGACATAATTTGAGTTCAGTTTTGGACAAAGGGGTTTTGGACAGGACGGTTTAAACAGTGGATTAATCCATTCTGTCCTAAACCTTGCCAACCCTGGATCCCATGCTATAAAAAAAACTTGCCCATGGAGTATTTGAATTTGTTTTATTATAAATGACTAAAAGAAGAAAAAGAAATACTATCAAACTAATAACAAATCATATTTTAAAATATTTTCATTCATCTTTAAAGTCCTCAAAACGGTGATAAATATGTATTTTGTTCAAAATGTACTATTGATTTAAATTTTTTGCATTCTGGTAAAGGTGATTACATAAAAAACTATATTAACAGTGTGAAACATGCATAATTCCTGTGTCAGTGCAAAGAAAGATAAAATAACGTCTTTTAGAAAGCAGATGACTTAAGATTACATACTCTTAGTGGGACACAACCTGCTCTTAAGCTGAGCAGATCATATTGAACCTTTTTTTAAAAAGATTTTTCCTTGTATAAAAAAAAATATTTTTTAATCTAATTATAATAGTGAAGAAAACATGGCATAATGGATATCCTATTCTAAAAATTAAGTATCCCCCCTTTATTATTCTCCTGTCATAAAATCAGTTATTCAAAACTAAAATGCACAATTTACACAGTGTATTTCCTTTACAGTGCTATCTGGTTTATAGTTAAGTGTTTTTCTGAATTTGTAAGGTTGTCCTGACAATTAAAAATAACTATGTAATTTATTTATTATAGGAGAAAGTGACTTTTTTGAGTAAAAGGAAAGGGTTCTAAAAATAAATACAGCAGGTCCCGCAAACACCAAAGTACTCTGGTTAAGGAAAAATGCTTAATTTACCGAATCTATGTTCGTAATTAGTTTAAAAAATAAACATAAGACAATGGACTAACAGTCCACACTGGCTGATATTTTGTCTTTCTCTGTTGGTTGGACCTCTGTTCTTGATAACTTTTTAAGAAATGTCATAACTAAATGGCACCATAACATATTGAGAAATATGTCTACTTAAAGTCTGATATTATCCCATTCTACGAAAAAAATATTCCCTGCGTAGTAAAAAAAAATTCTCACTAAAGGAGTACATTCTGATACATTTATGACATTTTGCCACACGAAACATTCTATTTTGCTTGTTAAATCTGGAATCATTTTAAATGTGGGTTTTTTAAAGTTATTAGTTTTTTTTTTTAAGATGTTTCACCCTATATTATGAAACATAGTGAGTTTTAGCTTTTGCATTTTTAAGAAAAAGGATAATTAGCTTCTTTAAAGAAGGTTAAACAGCTTTTTTCCAATTCCCAAAATTAAAGGGGTCTGTTTTTTATACTTTTTCTTATATACAGAAATGCAACACCTTCATATTACAGTAAATAACAAAAGAATGTTTTGTTTCAAAAGAAAAGTTTTCATTTTTGTCATATTAATTTTGTTACTGGCGTCTTATTTTGTGAAGGGTCCGGTCCCTTAATAGACCAAATTGTTTTTTATCTTTGAACCCTAGTGCATAAATGTAATTAGATTCATTTTTTGTAAAAATTTTAAACTTTTTTTATATATGTATAGTGCGAGGTCCTGATGATCAACAAAGACAAGCTCCTGGCAGACCAGAACAAACAAGACCACCACCTGGTAATTTGATTTTTTTTTTAAACATTATATATGTAACGAAATTATGAAACTTAGATGAAGGTCTATTTTATTTTTTCTTTAATATGCTGATTTATAAAAGACTATTTTCTTCTAAAAGGATTATAAGTAGAGCTCGGATTTTGATCTAAAAAATCTCAACTAATGTCCTTAAAAAGTGCTAAAAATGCGAAAATTGCGCTAAAAATGCCCTATGACATGACTTAAATAAAGTAAAAATATTGAATTAAAACAATGTTTAATTCTTTAAAATTATTATGAGTCATTTCAAAAAATATAAAGAGATGCAATACTTGTTCTATGTTCATTAAAGTTTGAAAAATATGTTTTATATCCTAATATAACAAGAAAGAAGGAAAATATTTTGACTCCAAAACATTTTCAATTTGTATAGAAACTTAAATGAATATAACAACTTCCATCTCATAATACTACTAAATATCAGAATTACAATGGATTATTAAATGCTTTTTGATATTTTGAATTGTAAACGAGCGTCTCTTACCTGAAAGTAAATTTTATACCTGGAGAAGCTTCTTTCGACGTCTACTAATGTTATTGGTGCATACTTGAAAAAGACAGTCTCACTTACGGACAATTCTTTTTCAGTTTGAAAAGATGTTGCTTCACCTATTAATATTCTAAAGATTTTCTTCGTTGTTTGGAAGCCAATGTTCTTCTCGAAAACTTTGTTCAATTTAGCTGCTACACTTTTCCCCTTGCTTTTTGCAACACTTGACTCACTGCGTTAATATAATTTATTGCATCCAATTCTTGTTTCACCAAGCTTGTAATTGTCGAGAACACAATAGCAAAGTTAGACTTGATAAATGCTAAGTTTCCTTCGATTTTATCAGAGGCTAACACGCTTTGCACAATTTAATTGATGCAGTCCCTTCTGAATCAAAACTACTGACAATAGAGTTCACTATCTTAAAATTTTCACTGTAGTATAAGCATGCATCCAACCAGGTACCCCATCGTGTGATTACTAGTTTAGGGGACAAATCTAGACTAAAAGCAAATGTTTTGAAACATTCTTGACAATATGGGGCTTTCAGAAAATTCTTTTTCACATTTGACACCAGACTGTCTACATCAGAATAATTTACATGGATCTCTTCAGCAACACGATGAAGTGAATGTGCAAGACAAGTAACATGAACGAGTTTTGGATAAAATCCTTTAATTGATTTTCCAGCTTTGACCATATATAGTGCGGCATCAGTTAGAAACGGAAGAACATAGTTGTGTTGTACACCATTGGGCCATAATAGATTTAGGGATTTGTCAAATAATTGACAAATGGAAGAGTGATTCACTTTTTCTAGTTCATCTACATTAAATGAAAATGGGAAAGCTGTAACAAAGAATTACTTTTAAGGATTTTATATCAATCAATAACATAATGGAAAAACATAACGGCATGCAGGTGGTATTGAGAGTTACAATATGAAATGTAAAATAAGACACATCTTGCATTTCAAGTAATAAAAATGCCCTAAAAAATAATAAAAATTGGAAAAAATTATCAAGAAACTTAAAAAATGCTTTAAAATGCAAAATACGCCCAAAAATTTAGAAAAAATTGCCTATTAATCTAAATGACAAAATGCTCTAAAAGACAAAAAAATGTAAATGTTATCAAAATCCAGGCCTTAATTATAAGGTTTCAGAAAGAATGTTTCTTAAAATTACTACATAGATTAAACAAGAAATGTGCATTAAAAATGCTATAATTCAGAGTAGATTTTAAATTTACTGAAATCATATTTTATAGGGAGGTGCTACATATTAATAATTTAAAAGAAAACAACAAGTTTTCTATAGAATTGTCTCATAAAAAGTCAAAAAAAAGTTTCTTTAGCACTTCATATATATATATATATATATATATATATGCACTAAATGTAACAAATGTTTTTCTTCAAAATGTATTCTAAAGCATATTCTAGTTTCATATAGAAATCAGGGTTCTCACAGGTCATTTTTTAATAAAAATATTTATACAGTAAAACTTAGTTTATAAGCACTCAATGAAGAAACTAAATTTCCCCCAGGTTTTTTTCAAATAAAACCAGATTTTCCCTTGGTTTTTTCAAACCCGAATTTTACATAGAAAATCTAATACAGCGAAACCTCCTGTTATGGACACTCCTGCAAAACGGACTCCTCTCAATATGGACGCATTTTTAATTCCCGGTAATCTTCTATGAATGAAAGGAGAAAAACTTTTCGCCGTTTTTGAAACAGGTTTATTTTTTGCCTTATCCATAACTAAAAATATTGTTAAGCTATTTCACTACTAAAGAATCAATCTTTCTCTTGTCACTTTACTATATCCTTGTAAAAAAAAGGAGATAAAATGATACTTCTCTCCTGAAATAATTCGGACAGCGGCATCTTTTCATCTGGACCACACAGGTTATGAGACCCCTGAAGTTGAAATGACTTTTCTCGATGCTTCTTCCCCATTGAAAATTTCTTTAATTTTCTTATCAATTTGAAGACTGTATTTAACACAGCTGGAGCAAAAAAAGAGAACAGAAATATATAGTCTTTGATGTGTTCATATAAATGAAACTTATTCAGACACTTGATAGCTGATCAATTGGGAATAATCAACTCCATAGGTCCTCATGACTGAACAGTGAATCATGGGAGGTTAACTTTCAAGAAGGTATTAATCATGTTCCTTATCAAATGATAGGTAGGTGTAAGGTGATGTAAACCTAATAATTGAAGCGGACTTAGGACAGAAAGCTCCTATTCAGTATCATATGTCTGACTTGAGTATCTATGCTAATAGGAAAATTATATTAATTTATCAAAAGCTACATCTAGAATTATGTATTTATACCTAACTTCTTTATATATTCTTTTTTATTTTTCTTAAAGTTTAAATAAATATCCTTTTATATAGTTATTTAATTGTACTTATTGTAAATTATTTAATTATATCTGCATCTTTGAAAATATTCTAAAAACAATTAATTGTGTTAAACTTCATTATTTGGGTACCCTTCCCGTAAACGGACAATTTTTTTGGTCCCTAAAATGTCTGCTTAACGGAGGTTTTACTGTATTTGGCATTACAAATAAAAGAATCAATTTTTTCTGATGAAAAATTTCGTAGTCTAGTTTAAGTATGGTATTGATTTTCATTGAAATTCACTTGATATACCTAGGAAAGTCAGAATTTTTTTTTTCTGAAATTCAGTGAAAAACCTGAGAAATATGATTTTAATAAAGATCTTTGCTAAAATCTTTTTATAATTATATTTGAAATATCCAATAATTGTTGAAGCTGTGTAAATAAGTTTTCTTTTTTAAAATGTTTTGAACTCAAATTTGGTATTTGTACAATGTCTCAAATGATTGTAAGAAACTGAACTTTTTGATAGAATGTTTATTGTCAGAAAATTCAGCTTAGCTTCTAAGTTGCCTGTTTCATTATATTTATTATGCATTAGACTTCTTCATGTCTTGAATTTTCTCTCTCCATATTTTCCACCTCTGTCCATTTTCAGATGTTTTAATTTGTAATTTATTAGCATTGTTTTCCTAAAAGAGATAGAAGTCTTTAGTCAAGATTAGTTATCTCTTAAAAAAAAATTTTTAATTTCATCATATATTTGGCAATCTAGTTCCGTTTAAAAACTAAAATCACCATAATTTTCTGCTTTTTATTGTTCTTATTATTGAAATATATTGCCATATAGTTAATTCAATCAAATAAAAAAAAATTATGATACTGCTGTGTTTTTATAATTCCTATATAAATTGTAGTATCCATTTTAATACTATTTATTCTACCACTATTGATTTATAAAATATTAAGTAAGACTTCTATTATTTATTTTATAAGACTTATATTATTAAACTGTACTTTTATATACAATTTAAATGATTGTATTAAAATTATATGTATTGATTTCATTTACTAAACAGTTGCATATGTTTAATTTCAATCAGAAAATTCAAAGATACCCCTATATTGATTGTATGGAAGATTTTGGGATGTTAGCATTAGCAGTTTTGTATTTCTTAGTCAGTCTTGTAATTTTACCGTAAATTTTCAACCTAATTTAGCAGATTATATCTTATAATTCTTATCCTATGGCACTTTGATTTTTTTTCTTATTAGTTCAGCTTAAATAAATTCGTTTTTAATAATTACATAAATCTAGTTTCATTTTTCTTAATATCTTAAAACATTAGGTTAACTAATTCTTGTTGACTTGAAATGCTTAAAAAATTAAGTTTAAAGTATTACGGATGCAAATAAATATACTTATGTAAGTTTTATAATTACAGTTCAAATTATGATAATTTAAATCAAAAAAAAAATTTGAAAAAATATCTAATTTTTCTAGAAATCTCAGGGAATTAAATTTCAACTGGAGTGGCCATTGTACTAAACACTTAATTGGGTAAACAGAGCTGTACTCTCATGCAGTACTTGTCAAAAACTGATTGTTATCCCTTTTGAAACTGCTTTTTATTGGAAATAGCTCATTGGAAATACCATTGTGTAACCACTTCACAGTGATTGTTCACTGGTCCAGGAGGTAGCTGATTATTCATAGTAGTTCGTTGGATTTCAGTGGTACAATACAGATAGAGAACTGTTGTTTTCGAACCCTATATTGTATTTTGGCTATATTATACGGAATTAACTAAGAAAATTATTAAGTTTTTGGATTTCTCATTTGGTTTTTAATTTTAAACTGTTATTTAATTTGTTTTTACGGAACTACTAACTAGATTTGACAATCTCTTATTTTTCTCCTCAGATACTCGACCGCCACCGCGGGAAGAACCACCACCTGCGAGGGAAGTAAGAACAGAAAGAAGAGTTGACCCAGAACAACTTGGTATTGATCTGGAATATAAAATGCAAATACAATCTTCATTACCCCGAAAACCCAAACCTTCACAGCGTCCGCCTGGAAGAGTTATCAGATTGATATCCAATTGCTTCAGTATTGATTTACCCCAAGGCAGTGTATATCACTATGATGTAGATATAGTTAGCAAAAGGAGAGCTGCTGAACCAAAAAAAGTAGCGCAAATTCCGGCATTACAAGATGATAAAAAGTATCGCTGCATGAGCACAAAGCGTAACAGAGAAATAATTGATCTAATGCTTAGAGTTGATCCCCATTTTCGAAACTTGCATGCGGCATATGATGGTAGAAAAAATTTATATACTAAGAGACCCTTGAATATTCCGAATCCTCCTCTGAAATGTAATGTTCAAATGCCTCCAGAAAATCCAGCTGATGAGAGAACTGATGATTTTGTGGTTAATATTCAGCCTGTGAGAAAGAAGGATAGCACCTCTTGTGCAATCAGCTTGGATTCACTACAAGCCTTGTTTGAAGGTCATATAAGTTCAATTGATCAAGAAGCCGTGATGGCTGTTGAAACTATTTTAAGGCATCGACCTTGTCAGCGGTTTTTTCCAGTTGGTCGCTCATTTTTTTACCCACCAGCTGAGCAGGACATTCACCCTCTGGGTGGTGGGAGAGAAATTTGGTTTGGTTATCATCAAAGTTTGAGACTTGGTCAGTGGAAACCTATGGTTAACCTCGATATCACTGCCACAACCTTTTACCAGAAAGGTCCTGTTCTTAATTATATTGCAGAATTCTTGAGGACAAACATTGCTGGCTTAGAGAACACGACTCTCAGGGATGCTGATATTAGAAGAATTTCAAAAGAGTTGAAAAACATGAGAATTGAAGTAAACCATTTAACATATAAACGGAAATATCGCATTTTGACTTTAACTCGTGAAAGAGCTGATAGATTAGAGTTTAACATCACTGAAAATGGAGTTAATCGAAGAGAGACTGTAGCAAATTATTTCCGAAGGCAGTATAATAGGCAACTTCGTTTTCCTCACCTTCCCTGCTTACAAGTAAATCCTGCAGCAAAGCAAATATATTTGCCCATTGAGGTTTGTGATATGGTTGAAGGTCAACACTGTAAGAAAAAACTGGAAGAAAGGCAGAATGCAGAAATGATTAAATTCACTGCTAGACCTCCCAAAGCACGTTTTGATGAGATAAGAGATTTACTGAAGAGGGCAGACTACAGCCGTGATCAGTATTTAAAAGAATTTGGAATGAGAGTATATAATGAACCGTTAAGACTTGAAGGCAGAGTTTTAGGTCCTCCAAGTGTTCGCTATAACGAGTCTAAAATAGTGCCTAATGATGGTTCATGGGATATGCGTGGCAAACAGTTCTTTAAAGGAGCTGAAATTGATTCCTGGGTTTTCTTAAGTTTTGGAGGTCCACGATTTTGTACTCATGAGCACTTGAATAAATTTGCCAAATTGTTAGTTAATATTGCTGGAGAATCCGGTATTTCAATCGGCAGACCTCAACTAGTTGATATTATCGACAATCGCAGAGTTTCAGTTAAAGCAGTGTTGACTGAGATGAAAAAGAAGTACAATGCTCAGTTAGCTGTTATTGCAGTTCCAGGTGCGAATAAGGCTATCTACGGTGAGATTAAACAAGCTGCAGAAACTGTGCTTGGATTGACTACTCAATGTGTTAAAGATGATAATGTCGTCAAGAAATGTAATCCTCCTTTAGTCAGTAACCTTTGCCAAAAGATCAATGCAAAGATGGGAGGAATAAATAATTCATTAACCCCTGGGGAAACACCTGAAATATTGAGGCGACCTGTTCTTATAATAGGTGCAGATGTTACGCACCCTAGTCCTTCAAAGGATATAAAGCCCTCTATTGCTGCAGCTGTTGGTAGCCTCGACTCGCATCCCTCTCGTTATGCTGTCACTGTACGAGCTCAGACTAATGTGGATGAAAAGAAGCAGGCAATTGAGATCATATTGGAGTTGAAATCAATGGTTAAGGACCTTCTGTCTGCCTTCTATAAAAACACACGGGGTAAGAAGCCTGAAAAAATCATCTTCTACAGAGATGGTGTAAGTGAGGGACAGTTTGAGCATGTCATGAGACATGAAGTCACAGCCATCCGTGAAGCTTGTCAAGAAATCCAAGCTGGCTACGAACCTGGAATAACCTTTGTTGTTGTTCAGAAAAGACACCATACTCGTTTCATGCCCCAAGATGCAAGAGATGGTGTAGGCAGAATGAAAAATATACCGCCTGGTACGACAGTTGATAACACTGTTGTTCATCCATTGAATTTTGATTTTTTCCTGTGCAGTCATTTTGGATTACAAGGTAACTAATATTGCTGTTAAGATATTTTTAAAAAAATTAAGATAAACTCTTTAAAGGTTAGTGCTAAGAAGTTCAAGATAATGAACTAAATTTAATTGTAAGTAGTGGCCCTAGTTAGATCTCGGGGAGTTTAAAATGAGGAAAAGCTTAGTGCCAAATATTTTATTAATATACATATAGCACACGGACAAACAAACATAAGATTAATTAAGAAAGGGAGAAATAAAGGTCCATTTGGTTCAAAGTCTGAGCATCCACTGCCTTGTATATGGTGGCGCTGTTGTAGCTTAGCGATGTGGTTGCTACAGCTATCCTTTTTTAAGATATTTTATGAACTCTGCAACCATTTTCAGTTATGGTGTAATTTCTTAATTCTTTTAAATCTCCCTGCAGGGCTGATTGTGCTCTGGAAAAATTCCGTATTTTTCGCTAACTGTGATCCGGAGGTTTCCGGATATCTAAGCTTCAGATGTTTAAAAAAATCATTGATCACAAAAGTTTCCTGAAATCAAATTTTCAAAGGTGGAACTTAAAAACACAGTTTATTTTATTTGTCTGTAAGGGAGAGTATGGTACTTTATAAGCTTATATTCAAGATTACTATTCATTTTTTATCAGTAAATAGTTACTATAATAAACTCAAGAAAGAAAGACATATTTGTAAATTTCAATTACTTCACCAGGTCATGCGTAAATGGTATACCGGTATGTGTAAAATTTTAAATATATTTTAAGTAAACTTAGAAATATTGAGAAAAAAGACAAAACCTTGTTTACATTTTTTTCTAATTTTTCGATTTAAACTTTTTTTTTTATTTAAGAAATGTTCCGGAATTTTGACTTGGGGCTCACAATTACCCCTGTCCCTGTAAATGTAATTATATTTCAGTGCACGAAATATTAGTTTAATGAAAAAGTCGTTTTGGATTCAAATCATGCAATTTTCTATACACAAATAGTGAACTTTTATCAATCAAATATTTTGCATTCTGTTTCTTGACCTTTTTCCATTTTCTGGTATTTTCATGAGTCTGCGCGCATAAAACTTTTGGTTCTTTTTTCCATTTTCTGGTATTTTCATGAGTCTGCGCGCGTAAAACTTTTGGTTCTTTTTTCCATTTTCTGGTATTTTCATGAGTCTGCGCGCATAAAACTTTTGGTTCTTATCAACAAAATAACTTGACCAATTGCGATTTTAGATAGTTATCACTAAGGCCTGGATTTTGATGACATTTGCATTTTTGGACATTTTTTGTCTTTTAGAGCATTTTTTTAGATTTATAGGACATTTTTCTTTAAATTTTGGGGCATATTTTGCATTTTAATGCATTTTTTATAGTTTTCTGTTAATTTTTTTCCAATTTTTATTATTTTTTATCAATTTTCATTATTACAATTCAACATCAAACAATGAAGAAAATCTATAGGATATTAACAGGTGAAGCAAAATCTTTTCAAATTGAAGAATTGTCAGTAAGTGAGACCGTCCTCTTCAAGTACACACCTATAACATCAATAGACGTTGAAAGAAGCTTCTGCAGGAATGAAAATTTACTTTCAGACAAGAGACGCTCGTTTACATTTCAAATTATCAAAAAACATTTAATAATCCAATGCAATTCTGATATTTAGTAATATTATGCTACTAATATTTTGGTGTTATATCCATCAAAGTTTCTATACAAAAGAAAAATATTTTGGTGTCAATATATTTTCCTTTTTTTGTTATTTTAGGATATAAAACATATTTTTCAAACTTCAGTGAACGTAGAACAAGTATTGCATTGCTTTATATTTTTTAAATGACTCATAATAATTTTAAAGAGCAAAACATTTTTTTAATTCAATATTTTTACTTTATTTAAGGCATTTTTTGCGCAATTTTTGCATTTTTAAGGGCATTTTTTGCACTTTTTAAGGGCATTAGTTGAAATTTTTTAGGTCATCAAAATTCCGGGCTCTAGTTATCACTGAAGCTTTTACCATTTAATAAGTTTTGCTAATTATGAAATAAGCAACAATTTGCAAGTACAAGGTCGGAGATCATAAGTCTCAAAGGAATTGTGTTCCACCATACTATGTGACACCTCAAGCATCTTTAGCAACGCATACAGTATTATTGATGTTTGTCTGGGAAGTGATGGTGTCTAATCCCCAAATCCTGCTTTGATGATGAATACTATTTCATTGCTTACTATATTTTTTTTAGGTACTAGTCGACCTTGCCACTACACAGTGTTAGCTGACGACAACAACTTCTCGGCTGATGACCTACACAAATTAACGTATTATCTATGTCATACCTATGTGCGTTGTACCAAAAGCATATCAAGTCCAGCCCCAGTCATGTATGCTCATTTGGCTGCATTCAGAACTCGCCAATACCTTGTATCAATGCTGGATGAATCAAGTGGGGATAGTACTGATTCAGCTTCTACTTTTCATCCATTGCCGGATGCTGTGATTAATGCCATTAAGGTTATAGATACTCTAAAAAACACAATGTACTTCGTCTGAGGTACTATTCCTGTTGCCATAGCCTTGCCTTAAATTGAAAACTTTGTATAAAAATTTTTGTTGAGGTTATGTGACTGGAGAGCAGAGCAATTATTTTTCGAATAAGCCTTTTTTTATTATTTGCTAGTATATTAGATCTCATTTAAATATTGCAAAAGCTTCTAAGGGGTTCAAGAGTTATGACCAATGCTTATGTACTGTATTAATCTTGTATAAAATAATGACCAGTGCTTGTGTACTATATAAATACTGTATAAAATAATAAATTGAATAGGAAATAAAAATATTTTTAAAAAAAAACATTTATTAGCAAGATTTTGAAAAAAATATTGTTCAATTGACTCCTCGTATTATAGCAGTGGGTTTATTGCAATTTTCAGTTCTTGTGCTATTAATTTCAGCATTTAATCAAGAAGAGATAAGAATGTAATCAAAACATCCATATAATCATATACCAAATATTTAATCAAAATTCATTAAGTCTACCATGTAATCAAAGTTTTTCTCCACATAAATCTGATTATAACAATTAAAAAATGCCTTCTTGACCTTTTCTCACATTTGCTGCCTAATTCTTTTGTGTTTGCTTGAGTTAACTCAATTTCAGATTTTATTTCAAATTTAAGTTAACTCAATTTCAAATTTGATTTTAAAATATAGTAAATAAATATGTATTGACAGCTATAAATACTTATTGGGGTTGGTTTTTTCTCTAGCAAAACAGTGAAATAAAAATTAAGCATTAGAAAAAATACTACAAAAGCAATACTATTGTGTGTCTATTATGGTGAACTTATATTCATCTTGCTCATGTCTAGTCATTTTATACCTGTAAAGCTATTTGTGGATTTCAAAATTGAATACATTCAGCATAGTTTTGCTTAAACAACAACCTCTGTTAACTTAGTATTTATCGAACAATTAAAATTTTTAAAAAATTTCTGTAAGCATCTAATTTTTTAATTTAGTTTTTTTTTAATAACCCTATACTAAATCGCTATAAATTTGAGGAGTCTATAAAGGATGCTTATATTTATACACTACTTGGATAACTCTTTTGTGACTGAAAAATTCACGATCTTGCACTTTTTTAAAAACCCTAGAAAAATGCTTAAAATTTAAATGTTTTATTGAATGTAATATATCTCAAATAATATTCTGTTTTCTAAATGTTACGTGCAATATACAATCAGTATTCAATTACTCTCAAATGTTCTTTAAGAAAAAGATTGTAAGTCAATATTTTTATTTTGGTTTGAAGTAAGACAGAAAAAACAAAGCTCTGGTTTTTATTTATTTTTTTAACAAGAACTGCACTTACATTTCAAAAATAAGTCATATGTTTTTTATTCTTTTAATTGTTTATTTAACTGCACTGTTATTGAAGTGAAAACTGCATCACATTTTTTTTTAAGCTCTGTTACAGTGCTATGCAAGAAAAGCAAAGTAATTTGCATTCTGCGAAAATGCCTAGATTCATTTTATTTTTTGTGGTACTTTTTTTGATTATCTAGCTTTTTTAATGTGAAAATCTAGAATTGTTAATATGTATCAAAAAAGTGATTATGTATAATTCAGTTATGTGAATATTACTCTAAAATTTATGTTAATAAAAAGCTATGAAGCGTAAATAAAACTTTTATCTTTATTATCATGTTCTAGTTATATTTATGACTTATTTACACAAATTCCACTCATTTATTTATAACAATTCAACTATACTTATAAACACTATCACAATTGAGCTATTGCATTAATCATTTATAAAAAATATATGTTTGCTAATAGATTAGAAATGATTGGTGTGATATCTTAAAAATTTGTGAAATTTAGATTAATGCAAAACGAAAGCAGATGTTAATAACTATACTTTTCTCGGTAAACATATTTCCTGCAGAAAATATCCAACAAATGATTAATTTATTATCACATTTATAAGAAAATTCTATTTTTATTTAAAGCTGGATCTATCCATGAAAATGTCCTGTAATTTGTAGTTATGACTTTAACAAAGCTGTTCTATATATCGAGTTCATAATAGAATAAAATACAAACTACATACATTGAAATATTTTTATTACTTCTATATTTTGTGCTTTAAAATTTTTAATTAACTTTTTTAAAAGCACATTATATTCATTCCTCTCCCCTTTTAATTTCGGACTTCCTAAATGTCAACGGATTTATTGATCTGGCCTGACGGGCAACAAAAGCACATTATTGGAAATTGCAAATAATCTAAAAAGGTATACTCGCAAATATTAAAGATACTAATTCGCAATGCAATTGAAACATAACAAGATACAATACAAAATTTATTAAAAAAATATATCAAATACTATTTCCTCGACCTATGAGTCGTAACATTCAGTTATAAATTATGCTTTTAAAATGTAGCATCTTTCAACTGATGAAATAGTTCAAAGGTGTTGGCTTTAGAATTCTAGATCTGATGTATTCCTTGTATAAATACCAGAGCTTCTTCTAGAAGAAGAAAGGAATTCAAAGTAATTAAAAACAATACTTTCTGTAAAAAAAACGCGCTATGCAGCTGAAAATCCTAAAGGAATTGAAACAATGAAAAAATACCACCCTACCTGACGGCTTTCACGGGGTACCAGCTTTTTGGGTGTTTTATTATATATTAGTCTTGAAATTATGCTTTTGTCTTGTATTCTCTTCCTGGACTTTGGCAAAACCTTTGGGGTACAGAGACGTTTTTAATTAAGACGTTTGTCGTGCACTCTCGATCGAAAAGGTTTTGCATTTATGGCACCCGGAACTGGTACCCCCCTGACGACGTCAGCTTCAGTTGTATTTTTTCATTGTTACTTTTGAAATTTGTTGTCTTTCATTTAAATTAAAGTAATTTATTTCGTCCCCTAAACATTAAATGGTTTTTCATAAACAAAATAGATAAATCCAACAAAGATAATTATGCCCAATCACTGTCCGTAAAATTATAGCTAGTTGATCAATGTAAATTACGTTGATAATGTGTTAATTATGGTTATTATTAATCAAATAAAGCCCGAATTCAAGGTAGAAACTAACCCTGAGTCACAGGTTTTACGAGAGCAGCATCAAGTTAGATTCCATATTTTCATTTACTTCTGTTTTCGAAAATAACACTTGTGATAATTCATCAATAGATGCAACTATAATTATTTTATGTCAAATAAATGCTTATTAATAATATAAAAATTTTCCTGAGTTAGTATCTTTAGTTCCCAAATTATTATTTGCAGTTGAATTTTTTTTCTTAAATAAAATTTCCAAAAAGTCAGATACTTGGAACTATTGATCGATTTTGCTCAAGTTTTGTATTTTGCCATGAAAAATTACACCCTTTAAAATGGCTTAAAAAAATTTATACCGTGCAATTAGATTATTAATGTAATAATATTATAGATTACATTAAATAAGATAGATTATTTAATGTAATAATACAAAATAATAAATATTTACTGGAGCTTATATTTTGCGTGGAACTATCTTAGGATAAACGAATTTTATAATTGTCTGCAAAAAATTTTCAATTCGCTTAAAAAGATGTCGAGACACAGCGAAATATGCATTAAATTAACATTAAGGAGTTCAAACAACGGGGAGCTCTCCTGACCAAACTATTGGTACCATATATTCCAGATTGCAACTACCCCCTATATTTTGGGTAGTCAGAAACCCGAATCCGTTGGAAAAAAATCCTGCAGTGGACTGATCGTTAAGACACGGTTCCCATCAGATCACCGAAGTCAAGCATCACTGGCTGCGGTCAGTGTGCGGGTGGGTGACAACTTGGATCAGTCTGCGTAGGGACCGAGGGTGTGCGGTATTGGTCCTCGTTAAACTGTGCTACCGTAAAGCATACCAGCCAACTTTTACGCATTTGGCGTAAAATTTTACTTCCACATTTAAAGTGGTAGTAAAATGTATGCTTTCGATATATTCCTTGTATTTATAAACTTACTTTATAATATTTTTGATCCACCACTATTTTTAAATAAATTAACCATATACATCAATATGTAGTACTATTGTAGTAACCCGTATAAGATTCTTCAAAGTACAGCGAATGTTTCTGCTTAAAATTGTAATTTAAATTTCATTTTACTACCACTGGGGAAAATCATCCTTCAAAGGATTAAAAGTTGGCACGTATGCCGTAAAGTGCTCGACTTCGCGTGCAGGTCGTCGGGCTACCGAAGCGGGGGTGCCATCCCCTCTGCAGAGGATCAAAATTGTGATGGCATGTCTTCGGATCATCCCCAGGGATGTTTCCCAGACCGTCGTCAATAGCCCATTGTTCAGCTCTAGTGCGACGTAAATGAACAACAACAACAATCGTTGGGGAAAAAAGTATGTTTATTCAGCGAAAGTATGTTTTTGTGTCTGATTTCGTAACTTCGTCTGTAACTTTCATAAAATTCTGTTATTATTATTATTTTATTTATTTATTTATTTTTCATATTTGATGTCACCCCCTTGAACCATTGAAATTTGAGTCCTAGACCGTGAAGATCATTAGATCAAAAGTTATTCAGGATGGCCCTTTTTTTCCTTCCTTTTTTTGTACATTAAAAGGTTTATTCTTTTTCTTTAGAAGATTGACGATTATTACGATTCAATTTCGTATGCTTTAAAACTTAAAAAATCGCATTAAAATAGAAATACTCAATTGAAATAAAGAAAAAAGTAAGTTTTTTTTTGCAGCATATATAAAAATTAGTTTAGTGTAATTTGAATACACTTTCCATTGGTGCAAATATTTATTCGTTAAACCAAAATGTTCTTTTGTATTTTTGCAAATTAAAATACGGTGAAAGCTTGATATATCGTGATTCATATTTCGAGACGTTCGATATAACGATAACTTCAAAACATTAATATTTAAGTTACAAAAATTCTTTGTTAATTTTAATTATAGAAAAATGCATTTTCCTCACATGAGTAATTTCCGCTATTGCGGAAAGCTGATATATTAATGAATTAGAATTAAAAGAACTCTCTTCCACCACTACTTATAAATATTTTAAACAGTAAATTTATGGTCAGATAGAAAAATGGTCATGCTGAAAAGTCCTTATGAAATTTTTATAAGAATTCGATATGATTTTAAGATTTCGGCTTTAGTTTGTTGCCACAGATAAATGCATTTCACACAAAACTCAAATGTTCGAGGGTTCACCAATCTTGGCTCAACAAGGGCCAATATTGGACTCATTAGAAATGTTCAATTGACCGGTTATTTTATTGCCACTATTCAGTCGATGTTTACCCTATATAAAATTGTCAAATTCACCAAATATTTTATTGCCTTTATTTCGCAATATCTGCCCTATGCAGATTTGTTAAGTTCACCCGATATTTTATCGCCGTTATTCAGCCTATGTTGTTTCGATATAGCAGTGCTCAACTCAACCGATGTTTTATAGCCGTTATTCAGCCAATATAAACTCTACTTAAAATTGTCCGATTGATCCGATATTTTATAGCCGTTACTCAACCAATATAGGCCATATATAGAATTATACGATTTAACCGATATTTTAAAGACATCATTCATTCAATGTAGACCCTATTTAAAATTGGTCGATTAACCTGATATCTTATAGCTGTTAAATAAAACTTTAAATGTAAATAATAAACGGATTTCACAATCGAATTTTTAGCATCCTGCAATATCAAGAATAAGAATAAATTTTTAAAGCCTCTTACATCGCTTAATTTTCTACTCCAAATCTCACCGTATTACCCCCAAAATCCGTATAATGAGTAAAGCAAATTTCCTTTTTAAAAATATGTGAATTTAAAATATTTAATTGTTCTATTAATTAATTTTCAAGATATTTGGATCAGCTGAGAGTTTTAAGACAAAGCCTTTAAGCGGTGGTTTTTTTCTTATTTCATAATAAATAATCCTAAACAAAAATTTTCTTTCAATCCTGTACACTTTTACCAAAATTTTATATGAACTATCAGAAATTTAATCGACAAACAAAGAAAAAATATTTCTTTTCGAAAGGTGAATCTTTATATTGTACTTGGACTATTGTGAAATTAAAAAAAAATGTCTTATGTTGGGTTAACATTGGGATGTCTAAATTTTTCAATATTGGTCCTAGATAGAAATGAATCTTGTTCCAATATTGAAAGTCATTCTAGGACCAATATTGAAAAATCTAGGCATGTCTAGATTTTTCAATATTCGTCCTAGATAGAAATGAATCTTGTTCCAATATTGAAAGTCATTCTAGGACCAATATTGAAAAATCTAGGCATGTCTAGATTTTTCAATATTGGTCCTAGATAGAAATTAATCTTGTTCCAATATTGAAAGTCATTCTAGGACCAATATTGAAAAATCTAGCCATGTCTAGATTTTTCAATATTCGTCCTAGATAGAAATTAATCTTGTTCCAATATTGAAAGTCATTCTAGGACCAATATTGAAAAATCTAAGCATGTCTAGATTTTTCAATATTAGTCCTAGATAGAAATTAATCTTGTTCCAATATTGAAAGTCATTCTAGGACCAATATTGAAAAATCTAGACATCCCAATATAGGTCCCTCGGTGCATATTCTTATGGGACCAATATTAGCGAATTTTGAGCCCAACTGGGGCCAATGTAAAATTATTGCTAGGGTTATGTAATAAGTACCAAAAATACTAACATAAGTATGAAGTATTAAATTGATATATTTGGCGATTATGGTTAAAACTGCACCAATACAAAGCAGTTTTAATGCCAATAATGTGAAAATAAGTATTTTACGACCCTCGAAAGGGACAAGCATTGGGGACAATTACTTGATAGATATGACTTGATAGATAGATATAAATTTTGAGGAACATGAGTTGGTTGCGAGCAATGGGATACCTGCAAGGGACGGAGTGTGAGTATCTCGATCAGTGGCGTACATAGACTTAGGTGAGCCCACCTGCAAGATTTAAAAATGCGCCCTATCTCAAACAGAACACAATTTTTTTTAAAAATTATGATATGAAATGGACACAATGAAGAGACATTCGGGTTATATAACTTATAAACAAAAGGGAAAAGGGAAATTACTGCTTTCTCTAAGATAATTTTTTAGAGAAAACAGTAATGCAAAGCAGTGGCTTCAAAAATTAATTCAAGGTCATTTCCCCCATAAAATGCGTTAACAAGTTTGAAATGTTAAGAAATATTTTGGAAAATAGGGAAAGTGGATCTCAATGAAAAATTCGTAAAATTCGCTTTTTGGAAGTTACTTTACGAAGAAATTTCCAAAATATTCTTAGTACCTCGAAAAAATTCGTAAAATGGAAGTTCGTTAAATAGAAGTCCGACTGTATTTTTCTTTTATCTTTCATTAAAAAGTTAAGCAAGGTAAGAAAAATGTTCTGATTGGTTACCTAAATTCCGAAGTGATATTTCATTAAATCTTGTCTATTTTCATAAAATTAACATGACCTTACACACTACACTGAAAGAAAAGAAAAAAAATGAATCTAGGATTAAATGATAAGAGTCCAAGTTTACATCATCATTTTTTAAGGTCACTCTTCCCTCTTGTTATAAATCTTGTTTAAAATCTTGCATTATAACTCCTCGGAAACGTTAGCGAAAAACATAAAATATCGTCTGCACTTATTAATTAGCATATTTAGGGTCACCATCTCTAACCATTAAGATTGAGTCTTAAAATGTGAAGATCTAATCATTAGATTAAAAGTTATTCAGGGTATTCCATATCTTTATTTTTCTTTCTTTCTTTCTTTTTTTTTTTCCATTTAGACAAGAAGATCCATTTTTCGTGGCTGTTTAGAAATTGTCTAAAGAGCATAAATTTTATATTCAATTTTCTTATATGACACTTTGTACCATTTCGCATTATAATAAATGCTCCTTTGTCTCCATTAAATATGTATTTAGTTTCATTTTTTCAATCAATGTTTATTATAAATTATTTCAAAAAATGTAAATGTTCCTTAACAATTGTCAAGCAGTGTAATGAGCATATTTGAGGTCACTCCTTCGAACCATTCAGATTAGGTCCTAGTGCGTTAAAATCCGGTCATTAAATCAAAAGTTATTTAAGTTTTTTTTTTTAAATCTTTTTCGCTCTGTACATGTGAACTTGTGTGTCAAATGCTTTCTTAATTTAATGTCAATTTGCTGATATAAACAATATTTTATGCATAAAATACTCCTATTTCGTCGCAAAATGTAATTTTAAATTAAATTTTTCATCTAATTAATTAATTTTTCTTTCTAAATTAAGTTTTTCATCTAAATTTCAGAGGATTTTTTTGGGGGGGAAGAGGGGGGCTATTTAGAAACACGGCGGAAAAGTTAATACCTAAGATAATTAGCAAAGACTAAATAATTGCCAATATTTTAATAAATTATATATTAACAACAAGAAATAGCGATTCAATCTTAAAGTATTTTATATATTTTGTTTTTTAATATATATTTAAAATAATTTATAAAAGATTTTCTGGGTAAGACTTTTTTTTTTCTATACGAATATTTGCTAAGTTTATTGCGAGATCAATAACTTCTTAATTCATCTGATTTATCTAAGCGTTTGTTAAGTCGTAATTTACCTGCACGCAAGTTCTTATTTATTAATTTATTTTTATATTTAGTTTTATAAACCTATAGTGGTTTAGCTACAGAATAGCTAATCTTCAATAATTAGTACTTCATAGCAATAATCAATAATTTAACATTCTGTTATTGCTACGACGACAGTCCGTTCTTTTTTTTTTTATTTTATACGATGTTACTTTTAGTTTATTTTCTACGGTTTTCTTAAAGGTAGTGTATATATTTCATAAACATTTTATTACAAGTGGATTAGTGAACGATGTGTTAGCAACGATGCCCGTTAATTTGCTTATCAGCGAATCATTGAAAGGCATTTCAGTGATCCAATCAGAGAATGAGAGCAAGAAAAACAGTTCAAGAAACAGCTGTATCGGCCAATCGGAGCTTATTTTCACCATGGGTCACCCGGAAATAGACGCGGATCTACGTAGGCAATTGTAATTTGAGTTTCAGTTCCCATTTTAAACGGAAACTAGAAAATTTTTTTTTTTTTCCTTTTTTTATAAAAATAAAACCGGCAAACTTGTAACTCACTTAGTGAAAATATATTTTCCATTCCAAGTAAAATTTTCTGCTTATTCCAATATATACTAGTGATTTTTTGGGGTAAGTACACATTATGCATAACTTTTAAATTTATACTTATATAAATTTATATATATAATTTTTTAAATTTATACTTCAGAAATACCTGTTATGTGTATTTTATAGATCGTTTAAAGTTTTTCTGATTTGCGTAATTTGTTTTATGATTTATTTTAGTTCTCTTAAAATTCGATTAAGAAAATATTTAATAAAATATGAAAGTTTTGTAATATTAATTTGTATTTTAAAAAACCGTTCTGTATGCGCTTCTTTTTTGTTGAAAAATTCGGCAGATTTTCTTTTTAAAATTAAATTGGTAGAAAAATTCGCGTTAATTTTTTATTTGTTGAATACAAAGGAAAAAGGATTTAATTATTACTACTTATAAATAATTTGGATATATTTTTTAATATTTAAAAAATATATCCAAATATTTTATATATGAGAATATAATATTTATTACATATGTATAATGTAATAAATATTATCATTAAATATTATAAAATCGGTATGATCGGATAATTAAATATTGTGTACTTAATAAACTAATTGAAAAATTTTTTCATATATGTGCTTATGCATATAATATTACTAAACAGTTCAAATGTTATTCTTTTGCAGGATAATTATTTCTCTGAAGAGGATAAAATGCCAAAAGGAAAAAGAAAGGTAGGTTTTATATGTGATAATTTAAATGTAATGTTATGAGTTTGAGATAAAGAAATGTTATTTTTAAGACATACATATTAAAATTAGACACATTCTAATTATATCTTCGAAAAAGTGTACCTTTCATTAATCATAAAAAATTCGAGTTTACCTTAAAATTATTTATTTTCAGTAATGCGAAATTTATGATGCATAGACATGTATTACATATGATTAAAACATTTAAATTTCAGCTATTAAGTTTTTCAAAACTAAATAATAAAAATGTTCATTTCAATATTAATTATAAACTAAAGAATAAATTTAGGTTTATAAATATTTTATTTTTTAGTTTGATTAATTTATGTGAATTGCTGCTAAATCAATTATTACTTTTCTTAAGAGATTTTATTTATCATTTCTCGATCTAAGATATCAATAGTGGAATCAACTATTTAAATTTTGAAATATTATTTATTGTTTAAGGTAAATAAATTTATTGTTTTTAGTTTAATTAATCGTTTTTTTTTTTAAGTTTAGAGATTTTATTTATTGTTTTCAACTTAGGTTATTATCGATAAATGTAGTAACAATTATTTAGGTTTTTTAGACATAATTTTTATTCTAGGTTAAGTTAAATAAATTTATTGCTATTAAAATAATTGCCTATTTCTTAGTTTGTGAGGTTTTATTCTCAAATTCTCTACATATGGTTAATTATTAAGACTTACTAAAAGAAAATTATTTAACTGATTAAATTAAATGGACAGACACTAGGTCAAATTTTGCCGTTTTTAGGTCAAATTACCCAATTCTTTAGGTTTAATACTCAATCTTATGTGATTTGTTCAGATCTTAATCTTTAACTTTTTCCACTATACTTTTTTAACCTTTGCCACTATAGTGGAAAAAGTTAAATATTATTTAAATAATTCCAAATTATGTTTTTATCCTAGTAGAACCGTTATTGATAAAGATTTGTTTGAGAAAATTAAAATTCTCAAGAATAAGTTTATTATTACAGTTGTTGATGAAGCTTCTAATAACTTTTCTATTATGTGTAAATATTTTTTTTAAAAATTAATTATTAAGGAATATAATGCTAATAATACTTATGTTAAATTAAAGGATGACAAAAGAGTTATCGAAAAAGGAATTATTGCTTTCAGTAAAAAGTTAAAATTTAAATTGAATAGAATGATCTTTCCTTGTTTATTTCCAATTGTAAAATTTCATGAAAATCCAGTAAAGTTTAGGTTTATTGCTAGAAGGAACTATAATTGTTATAATTCTAGTATTAGTGAAAAGTTTTTTAATGTTCTAAAAATTATTTCGCTTGAAATTAAAGTTGAGAAAAATATTGTCATTAATAGTAACGTTGATGTTTTGAATTTTATTGAAAAAAAATGATGTTTTTAATATTAATATACTTGATTTTGAAAATTTTTATACCAGTATACCTCATGCTCAAATACTTGAAATTTGTAGTGGCATTTATGATAAATATTTAATTAATGGAAAAATTGATAAATTTTATTGGATAGATATTTGTAAATTTAATCTTTTTGAAAATGTTCTTTTTAATTGCCTTGATTTTTATAAGGAAAAAATAGAGATTCCACATTGTAATTCTTTCTCTGGCGCTTTTGCTAATATTTTTTTTTTCACATTTTTTTGAAGCTAAGTATCTTGAGTTTAATGATTTTAAAGCTTTCAGATTTAATTTTTTTTAATTGGGGTAATTGTGATTTTATTTTTAATATTTATCCTTAAGATATGGTTTTGAAGAGAACTAATGAAACTTGCTTAAATGTTGATATTGCTAATAATCAAATTAAAAATTGGTGGTTATGATAAGAGGAAGGCTTTTAAATTTAAGGCTATTTTTTTCTGTAATTTTGATACCAATTTGCGCAGTAAAATTATCGAAAATTTAGTTTTTTCTTAATCGTTTAGAATTAATAAAATTTGCAATAATGTAAAAAGCTTTCAAGAAGCAACTAATAGTTTTTTAAAAAAAATCTGGGAATTAATGGTTTTTCTTTTAATTTCTGTAACATTGATTTCAAAATTAAAATAATGATTAAAAATTATTAGTTTTCTGTTAATAGGGCATGATCGAGATATATTATATATCTATTATATAACTTTTATATATTATATATCTTTTTTGAAAAATAAAAAAATAAAAACCGTTTTTAAAAGATGTCATGCAAAAATTTGTTCACGAACTTATTGGATATAAAGAAAATTTTTAACAGTAACCTGTAAAAAAAATATTCTTATTTTAAAATTATAACTGCATGAAATATTTTTAAAAATTAATATTCGACTAAAATTAAGTTAATGCGTTAAAACTTTGCATGGAGCTTAAAGAGAATTACATACGAGTAATATGACTCTTTAGAGACAAAATAGCCTGGCTGGTAAGACGTTGGACTCATGTTCGTGAGAACGGGAGTTCGAATCTCGCCGGTCGACGAAACTATATGTAATAAATAAGCAATAGAAACAACAGCATGGCTCTTTTAGTGAAACAAATGTTCATCGTTCTTAATTGGACCCTTTAAAAAATGTTCTTTTATAATTGAAAATTTAATCAAAACAAATTCTTTTAAATTTGAATATTGTTTGATTCAATATTTTTAAATATTAATGTTTAATTTAAATCATACATCTTAATCAAGAATTAATGAACTGGTATCAAGTATTATTTATAGTAAAAATGTTTTTATTTCTGAATTGCATCCACTTAAATTAAAAAAAATCTAAATCCTTTGTGTTTCCAATTGTATCTTTACAACAAATCCTTATATATTCGAACATGGTTTTATTTTTTTAAATATTAATATACAGTTTAAATTATGTTCCTAGATGAAAGATAAATAAAATTGTCTTTGATATTTTGTTATAAAAATTAAAGGTTTAATAAAAATATGTCTTTATATCTGAATTGCACCTACTAAAATATCTCACGGCCATAGCGATGTAGAGAGATATTTCTCTATATCTTCCAGGGTACTTTCTCAAGAGAAGGCATCAGTGTCTGAGAAAATGTTAAATGCTAGGCTCGATATGAAATATGGTATACAAAAATTTAAAAATGTTTCAGAAATACCTATTATATAAAAAACTTTTAAGCTTAACCTATAGTGCCCGTAATCCGTATTTTGCATATTGAGAAGAACACAAAAGGACTAAGGAAAGAGAGCTGAGAAAGAAGCTACAGAAAAAGAGGAAAAGAAAAAATCGGAAATATTAAAGGAAGAAATAAAGAGAAAAAAAAGAAGGGATTAAGTTTTAACGGAGAAGCATCAAGAGATGCAGTCATCAGCAGACTCTTTACTTAAAGAAGGAAATGAGCGTTTAAACGATGCCATTAAAAAAATGATACTGTTTAAATAAGAATTGCTCAAGGTATTGGACGCTGCTGAAATATTACGTGTAACAAAGATATAACATGAAATTGAATCGGTTAAAACTAATAAACTTGTTCATAAAAGGAAAACAAAATTTAATTGATTTCTACGGTAAAAGCCCCAAGAAAATGTTTAAAAAAAAACAATAAATTTCACATTTTATACAAACTTGTCTGTTTTTTCCTCACTTTATTTTCTATCATAAAATGCTTAATTTTAATTTATTCGTACCTATATAATAATTTTCCTTTCATATTATTGCTTAAAATTATTAAGTAAAATTATTTAAAATGCAGATTTTGTTTGTTATATGTAGAGCCCGGATTTTGATGACCTAAAAAATCTCAACTAATGATCTTAAAAAGTGCAAAAAATGCTCTTAAAAAGTGCAAAAAATACCCTTAAAAAATGCTCTAAAAATGCGAACATTGCGCTAAAAACATGACTTATGACATGGCTTAAATAAAGTAAAAATATCGAACTAAAAAAAATTTTCACTCTTTAAAATTATTATGAGTCATTTCGAAAAATACAAAGCAATGCACTACTTGTTTTACGTTCATTAAAGTTTGAAAAATATTTTCTATATCCTAAAATAACAAAAAAAAAGGAAAATGTATTGACTCCAAAACATTTTCATTTTCAGAATTACATTGGATTATTAAATGATTTTTGATATTTTGAAATGTAAACGAGCGTCTCTTGTTTGTAAATTTTTATACCTGGAGAAGCTTCTTTCAACGTCTACTGATGTTATTGGTGCATACTTGAAAAAGACGGTCTCACTTACTAACAATTCTTCTTCAATTTGAAAAGATGTTATTTCACCTGCTAATATCCTAGATATTTTCTTCTTTGTTTGGAAGCCAGTGTTCTTCTCCAAAACTTTGTTCAATTTAGCCGCTACACTTTGTGCTATCTTTCCACTTGCTTTTTACAACACTTGACTCACTACGTCAATAGAATTTATTGCATCGCAAAGTTCCAATTCTTGTTTCTCCAAGCTTGTAATTGTCGAAGACACAATAGCAAAGTTAGACTTGATAAATGATAAGTTTCCTTCGATTTTATCAGAGGCCTACACGTTTTGCGCTATCTTAATTGATGCAGCATCTTCTGAATTAAGACAAATTATAAGACAAATCTTGTTCTTCATGTAATAAAAATGCCCCAAAAAATAATAAAAATTGGAAAAAATTAACAAAAAACTTAAAAAATGCTTTAAAATGCAAAATACGCCCCAAAATCTAAATGACAAAAAATTTCCAAAAATGCTAAAAATGCAAAAAAAAAATGCAAATGTCATCAAAATCCGGGTCTTAGTTATATGCTAAATATTTATTTTATAGTAAGGTTAAAAAAAAATTATGCATGAAAGTAAATATCATTTCTACTTCATTTTTATAATGCCTAAAGTTTTTAGTCCCTAGTTTTTTTTCAATGTTTTTTTTTAAATTACAACTATTGTTTCTTATGATATCTGAAGCTTTATGCCTCAGAAAGAATAGAATTAAAAATAGATATTTAAAAAGAAAAAAAATAGATATTTTTAAAATGGTTGGAAGTGTCCTACAGCAGTTCCTTCAGCATTGCTCTATCTATATATTGTAGGCAAATCCACAAATAAATGTACATATTTTATAAAATGTGAGTATCTAACTGCATACTATTTGAATTTTATACTATTACAGCACAAATAATTAAAATTATGTTAGAGGAGGATACGATGTCGGCAACTATTTTACATATCTTGGAGACTATTTGGGAGACTTTTTTTCATATATGATGCTACTAAAGCAACTATTTTTCTTATTTTCATCCAGTGGCAGCCTTGAAATAACAACTCGCTTATTACACCCCTTTACATTGCGCACCTCCATTGCTTATCAGTTTTGATATACAGCTCCATATCGTGGCCATTCGTATTTCTTAGAAGAACTCATTTCAAACTCTTAAAAATGTGCCACTGCACTCTCTTCTGTGCCAGGCAAATCCCAAATTCTAATCAGTTGCAAAAAATAAACAACGCATTTCAACACGGTAAAGAAAAATAACTCGTATTAACAACATAAAAGATTTAAAATCAATATTCAGATCAATAATAATTGTTAACAACTAATATTTATCACTTGTATTAAGACGCGGCTTGGTATCGGAGGGTTGAACATTCTCTTTCCACTAGACTAGGTTCAAATCCCAAAAATGGCTAGTCAATACGAATTCCGCACGCGGGTCATGCCGACTGCAGTTCTGACATAAAATGTACTCAGTTGTAGACTGATCATGGGTTAGAGTCCCCTTGCCGTCAGCCTAGCTGTGTGACGTTTATGTGGTTTTCCACTCCATGCAACGCAAATACGGGTTAATTCCATAAAAAAGTCCTCCATGAAGGCAAATTTCTTCATATACTTGATCCAGGAGTTCCCTTATCTTCTGGATCGGGTTCAAAATTACAAGGTTACGCAGTAGGGGCTTGACGCTATCTTACCCTACGACAGTGATTATGGAGAACTCTGGATTTTATCGGACAGCCGCAGTGCCCTGCAACATCTTAGTAGCTGGTCCTCTGCAAGCAATGAAACTAGTATATCTATCCTGCACAAGATGAAAAAGATTTCTCAGCACCATGACATGCATCTCCAATGGATTCCATCACATGTTAATATTGGTGGCAACGAGATAGCAGATAGATCGGCCAAAGAGGGCAGTGAGGAAGATATGCCCACCGGGTCATCACTTACTTATCAGGAACTTTACTCCAATGGAAAATTTAGACGAAAATCAATTTGTCAAACTCCACCTACGCACCAATTGTACACCGCAACAGCTCCTGGCACCCTTCCGGAAATCAATTGTGATCGAAGCTCCCAGACTGCCTTGTGCTCTTGTGCAGATTCTCAACTGGCCACCTAAAATATCTAACATTCGAACGTGGCACAAAAATTTATCCGACTTGTAAAAAATGCTGTATCCGACCAGTCTCACCGAAACATATACTTGATTGTGTCGGACTGTCCAGGTGGACTTAATTTCCGATCCCCTTCTTGTCATCGACTTTCTGGCTGTCAACAACTTTTTGGAGTTGATCGGACTAATGTCAGATCTATGAGGATAAGCAACAACAACAGGTTACGCAGTTGAACATAGGTAGTCGTAAAACCAAAATTGGTTCTGCTCTTCAACGACTGTTGTATATTACCGGCATTAACTATGAGTTGAAACTGAATAATTTTAATATTGCAAATAATATCGATCTTAAACTATTTATAGTACCATGTTTTTAGAAAAGCCAGTTAATATTTTCAATCATTTTGGCTATATTTTTTCCTTCATATATGATATATAATTAAATCATAATTTATAATGCGACTATTATGCAGGATTTATTATCTAATAAAATGTTCCCTATGAAACGAAAGAAACTTGTCCTAAGTTTTTGACATGTAATGTCAAAAACTAGCTTTTAACATCAAATACCGAATTCCAATTGTCAGTGACCTCCTATCTGGCCAGATTTATTTTCTGTGGCCATATTTCTTACTAGCAATCGTGATCACTATTTTTATTTATTTCTGATTATTTTTTGGGAGAAGAAGTTTAAATTAATTATTTTTTTCTAGTTTTGAAAAGAAGTGTTTTGAAAACTTTGATTTAGATATGCCTCCAAAAGGCAGAGGTAAGTTAATCTGAGCATTTTTATCAGTCTTTCTTGTATATTTTCATATTTGTATTGTCAACGAGGGTTATAAAATAAAATGAGAGATAGTAAAATTGTGATTTTTTGGAGTTAAATTTTTCATTTAAAAATTATGAAGGATTTTTGTTTTGATTTTTTATCTAGCTTTTTCTTTTTAAAAAAGCAGCGTTTTTATCGACTTTTTTTTTCTTCACTCTTTCCTTAAAATATAGTAAAACTGAGATACCTCAGTTTTAAAACAAAAATTTTTTGAGAATTAAGATGTATTTTTACTTTTTTATTTCGCTCTTGTATATAATCTTTGCTTTTTATAAGCGTACCATTTGTAAAAGTATTTCTGATAGACTATTTAACTTTCAATGTTTTGTGCATAATTTTTCTCCCGGAATCTCCACCTAACCCTTCGTTGCAAGTCACCATAGAAGTGACTTGATGTTTTTGCTATCTGTCAGATTATTTCAGAAAGAAGAAAAATTAATAAAGCCTGACATAATTATGTAAAGCCTGAAAAATAATTTTTGTTTTAACGCAAACAATAAAATAAGCTGTGCTTTGAAATATTTATCAGATTAAAGGCTAAATTATTTTACTTTCTACAATCAAAACTTGATTTTAAAGCTAATTTTTGAAATTGATTAATTAAATATTGTTCTAAATTTAAAAGTTTCATTAAATATTGCATTCAAAATTAGATTGGCATAGAAGTTTCCTTATGGTTTTTCATTTCAGATGAACTTAACTTGCTATTTTATTGGTGTCGCTAACCTCTACACTAGTTTGCAATGGCAGGGCTACTCAATATTCAAATGATTGTTGTACTTTCTATTATAAGTTGATCGTGTTTCGTTGAGTAACTTGTATAACTATATTTTATAGGCCGCGGAAGAGGAGTAGGTAGACAAGAACAGGAAAAACATCCTCCAGGACAAGGTCAAGCTCCTAGACAGGGACCTCCCAGACAAGGGCCACCTGGATTTGATGCCAGGCGAGGTCCGCCAGGATTTGATCCTGGGCAAGGGCAAGGTACTGCTAGACAAGGCTCTGGACAAGATGCCCCAAGACAAGAACAACAAAGACCTCAAAGTAAGTGGATTAACAAATCAATTCATGTGACAACTCAAACCTGCTTTAAAAAATTGAAATTTTTGAATTAAATATTAAATTTTTAAGTATTAATTATTATTTTAATAATTGCATCACAGTTTAATTATTGATCTGAGAGGAACTTAAAAAATATATAGTTAATCATGAGTTCAAAGATTTTTTTTCGTTTTGTAAGATCTGAATGCCATTACATAAACATAAATGCATGTTCCTTAGCTGCCAACCCTTCTGGATTTTCCTGGACACTACTGAATTTCGCACGATTCTCCCGCTTTCCCGGATTAATTAGAATTCTCCCGGGTTTTTTAACGTTTATGAAAATATGCCTATGTTAAAGGTATCTTTTTTTTTTTAAAGAAACAGGGAAAATAGTATTCCATCCGACCTGATTGGATCCAATATTCTGAGGCTTACTTGAGGATGATTTCAAATTAATTTTACTATGGATGACTTTAAAATGAAAAAGAAATGCTATCAAACTCATAACGAATCATATAGAATTTTCATTCATCTCTAAAGTCCCGAAAAAATGACAAATTTGTATTTTGTTCTGAATGTGTCTTTGATTCCTTACATATTATAATAGTGTGCTTTTTCTCGTATATAATTTCAATTGAATTCTGGAATCCACTGGAGTTTTTCTCCATGTTGGCAGTTATGGTGTTCATAAAGATAAAGAATTGTTTATAATCATATTTTTAAAAAATTTATTCTTTAAAAAATAAAATAAAAAGCCTGGCTTTTTGAGAATTTATTCTAAAAATTAAGTAAATATACTTGTTTTATTATTCTTCTGCCATAAAATCAGTTTTCAAAATTAGAATGCGCAATTTACACAGTGTATTTCCGTTACATTGTTATTTGGTTTATAGTTAAGTGTTTTTCTGAATTTGTAAGGTTGTCCTGGCAATTAAAAATAGACTTTATGTAATTTATTTATTAATGGGGTGAAGTTACTTTTTTGAGTAAAAGAAAAAAGTTCTGAAGATAAATAGAGCATTTCCCGCAATTACAAAGGACTCTGGTTAAAGAAAAATACTCAATTTACCAAGTCTATATTTATAATTAGTTTAAAAAATTAAACATAAGAAAATAAATTAGGTTAATTACTAAATTTAAATATTTTAATTACATATTGCAATTTTTTTCTCTTTTAATTTTTTCTTTTACGTGTGAGGCTTTCATTTCCATATCTTAAACAGCTGAATGAAAAGCACACTTTCAAGAAAAGGAAGGGTCAGGTATGAGCTTTATTTACATCGAACTGTGAAACCAGAAATGTTTTGGTACATCTCTGGCAATATTGAAACTCCTTCAAAATTCTTTCTGTATCCCCTAGAAGTTAGACAATGGACTAACAGTCCACACTGGCTAAAAATTTGACTTTCTCTGAAGGTTGGACCTCTGTTCTTGTTAACCTTTTAAAAAATTATTTAACTAAATGACACCAAAACATATTTCTTAATAATAATCTAGTTAAAATCTGATATTATCCCATTCTACGAAAACAATTTCCCTGCGAAGTGAAAAAAATTTCTCACTAAAGGAGTACATTCTGATGCATTTATGACATTTTACCACACGAAACATTCTATTTTGCTTGTTAAATCTGGAATCACTTTAAATGTGGGTTTTTTAAAGTTATTAGTTTTTTGAAGATGTTTCTCCCTGTATTATGAAACATAGTGAGTTTTAGCTTTTGCATTTTTAAGAAAAAGGATAATTGGCTTCTTTAAAGAAGGTTAAACAGCTTTTTTCCAATTCTCAAAATTAAAGGGGTTTGTTTTTTTATGCCATTTCTTATATACAGAAAAGCAACACCTTCACATTACAGTGTATAACGAAAGAATGTTTTGTTTCAAAAGAATAGTTTGTGAAGTTTTTAATTTTGTCATAA
Organism: Parasteatoda tepidariorum; assembly: GCF_982258835.1. Taxonomy (NCBI): domain Eukaryota; kingdom Metazoa; phylum Arthropoda; class Arachnida; order Araneae; family Theridiidae; genus Parasteatoda; species Parasteatoda tepidariorum. The sequence continues at coordinate 74,134,303 of NC_141759.1, read as the reverse complement.
AATATTTTGTCACTGGTGTGTCTTTTTTTGTGAAGGGTCACATAATACACCCAATTTTTTTCTTATAAATAAACCCTAGCACATAAATGTAAATAGATTCATTTTTTGTAAAAATTTTAAAAAACAATTTTTCATACATATAGTGCGAGGTCCTGATGATCAACAAAGACAAGCTCCTGGAAGACCAGAACAAACAGGACCACCACCTGGTAATTTGATTTTTTTTTGTAGCATTATTTATGTAAATAAAATATGAACCTTAGAGGAAGGTCTATTTTATTTTTTCTTGTTTAATATGCTGCTTCATAAAAGAATATTTTCTTCTAAAAGGATTATAAGATTTCAGAAAGAATGTTTCATAAATTACTACGTAGATTAAACAAGAAATGTGCCTTAAAAATGCTATAATTCAGAGTAGATTTTAAATTTACTTTGAAATCATAATTTAGGGAGGTGTTATATCTTTATTTTCCATAGTTACTTTCTTTTACTTGAAATATATGTAGCATATTAATAATTTGAAAAACAAATGTTTTCTATAGAATTGTCTCATAAAAAGTCTAAAAAATTTTATTTAGGTCTTCTTTCTTTCTTTCTTTCCTTCTATTTCTATTTGCTCTAAATGTAACAAATTGTTTTCTTCAAAATGTATTCTAAAGCATATTTCTAGTTTCATAAGGAAATATAATTTTGAGAAAGATCTTTGCCAAAATCTACTTTTTATAATTACGTTTAAAGTTTCCAATAATTGTAGAAGCTGTGTAAATAAGTTTTCTTTCTTAAAATAATGGCTTGAACTCAAATTTGGTATTTGTACAATGTCTCAAATGATTGTAAGAAACTGTTAAAGTTTGAACCTAAATACTCTATACTGTACTTTTTGAAGAAAGTGACAAAAAGATAAAAATTTTAGTAAGGTATTAAAAAATTATTTAATTTTTTTTATTAATAAAAAACTTATAAAGAAGCACAAAAATTGAAATGTTAATAAAAATATGCATTGTTAATAACTAGCTCTGAATTAAAACTTTATTGCTTTGAGCTTTTTGATCGAATGTTTATTGTCAGAAAATTCAGCTTAGCTTCTAAGTTGCCTGTTTCATTATATTTTTTATGCATTACACTTCTTCATGTCTTGAATTTTCTCACTCGCCATATTTTCCATCTCTGTCAATTTTTAAATGCTTTATTTTATAATTTATTAGCATTGTTTTCTTAAAAGAGAGATACAAGTTGCATGCAATTCTAAATCATTTTCTGATTTCATTGATTTTCCTTAATTGTATTGATTAATATTTTCACTGATTTATAGTCTTTGGAATCACAGATTTGAAATGGGGGGAATAAATAATCTCTTTAGTCAAGCTTAGTTACTTCTTTGAATTACTTTTTTTTCTTCTAAATTACATCAAATACTTTGCAATCAAGTTCTGTGCAAAAACTAAAATCACCATAATTTTGTGCGTTTTATTATTTTATTATTAAAATTTATTGCTATATAGTTAATTTAAACAAATAAAAAAATTTATGACACTGCTGTGTTTTTATAATTGCTTTATTCAACTCGTATATAAAGTATACATTTTTATACTATTTATTCTATTTCTACTGATTTATAGAATATTAAGTAGGACTTCTGTTATTTAATATTTTATAAGACTTATTTTATTAAACTAGACTTTTATATAAATTTTAAATGATTGTATTAAACTTTCTTTAAAAAAAAAAGATTAAAATGACATGTATTTTATATGATTTACTAAACGGTTGCATATGTTTAATTTCAATCAGAAAATTTAAAGATACCCCCATATTGCATAGAAGCTTTTGAGATTTTAGCATTAGCAGTTTTGTTTTTCTTATTCAGTCTTGTAATTTTCTACCTAATTTAACAGATTATATCTTATAATTCTTATCCATTGGTACTTACATTTTTTTCCCTTATTAGTTCAACTTAATTAAATTCATTTTTAATGTCCACATAAATCTAGTTCCATTTTTCTTAATATCTTTAATCTTAACTGATTCTTATAGACTTGAAATACGTACTTAACAAATTAAGTTTAAAATTTGTTAAATATTTAAAATTTGTAAAGTATTCCTGTTTCAATATAAATTTACATTTAGCTATGAATTACTAATACAAATAAATATACTTCCGCAAATTTTATAATTACAGTTCAAATTTTGGCAATTTAAAACAAAAATATTTTTGCAAACATTTCTACTTTTTCTAGAAATTACAGGGAATTAAATCTCGACTGGAGTGACCATTACACTTAACACTTAATTGGGTAAACAGTGCTGCACTCTTAAATTCCTAGTCAAAAACAGATTTTGTAAAAAAATAAATAATAAAAATTAAAAAAAACTGAATGCCTACCCTTTAGAAATTGATTTTTATTGGGAATAGCTCCTTAAAAATACCATTGTATAACCACTTCACAGTGATTGTTCACTGAGGCAGGAGGTTTCAGTGGTGCCATACAGATAGACAACTGTTAATTTTAAACCCTGTATTATATTTCAACAATATTATAAGGAAATAACTAAGAAAAATTTTAAGTTTTTGGATTTCTCATTTGGGTTCTAATTTTAAACTGTGGTATTTAATTTGTATTTACAGAACTACTGACTGGATTTGATCATCTTTTATTTTTCTTCTCAGATACTCAACCTCCTCCACGGGAAGAACCACCACCTGTGAGGGAAGTAAGAAGAGAGAGAAGAGTTGACCCAGAACAACTTGGTATTGAGCTAGAATATAAAATGCAAATACAATCTTCATTACCACGAAAACCCAAACCTTCACAGCGTCCGCCTGGAAGAGTTATCAGATTGATATCCAATTGCTTCAGTATTGATTTACCCCGAGGCAGTGTATATCACTATGATGTAGATATAGTTAGCAAAAGGAGAGCTGCTGAACCAAAAAAAGTAGCGCAAATTCCGGCATTACAAGATGATAAAAAATATCGCTGCATGAGCACAAAGCGTAACAGAGAAATAATTGATCTAATGCTTAGAGTTGATCCCCATTTTCAAAACTTGCATGCGGCATATGATGGTAGAAAAAATTTATATACTAAGAGACCCTTGAATATTCCGAATCCTCCTCTGAAGTGTAATGTTCAAATGCCTCCAGAAAATCCAGCTGATGAGAGAACTGATGATTTTGTGGTTAATATTCAGCCTGTGAGAAAGAAGGATAGCACCTCTTGTGCAATCAGCTTGGATTCACTACAAGCCTTGTTTGAAGGTCATATAAGTTCAATTGATCAAGAAGCCGTGATGGCTGTTGAAACTATTTTAAGACATCGACCTTGTCAGCGGTTTTTTCCAGTTGGTCGCTCATTTTTTTACCCACCTGCTGAGCAGGACATTCACCCTCTGGGTGGTGGAAGAGAAATTTGGTTTGGTTATCATCAAAGTTTGAGACTTGGTCAGTGGAAACCTATGGTTAACCTCGACATCACTGCCACAACCTTTTACCAGAAAGGTCCTGTTCTTAATTATATTGCAGAATTCCTGAGGACAAACATTGCTGGCTTAGAGAACACGACTCTCAGGGATGCTGATATTAGAAGAATTTCAAAAGAGTTGAAAAACATGAGAATTGAAGTAAACCATTTAACATATAGACGGAAATATCGCATTTTGACTTTAACTCGGGAAAGAGCCGATAGATTAGAGTTTAACATCACTGAAAATGGAGTTAATCGAAGAGAGACTGTAGCAAATTATTTCCAAAGGCAGTATAATAGGCGACTTCGTTTTCCTCACCTTCCCTGCTTACAAGTAAATCCTGCAGCAAAGCAAATATATTTGCCCATTGAGGTTTGCGATATGGTTGAAGGTCAACACTGTAAGAAAAAACTGGAAGAAAAGCAGAGTGCAGAAATGATTAAATTCACTAAAAGACCTCCTAGAACACGTTTTGATGAGATTAGAGATTTACTGAAGAGAGCAGACTACAGCCGTGATCAGTATTTAAAAGAATTTGGAATGAGAGTATATAATGAACCGTTAAGACTTGAAGGCAGAGTTTTAGGTCCTCCAAGTGTTCGCTATAACGAGTCTAAAATAGTGCCCACTGATGGTTCCTGGGATATGCGTGGCAAACAGTTCTTTAAAGGAGCTGAAATTGATTCCTGGGTTTTCTTAAGTTTTGGAAATTCAGGATTTTGTTCTCATGAGCACTTGAGCAAATTTGCCAAATTGTTAGTTAATATTGCTGGAGAATCCGGTATTTCAATCGGCAGACCTCAACTAGTTGATATTATCGACAATCGCAGAGTTTCAGTTAAAGCAGTGTTGACTGAGATGAAAAAGAAGTACAATGCTCAGTTAGCTGTTATTGCAGTTCCAGGTGCGAATAAGGCTATCTACGGTGAGATTAAACAAGCTGCAGAAACTGTGCTTGGATTGACTACTCAATGTGTTAAAGATGATAATGTCGTCAAGAAATGTAATCCTCCTTTAGTCAGTAACCTTTGCCAAAAGATCAATGCAAAGATGGGAGGAATAAATAATTCATTAACCCCTGGGGAAACACCTGAAATATTGAGGCGACCTGTTCTTATAATAGGTGCAGATGTTACGCACCCTAGTCCTTCAAAGGATATAAAGCCCTCTATTGCTGCAGCTGTTGGTAGCCTCGACTCGCATCCCTCTCGTTACGCTGTCACTGTACGAGCTCAGACTAATGTGGATGAAAAGAAGCAGGCAATTGAGATCATATTGGAGTTGAAATCAATGGTTAAGGACCTTCTGTCTGCCTTCTATAAAAACACACGGGGTAAGAAGCCTGAAAAAATCATCTTCTACAGAGATGGTGTAAGTGAGGGACAGTTTGAGCATGTCATGAAGCATGAAGTCAGAGCCATCCGTGAAGCTTGTCAAGAAATCCAAACTGGCTACGAACCTGGAATAACCTTCGTTGTTGTTCAAAAAAGACACCATACTCGTTTCATGCCCCAAGATGCAAGAGATGGTGTAGGCAAAATGAAAAATATACCGCCTGGTACGACAGTTGATAACACTGTTGTTCATCCATTGAATTTTGATTTTTTCCTGTGCAGTCATTTTGGATTACAAGGTAACTATTATTGCTTTGTAGATATTTAAAAAGAATTAAGATACTCTTTAAAGGTTAGTACTAACGAGTTCAAGATAATTAACTAAATTTAAATTTTATGAACTTGGCAACCATTTTTTGGCATTTAGATTTTCATATGGTACCCAACTAACGGATAAGTGTCTCAGTTTGTTTAGTTTTTTCTTCAGATAAACTATTTGCTTTCATGACTTCATTAAATGTATTTTGTTAATTTTTAGTTATGGTGCAATTTCTTAATTCTTTTTTTCTAAATCTCCCTGTAAATGTAATTATCCTCTATATAGACCCAATCCAGTACCATTTCATTATCATTTATTTTTAAATTTGCAGAACTTTTAAAAGGGTAAAAATCTCAGTAATAATAGTCTGAAATCGCACTTCGTTTTTTGTTAAGGTTCAGAAAGGTGGCAAAAGGTCATCAAACAGAATGGAAGATGTTAGACAGGTCAAAGCTCATTATTTGAGCAGAAAAAATTATTTTATGTTTAAAAGCAAAAATGGGTCTCGCCAAATCAATATATAATTTGGTAAAATCTTAATTATTCATATATGTCATGAAAAAAATATTATTTGTCTATGAAATTAAATAACCAAGTACAGAAAATTTTAGTTTATCTTTGATGATGAATACTACTTCATTGCTTACTATATTTTTTTAGGTACTAGTCGACCTTGCCACTACACAGTGTTAGCTGACGACAACAACTTCTCGGCTGATGACCTACACAAATTAACGTATTACCTATGTCATACCTATGTGCGTTGTACCAAAAGCATATCAAGTCCAGCCCCAGTCATATATGCTCATTTGGCTGCATTTAGAACTCGCCAATACCTTGTATCAATGCTGGATGAATCAAGCGGGGATAGTACTGATTCAGCTTCTACTTTTCATCCATTACCTGATGCTGTGATCAATGCCATTAAGGTTATAGATACTCTAAAAAACACTATGTACTTCGTCTGAGGTACTATTCCTGTTGACATAGCCTTGCCTTTAAAATTGAAAACTTTGTACAATATTTTTTATTTGGGTAATGTGACAAGAAAGTATATAAATTATTTTTCAAAAAAGCATTCTTCTTATTTTATTTGCTAGTATATTACGTCTCATTTAAATTTTGCAAAAGCTTCGAAGGGGTTAAAAAAGAGTTATGATCTATGCTTATGTTCTATATAAATCTTGTATAAAATAATGACCAATGCTTATGTACTATATAAATATTGTATGAAATAACAAATTTAATAGAAAATAAAATTATTAAAAGAAAACATTTATTAGTAAGTTTTTAAAATAAAATATTGTGCAATTGACTCGTATTATAGCAGTGGGTTTATTACAATTTTCAGTTCTTGTGCTATTAATTTCAACATTTAATCATATAACCATCATTTAATCGAAATTCCCAATTTATGAAGTCTACCATGTAATCCAAGTATTTCTCCAGATAAATCTGATTGCTTAAAAAATGTCTTTGTGACCTTTTCTCACATTTGCTTCTTCATTCTTTTGTGTTTGCTTGAGTTGACTCAATTTCAAATTTGATTTTAAAATACAGTAAATAAATATGTATTGATAGCTATGAATACGTATTGGGATTGGTTTTTTCTCCAGCAAAACACTGAAATAAAGATTTTAGCATAAGAAAAGATACTACAAAAACAATACTATTGTAAGTCTATTATGATGAACATTTATTCTTATTGTACATGTCTAGTCATTTTATACCTGTAAAACTATTTGTGGACTTTTAAATTGAACACATTCAATACATAGTTTTGTTTTGCCTAAGCAAAAACCTCTGTTAACTTAGTATTTATTGAAGGATTGAAATTTAAAAAACTAAAACAAAATAAATTGTCTAAAAGCATCTATTTTTTCAATTTTGTTTCCAACTTAAGTTTTTAGCATTTGATTTTACATAATTATTTTTTTATTTATTCCTAGATAACTAGGATGATTACTAAAAGTCATGCTTATGTTTATTTATTACTTGCATAACTCTTTGTGGCTTAAAAATTCACAATCTTACAGTTTTTTGAAAACCCTAGAAAAACGTTCAAAATTTAAATGTTTTATTGAATGTAATATATTAAAAATAATATTCTGTTTACTAAATGTTACGTGCAATATACAATCAATATTCAATTGCTTTCAAATGTAAGTCAATATTTTTTATTTTGTTTTGAAGTAAGACAGAAAAAACAAAGCTCTGGTTTTTATTTTTTTTTATTTATTTTTTTAAGAAGAACTGCAAAACTGCTCTTACATTTCAAAACTAAGTCATATGTTTATTCTTTAGTTGTTTATTTGACTGCACTGTTATGGAAGTGAAAACTGCATCCAGTGTTTTTTTAAGCTTTATGTAACAGTGCTATGCTAGAAAAGCAAAGTAATTGCATTCTGCAAAAATACCTAAACTTGTTTTATTTTTTGTGGTACTTTTTTGTGATTATCTAGTTTTTGCATCAAAAAGTGATTACGTATGATTCAGTTATGTGTATATTAATTACTTACGCTTTATGTTAATAAAAAGCTATGAAGCATAAATAAAACTTCTATCTTTATTATGTTCTAGTTTTATTTATGACATATTTACACAAATTCCACTCATTTATTTATGACAATTCAACTGTACTTATAAACACTATTGCTTGATCTAACCATGTGGGAATTCTTTCAATACATATCTGTTGCATTATTCATACATGAAAAAAAAAATATAAGTTTGCTAATAGATTAAAAATGATTGGTGTAATCAAGGTGTCAGGAATTTATGAGGCGAAAAAAATTTGCAATATCTAAAACATTTGTGAAAGTTAGATGAATACAAAACGAAAGTAAGTTAACTGATGTCAATAACTATACTTTTCCCAATAAATATGTTTTCTGCGGAAAATATCCAACAAACGATCAATTTATTATATAGTAGGGAACCGACTATCCGGAACGATCGGGACCATCGCTATTCCGGATAAGTGATTTTTCCGGTTTTCTGAATCGCTACAAAAAGCCGTTTTTTTATTGTTAAACCCAACTAATAAAAAAAATTTTTTTTGGAAATAATCTTAAAAAGAAGAAAAAACGATAGAGTAATACACTAATGATTATTTCCAAAATGATGGTAAGGTAAACATCTTTCAAAAAAGAACGAAAAATCCTAAAATCTTATGAGGAATTTTTTTTTTTTTTAAAAAATGGTGGGAAAATTTATCGAATTTCGTTCCGGTTTTCTGATTTCCGAATAACGAGTTCTGCACTGTACTACATTTATAAGAAATCTATTTTTACATAACGCCGGATCTTTCCATGAAAATGTATTATAACATTTTGGAGTTATGATTTTAACCAACCTGAAAATATCAAGGTGGGTTTTTTTCCTTCTCTTTAAGTGCATTTTATTAACAAATCTACTCTCTATATCAAGTTTATAATAGAATAAAATACCAACTACATGCATTGAAATATTTTTATTACTTCTATATGCTTTAAAATTTTTAATTAAACTTTTTTTTAAAAACACATTATTAGAAGTTGCAAATAATCTATTAAGGTATTCTCACAAAAATTTGAGATACTAATTCACAATAAAATTGAAACATAATAAGATATAATATAACATTTTTAGAATCACAATGAAAAAAGATAATTTAGAAAAATATATTTCAAAATCTATTTCCTCGACCTATCATTGCATTCAGTTATAAATTATACTTATAAAATATAGCACCTTTTAACTGATGAAATAGTTCAAAGCTGTTTGCTTTAGAATTCTGGAAATGGTGTCTTCCTTTTTATTTGCAGGAATGGCGAGCACGGTGACCTGTCCCCTCTGCCCTTCTGATGCTCGGGCATATGGGAGGGGCATGTTGTTTATAATTGCATTTTCCTTATTTTTATTTTTTTTCTGTGATGCAAAATGCAGAAGCACTTAAATATTTTTCCTAATTTTGATATTGATACATATTTCCTACATGTAAAATAGAAGAAAAAAAAAATTCACGAAAATTTATTACAAAATATGAGTCTTTTTGTCCCATTCTTCTCTCTTCCGTCTTACACTCTCACTTTCGCACTTTTTATTTTTTTTTATTTTTTAAGTTCATAAATCTTTTAACTTTTTATTTCCTTATAAAAAGGGGGTGTTGAAATATTATTTAATATGTGAATTCAAGCTGTATTCAAACACTATATTTTCCTTATATGCAAGCTATATTATCAAACACTATACTTTTTTTCTCCATATCTTTATCCCTTTGCACTCCGTCTACCTATACGTTGAAGTCACATAAACAATGAATCATTTCAACTACATAATACAAAATTTTTATATAATTTTTAAAATTCATAAGAAATCCGGTTATTAATTATTAAGATATAAAAATTGCAAGTTTTAGAGTTGTGACTTTCAATGTTTATGCAGATGACGAAGCATGAAGGGTAGTACAATAGTGCAGAGAGGATGAAGGGTAGTAGAATAATATGTAAATACTTTTTTTCTTATTGATCTATCAAATATTTTGTGTTTATTTTATCTATTGAATTAGAAAAGTAAATGAAACTAACGAGAGGAAAAAAAGGAAAAACAATTCCTAACTTTCACTTTCAGCCAAAGGAAGCATATAGTTGGCGATTAAGGAAGGATTCTAAAACTAATTACATTGCTATTATTTTTATCAGGAAACTGTTTAGGAGATGTTCGGCTCAAGCAAAATATTTTATAAAGATATGTGATTTAATAATGAAGTTTAGTAACAAAGTTTTAGGGGTCCTTAAATTTATATATTTTAAACTTTTAATAAAAAATTCAGAATATTTTATTTCAAATAGCGAATTGCTCACAATAGGGTACTACAGCTTACATTTACATAAAAATGCTCCAAATTTTTTCATTGGTTCTTTTTGACGCTTACTGTGTTTACTGCATTAATTACAATCGTCCTTTGGGGGACATCTAACCAAGGAGTTTACTTCGAGAATCCATGCTTTACGCCATTGGCCCCCTAACTTTTGGGTCACCTCCCTAGCTATTGGTGCGGCTTCCTTTTCGGATTCTTGAGTTCGAAATCGACTCTTTTAATATCTTTACACGAAGGTGTGTCCTTTATTTCCCTCGAAGGTATTTGTTATAATTCAGTCAATGTTCTATCTAAAGAATGATTTGTCATTTCATTGAATTTTGTCCAATCGCATACAAATAGATGTCTCTCTGGCATTGCCTATAATTTTGTTACTTAAAAAATTTATTTTGAATATTTGAAGAAAATAAATCGTAAATTTTTAAATGATAATATTCTGCAGGAAAAGAGAAAAACCTATTACAGCAAATTTGGTGAATTTTTTTTCCTTATTATCTTGAATTTTCCTTTGACACTAAAATTACAATTCACGCTACATAGAATGTGATAATTCGAAATAATGTGCTAATTGTTTTGAAAGAAAAATGTTATTTAAATAAACCAAGAAAAGTTTAGAATTGTTATAAAAAGGCTTGTTTCTTTAAAAATTATGTTAAATTCTTATATTACGTTAAATTCCTGATGTTTATTTTGAATACTATTCACTTTATTTGTGAAAAAAAAATGCTTAAAAATCTGGGATTATGCTTTATTTGTGATTAACTTGTTAAATATTTTACAAATTAAATTCTCGTGCAAATTGGTAAAACTCAATCAATTACATTTTAGTATACATATTTTTTTAGTTTAAACTATAAAATGACGTTATTCGAACTATTTGAGAAGTTGCATTGAACGAGGTTACATGCATTTAGACTATTTTTAGGTATTTAAGTAAATAAAATTATCAATCACTATCAGTAAAATTCACTAAATTTATTATGTCAGAAAATGTAAGTAATTTTACGAAAGTGGCGTCAGGGAGAAGTGATTAGTTAATAAAGGGATCGTAATAATAATCACAAAACAAAGGGGAGAAAATATATATATATATATATATATATATATATATATATATATATATATATATATATATATATATATATATATATATATATATATATATATATATATATATATATATATATATATATATAAGAAAACGAAGATGATTGCGAAATATTCATGGGGGCTAGAGAGCGGCACCAAATAGGGGCCTTTGCCAAAATTGAAATTGTAGAAATTAAATAAAAGAGTCATTTAAACACAATTTTGTTTACGAGATATTCGATTTAATTATGATTTAAAAGTGATAAGCTTCAATTTGATATTTAAATTTACACATTTTTTGTGCAACTGGAGCTTCTATATAAGCACAGAACTTTTCGGGGTTCTGCATAACGTAATTCATATCAAATAAACATCTTATTGATATGATTATAAAATGATATTATTATAAACATCTTATTATTATAAAATGATTTTGTTTTATTTATTATGTAGTTAAAGAATTTAAGCTTACATTTATTTTAATTTTTGTCAATTTAACATTCTAAAGGACGACTAAGTTCCATTTTTTTCTTTTTGTAAAATGAAAAAAATGCTGGTTATTTTGTCACATATACAAAATATAATGTGCAACTCCTAAATTGTTTTGATTTAAAAATAATAATACGCAATGTTGTATTTTAAATTCAGAGATTAACTTTTTTTTAAATTTCTAATTTGTCTCAATATTTATGAAGTTCCATTTTTTTTTCTTGTAGAAATGAATGATTCTGGTTATATCGTCAAACAGAATGTAATAAGGAACTCCTAATTTCTTTCTTATTTGGAAACAATATCTATTGCAAAACTCTTTAAATTCTTTAAGCTTTCTACATTATTTAATGCTTACTATAAAGAGGCAAATTTTGTAAAAAGAGTTTTTCTGTGTCACTCATGAAAAGAAAAAATATATATACATAAAAAAGGACGTAATGTAGTTTTTTCTCCGAACCTTAATAATAGAGAATAAAAGAGAAATTAATATGTAATTGCTTTCATATTGTTTTAAAAATTAACTAGAAAAAAAACTTCGTGATATTTTCTTACCTATAGAAAGAAAAAACACTTTTCAGAACTTTTCACTAATGTATCTGTTACAAAAATACTTGTCATTCTAAATCTAAACTATCTTTCAAATATAAAAAAGTTGAGAATTTTTTCCAAGACTTGTTATTTTGGAGCAGGTATTTGAAACCGGTATTATTTTGTATCGTAACAGCTGTAACCTGTTATTTGAAAATACCTGCTATTGAACATCACTAGTATTAGCAACGAGTTAGCAATGATTGCCGGTTAATTTGTTTATCAGCGAATCATTGAAATGTATTTTAGTGAATGGTCGAATCAAAGAATGAGAGCGAGAAAAACAGTTCAAGAACCAGCTATTCGCGATCGCAACACTCGAATACGCCATCTGGGGAGAGACCGGTTTCATGCCTTTAGCCCTTCTCCCTTCCCTCTCCTCCTCTTTTCAGTTATATAGGAATATACTACGATATTTTCCCTTTTCTTAATATTTTTCCTTTCTACTTAATAAAAATATTTTCTAAAATTTCCGTGATACTTTTCTTTAGAACTATGTTTAATGTAGTTTTCAGTTCCATATAGTTTTTCAAGTTAAAAGATTTTAATCTATATGAAAATCAAGAGAGAAACTAACGTACTTCCTTCCTCTATGACTTTCCACACGCTAATGGGGAAAGCATGTGAAGTGTTGCCATAGGAAAAGAGTTCTGCTCTACGCCACCTGCAGCCCATTTCGATCGCCAATATCAGCCAATCGTAGATTATTTCTATCTCGGATCAGCCTCATCTCCCCTGCCCCTCCGTTTTGATCGTAACTGCACCCTGCACCGTCTTTACCGTCAGAATTGGGGAATCCCCTTCAATAGACGCGATTGTGTGTTTATCTACGGTGGCAACTGTAATTTGAGTTTCAGTTCCCATTTTAAACGGAAATTAGAAACTTTTTTTTTATAAGTAGTACCGGCAAACTTGTAACTCACTTAAGGAAAATATATTTTCTATTCCAAGTAAAATTTTCTGCTTATTCCAATATATACTACAGATATTTTGGGTAAGTACACATTATGCATAACTTTCATATTTATGTTTATAATTGTTAAGTGTATTTTATAGATCGTTTAAAGTTTTGCGTAATTTGTTTTATGATTTATTTTAGTTCTCTTGAAATTATATAAAGATATTTAATAAAATATTAAAGTAATGTAATGTTAATTTGTATTTTAAAATACCGTTCTGTATGAGTACTTTTTTGAAAAATTCGGTAGATTTTCTTTATAAATTTAAATTAGTAGAAAAATTTGCTTTAATTTTTTATTAGTTGAATACAAAAGAAAAAGGATTTAACTATTAATAATTTGAACTTATAAATAATTTGAATTTATATATAATGTAATAAATATTATCAATAAATATTATAAAATCAGTATGATCGGAATAATTAAATATTGTATATTTAATAAACTAATTGAAATTTTTTTCCATGTGTGTGCTTATGCATATAATATCACTTAACAGTTCAAATGTTATTCATTTGCAGGATTATTATTTCACCGAAGAGGATAAAATGCCAAAAGAAAAAAAGAAAGGTAGGCTTATATAGTATATATGTGATATTTAAAATAGTAGCTGTTATTTGTTACTTATTTGTTCTAGATGCAATTTTATGAGTTTGAGATAAAGAAATTTTATTTTAAAAACATACATATTAAAATTAGTCACATTCTAATTATATCTTTGAAAAAGTGCACCTTTCATGAATTATAAAAAATTCTGGTTTACCCTTAAAATTATTTATATTTAGTAATGCGAAATTTATGATGCATGCACATGTATTACATATGATTAGGAGTAAACATTTAAATTTTAGCTATTAAGTTTTTCAAAACTAAATTATAAAAATGCTCATTTCAATATTAATTATAAACTAAAGAATAAATTTAGGTTTATAAATATTTTATTTTTTAGTTTGATTAATTTATATGAATTACTACTAAATTAACTTTTATTTTATTTATTATTATTAGATTTTATTTATTATTTCTCGATCTAAGATATCAATAGTAGGATCAATTATTTAAATTTTGAAATATTATTTTATTGTTTAGGGTAAATAAATTGATTGTTTTTAATTAAATTAACTGTTTGTTTTTTTAGGTTAAGAGATTTTACTTATTATTTTTCAGCTTAGGTTACTATCAATAAATGTAGTAACAATTATTTAGATTTTTTAAATATAATTTTTATTCTTGTCTAAGTCAAATAAATTGATAGCTATTAAAATAATTGCCTATTTCTTAGTGAGGTTTTATTCATAAATTCTCTGCATATGATTAATTATTAAGATTTACTAAAACAAAATTATTTAACTGATTAAATTAAATGGACGCACACCACGCCTTTTTTTAGGTCAAATTACCTAATTCTTTAGATTTAATTCTCAATCTTGTGTGATTTGTTCTGCATATGACCATGATCTAATCAGTCAATTTCTTATATTTATAAAAACAAAAACTCTCTTGTTTTACTCTTTGATTAAATTAAATAGATTTATACTAAATCACTTATTGTCTTTTTTAGAACAAGAAAATGTATCTAATATTTAGCAATTAGTGTTATTAAAAAATTACTTGTTAAAACAAATTTTTTAACAATTGCTTGATCAGTGAATTGTATTAATTGATTGTAGCTTAACCTGTATATTACTGCTTGTTTTTGCGTGCCATTGAGAATTTATAGTTACCCAATTAATATAGATCTATATTATCCAGCACAATGTATTTAATTTAGTATTGCAATGAGTTTAAATCTGAAAGCATTTGATTTTAACAATTTATTATTTTAATTTCTACTTGGATTGCTTATTATAAATATTTGGAAGCTTGATAATTTAACACATTGTATTAATATTTTATTATTTATATATTTTATGTCTTTGAGTTAATATATGTCAGGGCTTCCATGGGTCAGTGAGGACAAGGTAAACCTGGAATTGTCAGGGAATTTTATTTAAATTCCAGAAATCAGTAAATAATCAGGGAAAATTGCGATTTTTTACAATAACCTGGAAAATTCCTATATCATGTCTGGAGACTAACCAGTCTTTGAATTGTCTATAATTATAATCAGTTATTGAGATTGGAGTTAAATAATTTTAACATTTATTACAATTATTTGATGTAAAAATTACAAATTTTAGTCAAACTGTTCAATTTAGTCAACTGTTTAGTCAAACTGTTAGTCAAAATGTTCTTTCAATGATATTTTTTTACTCACAAAATCTGATATGTGGAATTACAAATAAAATAAGGAATCAAAGTTTTCTGATGTAAAATTGCATGGTATGGATAAAATATGGACTGGATTTTCATTGAAATTTACCTGATATGCTTTAAAAGTCAGGAAATTTTTTTTCTTCTTCTGAAATTTGGTAGGAACACTGCTGTAAATTGAGGGTTTCAGCAATAATTAATTCACAATTTAAAATAATAAAACAATTTCAGGAGTAAATATCTATAATATCATAAGATTAACATGTCATTGTTTGTGTATTTATTTCTTTTTGTTTTACTAATCTATTTTTTAGATAGGAGAAATTTTTTATAAGTAATTAATTTCACTATATAGAGTTAATTTTAGTTTTGTGTACTTTAAAAGTTGCAATTCCCCTAAACTTGGATTAAATATACAGTCTAACTAAAATTTCATAAAATAAACTTTTTTATTAGTTTCTTTTATTAAAAAAATAACTTAAAATTGTTATAAAAATATTTTATTTTTATTCTATACCCTATAAGTGTAAGTTGAGTGATAATATTGGAAACATTCCTTTAGTAGAAGATTCAATTATATTCTATCCCTTATAAATGTGTGTATTCACCTTATAAGTGTATTCTAATATTCTATACCATTTACATGTATGTTGAATAATAATATTTGTAACATCTTTTTACTAGAAGATTCAATAATATTCTACACCTTTATAAGTGTATTCTATACCTTAGAAATGTATTTGAGTGATAATATTTGAATAATTTCCGTACTAGAGGATTGAATAATATTTATACCTTATATCTTATAATTGTATGAATTCTATACCATATAAGTATATGTTGAGTGATAATATTTGAAACATTTCCTAGCTTAAAGATTCAATAAACTTTTTCTCACAATATTAGAAAATGGTATTTATATATAAAAAAAATTAATTATAATTTTTTTAGAGTTTTAAGAGAAATAATTATAGTGTCTTGAAAAACTAATGTATCTTAGATTTTTGACCTATATATCATTTAAAATTTAATATTGTTTTATTTATTACTATCTTTCTTTCTCTGTATTATTTAAAGATAAAACAAGATATGAATGATATAAGTTACATGAAAGAGATTTTTATTCATGTAATTTGAATTTTATTTAATTTGATTTTCAAACAAGTACTGTAAATCAAGACATGAATAGTTTAAACTATAAGGAGATAAAAAATTACTGTGAATCAAGAATAATATATATGAATATGCATGAATAATGTATATGAAAAATAAATCTAAATCTTTTCCTGAATTTTGAATTGTATTTAATTCTGTTTCTGTAATTTATGTTAAAAATACACTAAAATTTTAACACTGAATCAAAGATATCAATGAAAATTATATTTAAAATCCAAAAAAAAAGAAAAAGAAAAAAAAAAAAAAAAAAAAAGCCTTTCCTTTAATTGAAATAGAATATATGATCTAAGTTCAAAATTTTACCCTGGCAAAATTCAAATCTAATTTAAAATTTTACCCTGAAGAAATTCAATTTTAACTTAAAATAATACCTGCTTAAGTAAAAAATTTAATTTAGAATTGTAATCTCATTTAAACAAATAACAAATTTAATTTAGAATTATACTAACTTAAACAAAATAAATAAATATATTTAATTCAGAATTGTACCCACTCAAACAGAAGCAGATTAAAAATTGAACCCACTAAAACAAATAATAATTTTAATTCGGAATTATATCCCACTCAAAAAATTACTAATTTAATTCAGAATTGTCCCCCACTTAAACAGAAAATAAATCTAACCCATTCAAAAAACACAACTAAAACTCTCAAGTTTTAATTTTTGAATTACATGCAAACAAATTGTTTTTAAATGTGAACATTGTTTTATTGAATACTTTAAAATAATAATTTTTCATTTATATAATCTCCCTGACTTAAAGTAATGTATTGAATTTTTATTTGAAATCAAGAAGAATTATTTACCTATTGCATTACACTTCTAAGAAACAAAAAAAACAATTTTATTTGATATCAAGAAGAATTATTTACCTATTACACTTCTAAGAAACAAATAAAAAAACAATTTTATTTGATATCAAGAAGAATTATTTACCTATTACATTACACTTCTAAGAAACAAATAAAAAACAATTTTATTTGATATCAAGAAGAATTATTTATCAGTTATATAACACTAACAGGAAATTTATAAAACTTTTGTTTAATAAGAAAATTATCTTACCAGTTGCATAATACTTCTAATAAATAAGTAAAAACAATTTCATTAATAATTTTTTACAAGTTACATTGCATTTCTGATAAATAAAAAAAAAAAACTTAATTTGATATCAAGAAAGTCCATTTACCAGTTACATGACACTTATAGGTAAGTAAAACGAAATTTAAACATAGCTGTTGGTTTGGTGACCAATTAAAAAAAAAATATTTGATAGAAAGAAGCGTTATTTACCAGTTACCTGACACTTCTAATAAATATGTATAAAACAATTTTATTTCATATCAAGAATTTTCCAATTACAAGACACTTAAATAAGTAAAAAACAATTTTATTTGATATCAAGCTGCGAAAAAAAAAAAATTATATGATGGAAAGAAGAGTTATTTACCAGTTACCTGGCACTTCTAATAAATAATCTAATAAATAAGTAAAAAATAAATTATTTGATATCAAGTAATTATATATATATATATATATATAAGTAATTATATATTATAAGTAAGTATTTAATTATTAGTTACTGGACACTTCTAAGAAACAAGTAAAAACCAATTTTATTTGAGAACAAGAAATATTTACTAGGAGCATGAAAACTTAAATAAAAAAACCTTCTTAATTCTGATTTGTACCTACCCTATTCAATAAAAAAATATAATACTTACCTGTTCTGAAAGTATCCAATGAAATTGTTTAAACCAATTATTTTTCAATTTGAACATGATTATATGAAATGTTTTTAATTATTAATATTTTAATTTAAATCATTTCCCTAAATCGAAGCAATGTATGACAATGTGATGCCAGGAAGAATTATGTACCAGTAGCTTGGTACTTTAAAAAATGTCTGCTAAAAGTGCACACTTAAAAAAATAACTAAAACTTGTGTATCATGATTTGCATTAAAATTGTTTAAACAAACTCATTTTAATTTGAACGTTGTTACTAGATATTTTTAAAATTGATGTTCATTTAAATCATGACACTGAATTAAAGATAAACCAGTGCTTTATATATATATAAAAAAAGCGATTGTATGAAAAAAAAGAGTATATTTTTATATTTTATGTACTTTTATTATTCGTTAATCCACATCTCTGTTTTCTTTAAGTTTTAAAAAAAGCATTTTGCCATGAATTAATTAATATCCAAAGTATTTATAGTATTGATTTATATTATTGATATGGATATTATGGTAGTCGAAACTATCTTGTTTGTGCAAAATAAATGCTAATAATGAACTACTTGTGATACCACTATTTTCTCTTTTGAAAGAAAGAAGTTTTTAAAGGAAGTTATGCAAAAATTTGTTCATTATCTTGTTGGATAATGAAGAAATATTTTAACCAGTAACCACCAGAGTAAAAAAAATTCCTTATTTTAGAATTGTAACACCATTAAATATCTTTCAAAATTAGTATTCTACTAAAATTAAGTAAATGCATTAAAACTTTGCATGGAGCTTTTTTTCGATATCAAGGAGAATTACCTACCAGTAGTATGATTCTTTAGGGCCAGGAAAGCCTAGCTGGTAGGACGTAGGACTAGTGTTCACGAGAGCGAGAGTGCGAATCCCAGAGGCCGAAGGAACCACGTGTATGAAATGGTGACGGGTGCACGTAAATCTGTTGGGGTCACTAAGTCCTCTAAGTTCCCATAACGAATCAAAACCTCTGGGGGTACTGAATTGGATATTTATCGTCAAGTCATTATTACGATCTGCTGATGAGTGAATTGGACCGCTCTGTAAATCGGGCGGTGGCTGAATTCGTATTTTTGACCATAGATGGCACCACTGAAAAACAAGAAGCGCACCCGCTGCTTTAGAAGTTCGCTTGGTTTCCCAAGTAAGCAACAGAAACAAGAACAACGTGACTTTTTTAATGAAACTAATGTCCTTTGTTCTTAACATTGACCCTTTAAAAAGTATTCTTTTATAATTGAAAATGTAATCAAATTTTTAAAACCAATTCTTTTAAATTCGAATATTTCTTTATTCAATATTTTTAAATATTAATACTGAACTTAAATTATACAGCTTAATCAAGGATTAATGAACATAAAATTGGTATCAAGTTTTATTTATCTTACAAATGTTTTTATTTCTGAATTGCACCCACTTAAATAAAATAAAAAATCTAGAAATTTTGTATTTCCAATTGTATCCAATCAGTTTTTACAAAATTTTTACAAAAAAAAATAATAAAACAATGTTCGAATATATAGGGATATATATTCGAACATTGTTTTTTTTTTTTTTTTTTTTTTTTTTTTAAGTATTAATATTCAGTTTAAATTATGTTCCAGAGTGAAAGATTAATGAAATTTTATATCTAAAAAATGTTTAGTAAAAAAAAACATGTCTTTATATCTGAATTGCGCCCACTAAAATAAAAAATCTCTAACTTCGTTTTCAATTATCCTACAGTCAATTTTTAAAATTAAGTCACTACATATTTGAACAAATGATATGTTTAAATAATTTTGAATGTTAAAGTTCAATTTAAATCATATGTCACGGAATCATAGATTAACGAATTTTTATTTCATATCAAAAATAATTATATACCAATAATATGACTCTTTTAATGAAACGTATGTCCTTGGTTCTTAATAAATAAAAATAACTACTCTAAAAAAATTTTTTTTGGACAGTTGAAATCACAGTTATGTGGCTTGAACGTCATACAATTAATTTTCATTTTTATTCACATGACAATACCTGTTCCCCCAACAGTAATATATTGTTCATGAGTATAACAAATATAACCATTTATAATCAGCATATACATGATTTCTTTTCGTCACAATAGCGAAATTATAATTAATTAGGAACGAAACAGCTTAGTATGCTGAGCTACTACGGTAACCGAATCTATAATACTATATAATTTCACAAAAACTGTTGCGTGTCACATTTTTTAACGCGATGGACCCTAATTTCTGTTCTATAATTCCTGTTTTAGGTTGTTCCATAATTATTTTACTAATCCTCAGAAACTAATGAAGTTTTGATACAGTATACTTGGAAACAGTTTAAGAAAAGGAAAAAAAAATGTGTTTCGAAGCTCACATGAATCTTCAAAAATAACGTAAGAAATGGCAAAAAATGTTCAAAATTATCCCAACGGCACTTCTAGTGTTAAGATATCGTCTGCACTAATTATATAGCTCATTTGAAGTCACGCCCTCGAACCATTGAATCCTAGAACGTGAAAATCCGATGATTAGATCAAAAGTTATTCAGTGTGCCCCGTTTTATTTGTTTGCGCATACTGTGCTTCTTCAATTTTACCTTTTCCCCCCATCAAACTTTGTTTATAATGCCTCTGAATCAGTTTAGATAAAGTCTTTTACGTTGAGCACAGTAAAGTCTTTTCTTCATTTGCCTTTAAGGGGACAGTGGACGTTGGAATATGATGAAAATGGCAAAAATATCGATTTTGAGATTTTTAGAGAAATTCCATATTTGCTTCATTATCTTTCAAATAAAAAAAAATTATTGATTTACGATAATTTTTTACGAAGTTATTGGCAATTTTCGAAACCGAAACCAATATTTGAGCTTGAAGGTTGAACGCTTTTAAAGCGAAACTAACTTTTCATCCAACCATCTGTTGGAATTGTCTGTTATATCCGCCATTACTGAATTTAATGCTGGCTGCTTGAGCTCACTAGTACTTGAGAATAAAACACTAAATGAAATATCAGTGAACATAGCTGAAACACGTGACAAAAGAAGAATTTCGGATAGCAAAAGACGGGCTTCTGCGGTTTGGAAGGAAACGCGGAATAGCAAAAAGTTTCACAAAATCAGAAAAAATCAACAGAATGAAAGATTAGAGGGTCCAAGTTATACTGCCGGATCATTTTAAATTAGTGAACTTTCCCTGCAAAAATATTTCAGTGTTTTTTCTTTGGTCTAACTATAATTTATTGATTTCAATTATTTACCGTTTTATTTTATGATAATTGTCTAAACTTAAATATTTAGATAGATAATGTAATTTTTTTTACAATCTTAGAAAATACATATTTTTATTCTCACATAGTAAACGTATAGTTGCTTTATCATCTTTGTCGTCTTTATAAAAAGAATAAAATCTCAAAATTTTTTGTCACGCTGCAATCATTGTTTGGTGAATTATAGATATTTTTTATATCTTTATTATTTTTCTATACTATACTAAACTAACAAACTACATATTTTTATGGTTAATAATGTTTTATTTTAATTTTTATTACTTATGTCTACTTGTTAAAGTCAATGAAACCAAAGAATTCCCTAACTATTATCTGACAATTGTTAATCGTTGTATCGTGATAAATAGGCATAATTTTCTCTATTTTAAATATTATACTAATTTTCTAGTTCTTAAATGCTTAGAAACATTAGTGTTTGTCTATTATTATGTTTAATAGAAATCTGTTGTATTGTTTTTTTTTTATTTATTTCTCATAAATAGTTTTCTTTTGGTTTTTTCTCAAAATGAAGTTTTTACGTAGTACACGACATTAAAAATGTACCTCGCGCCTGAGTTTTTCTCAAAACTTGATGAAATTTGATACACTTGTTAAAAATATGTTAACGAACATTTTCAAGCATTGATTATTATATCTAAACACTATAAGTTTCAGAACAAGCTCATAAAGCCGTCGTACTGGAAAAATGTTTAAAAAAAATTATGAAAAACACATAAAAAATTCTAAAAAAAATGTTTTCCCCTTTATCTTATATTCCATGCTTGATATTGTTACATTGATAGTGTTTGTCATTTTAGAACTTAAATTTTGAATCTAAGTTCAAAATTCAGGCGCGAGTAGTATTTTCAAGAATTAAAATACATTATTATTATAAAAATTCCAATTTTTAGGCCGCAATTTAATTTTTATTGTACTTAAATGCAGTAATTAAGATGATTTTTGTCTAAAATTATTAACATTTTCCATGTATGTTAAAAATTTCAAATTTAAAAAAATTATGATTTCAACATCCACTGTCCCCTTAAACCCTCTAATTCAATTTTAATACAATTTAATTCATTGAAGCACTTTGTAATCTTTCTTTTTATTTTTAAACTCTGAGTATAACACATTTTTTGTTTCGAAATATTCAGTATTACGTTAATAACTTAAATGCTTCTATATTAAAACCATTTTCGACCCTTCAAGATATTGGAATTAAAAAAAAAAAATTTAAGTAAAACTCACTTTTTCACTTGTATTGTTTTCCATTTCAGGAAAGAAGCAAAGCTACCCAGTTGGACATCCTTTGCATGAGCCATCTGCAGGTATGCATTTATAGTTTCCAATTATAGTATTTAGGCTGCAGGTTTACTTAAAAATTGTAGCACTTTAAATTTCAAACAAAACTAGCCTGGTTGGTAGGACGCTGGGCTTATATTCGTGAGTTCGAATCCGTTCGAATGATTCGTGACCGGCAGAAGAATATCTGTAAGAAACAACTTTTAAAAGAAAAACAAATCAATACTTTATTAAAACTTACACACACCGTTATTCTAAAAACTCAAAATCTATATCGTACACAAGAACTGCTGTTGCCAAAACATGGAATACTAAATATGTAATAAGAATATAATTAATGTTCACGTTCACACTTTTACACTCGACCATCCTGACTTTTGGACGACCTCGTCCCTTCGAAACAACTTATAATCCTTCAAGTGAAGCGGCACACTTTTACACCTCTTTGGTCTACTGTTATCTTGGCTTAAATTTTTATTTGGATCGTCGTTGCATTGATTTGTACTGTTGTTGTCGTTTATGGGCTCACAAGCAATGAAGTTTTTCTTACTTACAGTAATATTGTCCCCATCATCAGACGGATCTTCGTCGTTGACCAGATGAAATAGTTTCATTTGCGAAGCGTGGGCGGTAGTCGTATAATTATGTTGCCTTCTTCTTCCTTGTCAAACTGCGCGTAAATCAGTTACTTGATAAGTGTCGGATGGTAATATTTTGATGACTGTCAAAGGACCTCTGTACTTAACTTGGGTTTTAGTGTTAGATAAGGCAGTTTGTTCAGGTAATCGTCTTACGACCACAACGTCACCTATATTGTACTTAAATGCATCACATCGATGTTTGTCATAATTCCTTTTCATCTTTTCTTGTGCAATGATAATACTTTCTTGGGAATTTCTAATACTTTCTTGGGCATTTCTTTGCAGTTTTGTTGGATTTACGTAGTCATTTGATGTTGGTAGTAGATCTTGCGTTACCAATTGAACTGTACGCGGTTCAATCACGAACTTTTCGAGGGTCTTCACAACCCTATCAGGCATTTCATTAATCTGGAAATCATGCAAAAAATCCAGGTCTTCCACATGAACTAACTTGGACCTGCCTTGATTTCTAACCATTATTATCTCGGGTGCATCAATGATGTCCTTCCCGATGAGAACATCCGGGCCTTCAAATGTATCATCAGTCACTACATAAAACAGAACTTCCTTCAGCTTTACCCTGTCTTCCTGTCTATAGTCACATTAAGTATGATAATTCCTAGTGACTTCCTTACACCTCCAATACCCCGAATTCGTGTAACTATATTTTTATGAATATTTTTATTAAGCGTTTGTGCAAAACTATATTTTAACATAGATATATCAGCAGCGGTATCCATAAGAGCACTTGTATTTACTTCTTCTATGATAATATTCTTCGTTGTACTATTACTGGAACTGGGTGAAAACGAAACTGCATTGACTAATGGGAAAGACGCTATCTTTGGACATTCCTTTGTACCATGTCCTTTTGTTTTGCAGGCAGTACAAAACTTTGGACGTTTTGGATTTACACAATCACGGGCAAAATGGCCGGTATCATAACAATTGTAGCAAACAGTTTGATTATTAGTTGTACTTCGACTTGGCTCTGTTTGTTCACCTTTGGCGACATTTTCTTCTTTCAAAAACTTATTGTTACTATATTTATTATTATACTGAATATGATTCTTAAAAACATCTTTGAGTTCAATAAATTCATCTACCTTTTCAGCTAATGTATAAGGTGAAATTATATGGGTCCACTGATCCAAGTAACGTTCTCGTATATCTGGAGGCACCCGAGCTTTCATTCGATCTGTGGTGATCAGGTCTTTTAAACTCTCAAAACTACTTATTTTAAGTCCTGTAGTCCACCCATTAAAATACGTTTCAAGCTCGTGGTAATATTCTTTCCATGACTTTCCATCAGTATTCTCATGAGAATAAAAAAGTTGTCTAAATTTTTCAGGACTTAGTCTGTAGCACTTAAGCAAAAGAGATTTAACATAGTCATAATTTTCTGACTGTTCTTCTGGTTCTCTCATTATCATTTGGACAATTTCACTTGGTAACTGGTTAATTAAATGGTGTATTGGTGTATTGAATGGTGACTGGTACACGTTAAATCTGACGGGGTCACAAAGTCTCCAAGTTCCCATAACAAATCAATACCTACCAGGTCTAAATTACGATCTGTAGATGAATGAATGAGGCATGATTGAGTCCTTCCTGTAAAACGGGCTATGACGTGTGTGTGGCTTAAGTCGTATTCTTGGTGATAGGTGACGCCAGTGAAAAACAAGATTGGATTCCCATAGCAGGCTTGCTGATTTTGGCAAAGGGCATTACTAACAACAACAGACCGGTGCAATCTTGTCCCTTCGTAATTAACCCTTTGACTTAGATGGGTCATCAGGGTGTGTAGCGTTTTTAAAAAGTGCTTAACACTAGGTTGCCTAAGGAAGTCATTTTGACTGCTTTTAATTTCAATTAGAAAAACAATGATGTACATAATGACAGAGTTGCCAACTTGCTCCGAACAGCAAATATATATTTTATAGTGGTATTTTATCAATTGTGATTCTTGGTTTAATAAATTCAATTAAGTAGATTTTTATCCACCACTATTTCTAAATAATTCGTAGGCTTATATAATTTACTACTTTATAGTAGTTATGTTATGCTATATCTTTTAAAAAGCAAGCAAAAATAGTCAAATGTTTACAAAATTTACTTTGTAGTTATTTACCGTTTTTTTTTAATTTTTCTGGTATGTCCGGAGCAGTTGCCATCTCTGTAATGACACAATTTCTTAGAATTTTGTGACTTTTTGTACAATAATAATTTTTTTACTGTCATTATTTACTAATAACTTGTTATGTAACTATATAAATAATATTAAAAATGTTACAAATTAATTATTTAAAAGAAAATTATTTACGCATTCACAATCCAGTCATTTTGACTGCTTTTGGGCAATGTAGGTATATAACTAATTTTCCGTCTTTCTAGTGTTAAAGATGTTTATTTTCGTTTTTTAAAATCCCGTAAAGGTGCTTTTTTCATTGGGTGTTTTTAAAAAATACTTAATTTTCCCTTTTTCAAAATGAGATTTTTCCTTTACTATGTTGATTTTCGCTTCTAATTATGCAAAAAGACAGAGTTCACATTGTTCTATTCAACGTTTTCACAATTAATTCAACCCCAATCTATTTCGGCGCATTGTCAGTCCGTAGCGTATGAAAACTCCATTCCTTGTACATGATTCAAAATTTCATGATTTTTGACAATTGTCAAAAACAATGCCAAAAGTTTTTTTTTGACATGACGGTTAAAACCGTAAATTGTCAAAAACTTTCCAACCCTGCCTAATTATGGCATTCTTTAAAGTGCTTAATTTTTGTTGAATAATTAGGCTACGCACCCTGTTTTACGATTGCTTTTGAGATAATTTACTATGAAAAATATCCCTCAGAGTTTTTTTTAATAATAATAAAATGACTAGTGAATATAAAAATAACGATTTCTAATATCATAGGTCCATCAAGCCGCCCTCCTGAGCAAATTGGTGAAGTCGTCCGGCCTAGTTCTGCATCTGCCAGCACTTCTGGACAAATTCGAAAAAAAGAAAAAGTAGTTGAAGCTCAAAAGCGTCCTGAAAATATCTACGCCTCTACTTCATCTGGAACAGCCTCAGCCCGTTATATACCCGAAAAAGAGGAAAATGCTCAAGATCCCAGTATCACTTCGAGTGCAATTGTTAAATCAGTTACTCCCAGAGAAAGAACCGAAGTGACGAAAGAAAGGTCGAAAAACATACCAGATGTAGAATCTCTAGCTTCTGAGTTCGATGATAAAGTTGATACCGGAACAGATGTTTCAAACCGGATGGTTATTACAAGTGGACTCCCAGTCAAACAAAAACCAGGAACACTTGGGAGACCCATCAGACTGGTATGTAATTTATTTCCTCTTAAGTTACTGCCGGATAATGATGTATATCATTATGATGTAAAAATTGTTGAGTGCAGACGTGATAGATCTTCAGAGTTAAGTATGTTAACTCCAGCTAAGGGTGTACAGAGGTATCGATGTCTGACTACTAAAGTCAACCGTAAAGTAATTGCTAAAATGCTAGAAACAGACAAGAATTTCTACAAAACTTACGCTGTATACGATGGCGAAAGCAACATGTACACGCCGTCTCCTTTGGCATTGAAATTTCCATACACAAAAGAAGTTTCAATTGATGATGAATATAGGAAAGAGGCGAAGAAGGGAGCCGCCTCTGAGGAAGAAAGTCCGAAATCGAATAGGGATGTTTTTAAAATACAAATAAAACCAGTTGAAAAGAAAAACGCTCATGGGCAGAAATCAAAAAATTGTGCCATAAGTTTATCAGTTTTGCATGAGCTTTTCCGAAATAGAAAGCTTAACATTGAAGACATCCAAGCAGCAGTGATGGCTTTAGAGACAATATTTCGACATTCACCTGCCTTGAGGTACATACCAATAGGACGTAATTTCTTCCATAAAGATATCAATAATATATGCCCTCTATCTGGTGGTATAGAAATCTGGTTTGGATACCATCAAAGTCTTCGTTTGGGACAATGGAAAATCATGACCAACTTAAATACCAGCGCCACAACATTCTTTAGTAAACAGCCTCTAATTGAGTTCATGGCGAAGTCCCTTGGAGTTTCAAGAGATGAATTATCTCGTAGGCCTACAATCGGAAATCATGAACTCAAAAAATTGCGAAGTGAAGTGAAAAATTTGAAAATAGAAACATACCACATACCGAATGTTGTTAAAGTGACCCATTGTATAATTGACGTTTCTCACAAAAACGCTCGAGACATAACATTTGAAGATGTAGCTAAAGACGGGACAAAAAGAATTCTTTCAATTGATCAATACTTTTTGGAACGCTACAATAAGAAACTGGACTTTCCCTTCTTACCATGTGTACAAGTGAAACCAAAAAATAAGAATAGATATTTGCCAATTGAGGTTTGTTACATTCCTGAAGGGCAGCACTGCAGAAAAGAGCTGAGCGATAATGATAAGCGGGAAATGATTAAATTTACTGCTGATAATCCCGAAAATAGGTTTCGCAAAATAGTTAACATCAGAAATAAGTGGGCCAATTACGATGGAGATGAATATTTAAAAAATTTCGGCATTGGCGTAGAACGAGATCCTGTGCGTTTGTCTGGGCGCACTATGCAAGCTCCAAACCTAAATTATGGAAATAGAAAAATTCAACCCAGAGATGGATCATGGAACATTAGAGATTTGCAGTTTTATAGACCCTCCGATATTAAATCTTGGATTTTGCTTAATCTTGCTGATCGGCATTGCAGATTTAATGATTTGAAAAACTTTTCCGATCAGTTGCAAAGAATTGGTGGAGCAGCCGGTTTAAATCTTGGACAACCTTCTGATATTAAAAGCATCGATGGTTTTAGATGTGATAATCTTCTCAGAACTCTTACTGATGCACGAAAAAAGCAAATCCAGCTGGTTGTTGTTGTGATACCTTTTAAAGACAAAACGATATACAGAAATGTCAAACAAATAGCCGAAGTTGAACTTGGTCTTCAGACGCAGTGCATCGACCATAACAATGCGAGAAAATGCAATCCTTCTCTTTTAGGCAATTTATGTCTAAAAATCAATGCTAAAACTGGCGGAATTAACCACGTTTTAACGCAAGGAGAAATTCCAAAGATAATGGCTCAGCCTGTTATGATAATAGGAGCTGATGTATCCCACGCAGGAGTGACAGACAAAAGTGGAATATCAGTAGCAGCTGTTGCAGGGAGTCTAGATATGATACTGTCGCGTTTTGCTGTTACATGCAAGCTGCAGAAGAACGTTAATGCTAAGAAGAAATCGGTCGAGACAATCATCAATTTAAAAGACATGGTCAAGTCTTTATTAATTACTTTTCATGACAAAACTCTAGGTAAGTGGCCGGAAAAGATAATCTTTTATAGAGATGGAGTGAGCGATGGTCATTTTTCAGAAGTTCTAGAAAAGGAATTAACAGCTATAAGAGATGCATGTAAAGAGATAAGTAAGAGTTATCAACCAGCGATTACGTTTGTCGTAGTTCAAAAGAGACATCATGTCCGTTTCAGACCAGAAGATCATAGGGATGGAGCTAGACCGGAAGGAAATGTACCACCAGGAACAGTTGTGGATACTGAGATTGTGCATCCAGTGCACCGAGATTTCTATCTTTGCAGTCATTTAGGATTGAAAGGTATGTTATTTACGCCCTCTTGTAACGAACTTGGTGATTAAATTTGCATCTCGGATAGAAATAAGGGATCTAAGCCGAGATTCCTGATTTAGCCGAGTATTTAGTCAAAAAAATCAACCGTATAACAATATATTTTGTTTAAAAAAAACATTAATAATTATTTATTTATCAATAAGTTTAGTCATTATTAAAAAATAATCAAAGCTTAGCTAAATTATTGTTATTGGTTTAAGGGTGAAAACTGTTATAGCTATCCATTAGAAATATTCAAGACAAATAAAAGACTAACAACTATAAAAAAATAAATAAAACTGTAAAGTTGAAAAAAAGAGAAATAGAAAAAGAAAATACTTCTAATTATTAAAACAAAATTTTAATACTAAAAATAATATTTTTCGGAAAAATAGTATTCATAAAATGCTAAAAGTGATATAGGCTATAGGAAAAGCTTCTAAATTACGAGCTATTATGAAAATGCCCTTAAAAGAGATTAGATACAAAAATGAAACAAAAAAGGATTTTAATTTTTAGGCAGAAAGTTTAAAACTGAGCATTTCAGTTTTCCACGCATCGTATTTTCAAGAAAAAGCGAAGGAAAAAAAAATAAATTTAATAGAAACCCTCTTAATTGCAATGTCATAATAAGAACAAAAGTTTTTTTGAAAAAGGAAAAGCTAGAATAAATCAAAACAAGAATCGCTATTGATTTTTAAACAAAAAATTCAGCTCTCAAAATCTCAATTTAAATTTTTCACTTTGCTGTATTTTTTTTTTTTTTTTTAACGAACGATAAAAAAATAACGTTTAAACAAACTTCTAAAAAAAAATGCTGCCCCATAATAAATCGTTGATAAAAAAAAAGGTTAAGAAAAAAAAAATTCTTAATTTTTAAAATATAACTTTAACGTTGAAAATCACAGTTTTTTCATGTTACCGGTTATCTGTTTTACCGTACCAGGAAAAAATTGATAATAAGAGAATTAAGTCTGTTAGAGCCCCGTTTTAATCCTGCTCTGTTATAAAAACGAAGAAAAAAATATGTTTAATAAAGCAAACAATTCTTAAAACAAAAAGTTTTCATAAAACGACAAAATTCAAAATATTCAAACAGCGCTTGAATATAAAAAAAAATTAGTACTACAAAACTCGAGGTTCAGTATAAAGTAATCTAGTTTCAATTCGTCAAATTTCGCTCTTTCATTTGTCTTTCAGAACATAAATTATCGAAATTTAGAACTTAATACGTGTAAAAACTATTTCCTATAGTAAATAATACAATTTTAGATAACGTTTTATTCAGGGTTGAGTTTTTGCCGTCAATAACTGGTTTTTGACATGACAGAGGTAAAAACCTTGTTTTAAAAACCGTCAAAAACCTACTGTTTTCTTTAATTTATGGCATATAGCGGACAATATATTATTTTCACATAATTGGCTTTATAAATGAATGTTGTAAATGATTGCTATTAATTTTGCAACTATATACATGTATTCTTATAGAAGGATGTACATTCATATAGAAATATTGTAATATACTTATTGAAAATAGTGATACTTAATTTTATCATTATAGCTTGATATGCAAAGGATTCAAAATTTTGCACTTCTTAATTGTTAGAAATAAACAAACAAACAAAAAAGCTTGGAACTATTAATAAATTCAAGAACTAAAAAGAAGAATTTAATTTTGGCATTTCTTAAATATTAGAAATAAGCTAAACAAAACTTTCAAAACTTGTAACTACTAACAAACTCTAAGTCAGGAATGACTTGACATTCATCTGTAATGTAATATGCCAAACAAAATGATGCTTGGAAATGTTGAAAATTTTGTTTAGTATCCTAATATTTAACTTCAAATAGTATGTTTTGATATCATGTTGGGAAAATTCACGAATCTGTTCTGAAATATCTTTTAACAACTTTTTTTCTAATTTTATTGCCCAAAAATGAATTAATTTTAAATTATAAGCAGTTAAACTCAAATAAAAATACAGTTTTACCAAAACTATGGGTTTTTGACAGAGGGTTTTTTGACATGACGGTAAAAACCATGGTATATAAACCGGTAAAAACTGCCATGTATCAAAAACTTGCCAACCCTGGTTTTATTAAATCAATTCTAATCCCCCCCCCCTCCCAAAAAAAAGAAGAAACTATCAAAAAATACTTTTCCTAACATTTGGCCAAATGTGTGGCCAACCGAATATTCGGCAAACTAGCCGAATACAAAATAGCTGCCGAATATTCGTTGCATCCCTTATAAAAAGTGTCGTTTACTGAGCGTAAAAGCAGCCAATCGTATATTTCTGTCTTCTATTTCCTTCCTCTCAATTTTTGGAACACCATCCTTCATTTTTTATATCATTCTCTTGGGTTTTTCAAATCTTCTGTCACGTGTTTGAGCTTTTAATTTATTTTCCATATGAGATTAACACATTTTTAATTCGTTATTAATAGTTTCTAATTGCTATAATTTTTAGGAACAAGCAGACCAGCTCATTATACCGTCCTGGCAGACGACAGTGATTTTTCAGCAGAAGATTTTCAGAAGCTTACATATTATTCGTGCAACATATCATTCCGATGTTCTAAAAGCATATCGATTCCTGTGCCTGTTGCCTACGCCGATTTAGCTGCTTATCGTACAAGACTACGATTGGCAACACTCTCAGACGATGCTAAACAGAAACAGATGGATAGTCCAAATATACTAAGGGAAGCTCTCAGTGCTGTTGAACTCTCAAAACCGGTCGAACATTCGATGTATTTTGTTTGATCTCTAGTAACAATACCTAGAATGAAATCTTCAGTAGTTTTGATAAATTTTCGTTTATTTCAAGGAATTGTTTTAATAGTTAAATTTTTTTAAAATGCACTAGTTAAAGTATTGCCAATACTAATTTTAAACATTTGAACTATAAATATATTTTAAATGAATTACAGCGCTGTTGAACTTCCAAAATCGGTCGAACATTCAATGTATTTTGTTTGATCTCTAGTAACAATACCTAGAATAAAAACTTCAGTAGTTTTGATAAATTTTCGCTTTATTCAAGGAATTGTTTTAATTGTTTTGGTAAGTTTTTTTTAATGCATCAGTTAAAGTATTACCAATACTAATTTTAAACATTAGGACTATAAATATATTTTAAATGAATTACAGTGCTGTTGAACTTCCAAAATCGGTCGAGTAGTTTTTATAAATTTTCGTTTATTTCAAGGAATTGTTTTAACAATTTTGGTAAGTTTCTTTTAAATGCACCAGTTAAAGTATTTCCAATACTAATTTTAAACATTTGGACTAAGAATATATTTTAAATGAATTACTTTGTATTCCTTATAACTCCTGCATTATTTAAGGCTTCCTTTTAATTATTTATATTTAGTGACTTTCCTACTGTGAAATTAGTATTAATTACAATGTTCAATATATTGAACTTCCAGAATTGATTGAACACAGGGTAATTTGTATATTACATGAACTTTAATTATTATGCATAAGACTTACATTTTAAGATATTCTGTATGTTTTTTAAAAAAAATTGTTATGTTTAGAATAATTATATTTAAAGGTTTTGGTTAATTTAAGTGCAGTTTATTTTTTAAGTGTTGCCAATTAACGAAACTGGAACTTGTTGATGGTAAAAGCTTGTTTAAGCTATTTTTAAAAATCTCCAGTGAATTTTCATTCATTTTTTTTATACAAATTGCGATCGATACGCATGCATTATGAGAAGTATCTTTTCAATTATTTAAATTTAGCACTTTTTATATAGCGATACAAATATGCTAATAATTTAAGTGCAATTTATATTCCGAGCTTCTAAAACTGATTGAACATAAGTATTTTTCTATACTAGATCTTTTAAAGCAGTGATATATTCACTGATTACTTATGGCATTTTACAAGTTTTAATGTCTTGTTTTAGATAATTAGAAATTTAAATCAGTGTGTAAATGATATTTTAAATCTTACTTAAGATTTATTTTCATAATGGTTGTGAATTTATTTAAGAATGATACCTAAATAACTATTTAAAGTTTCATAAGTGTTTGCTATGCTGTGAATGCAGAAAAGTATTTATTGTATCTTTGAATATGTGACGCTCTAAATTTTTTGTAACTAATCAGTATATTGACTGCCAATTCAGTGAGAACTAATAAAAGGATTTGTGATTATTATTGAATGAATTCATTTTTATTATGCCTCTGTTTTGTTGTGTAATAAGAGGGTGTCTATTAGAAGTTCTGAATCTAACATAGATTATGTATGCCATATAAGATGCAATCTGTGCTTTTCTGAAAGGCAGTGTTTAACGAAATCAAACGAAACAAAAATATTCTTTGGTAGATTTTTCATGGAGTCAACAACAAGGATTTTTATCTGATTTGTAAAAATTATCGGTATGTACTTTTTCTTGCTTTAGAAATTAATTTCAAACTATTAAAATTCTATTACATAGAAGTAGCTATGATAATTTTTTAAAAACTAGTTTTTTTTCACAAAATTATTATTAAAAAGAATGTTAAATAACCAAATGTTGTTAGATTTCAAAAATTGTAGCTACTGTAATCCAGGTAAAAAGCTGATTTCTTGTTGAAAAAAAATCTTTCTAGGGTGCTAAAATAAAGCTATATATTTTTTATTTAAAAAGCTGATACTATTTAATCAAAAATTTTGGTGTAGTTTGATGAGTCCTTTAACTAGTAAAAAAAAAAGACCAAATGACTGACTGGTAACTTTGATTTCCACATCTGGTAACTGAATCCGATGTCTTTTTCTTTCTGTGAAGTTACAAGTAACTTCACCGCAATAAATTGGGAAGTTACTAGTAACTCACTAATTTCACTCGTTCGAGTCAGGTCTCGGTTTCATAAATGCATTCGTACAGCATCTGGATGGGGGGGAAATAAAAATCTGTCACTTAAATGTCGCCGTTGCAGATAATTACTACGTTATTATTGCTGTCACATCGATGTAAAGTGGATAACGGTAATAAACCTTTAAAAAAAAACATCGATGAAAAGTGGATAACGGTTGTAATAAACCTTTTTAAAAAACATCGATGAAAAGTTGATAATGGTTGTAATAAACTTTTAAAAAGAAACATCGATGAAAATTGGATAATGGTCGTAATAAACCTTTTAAAATAAAACATCGATGAAAAATGGATAATGGTTGTAATAAACCTTTGAAAAAAGAAGAAAAAAAACTAAGTCAAGAAATGAAGTACCATAACGCAAAAAGTACTGAAATGTTTTTTAGCTCATTCAGGTCTTCAACTAACTCATCTTCAGACATTTATCTTCGAAATTTTTCTTCAGACATGTTATTCACGAGATAAGGTGAGAATACTTTTTAAAATATCGTTATCGCAATATTTAAAAATATCAATATATAACTATAATATATTGCCTAATTGTAGTCAACGCTGAATGGGAATAGCAGTCCAGTAATCACGGCTAAAATAAGGGCAAAAATTATAAATATATAAAATACCAAAATATTTTAAAAACTCCTCGCTTCCCACTTTTTTGAGGGACAAAAGGGGAATTTTTTGAAGGGGGAGGGGTATGAGACTTTCTCTGGACAGGCAAAGCATTACATCTAATATATATTTTTTTACGCAGATTTTAACGTAGCTAATAAATTAATCTCGAAAAGATTGAACAAATAGTTTAGAATTTATAAGGGTTTTACGTACAAAAGGTACATTTTTGTACGTATTTATGCATATAACATTGCTATCTAAACCAGAGGAGTTTTTGGTATCCTTTGTAAGGACATAAAGCTTTTTACGAAAACAAAAATAGGATATTAATTTTTCCGGAGAAAAAGTCTTAATTTTACTGGAGTAATGAAAGAAGAAAAGTATTAAAAATTTGAGCCAAGTTAGATAAATTGCACAACAAAGGAAAAACAAAGCTTTTTATGAAGAAAAAAAAACAATTGAATATTACTTTTTCCGGAGAAAAAAATCTTAATTACACTGAGCTAATGAGAGAAGAAAATTTGAACTAAGCTAGATAAATTAATTTTGAGTTTATATTGGTAATTAAAATTACATTATAATATTTATATTCCTCTGAAATTTTTAGCGTTACTTTCTTTTTCCAAGGAATGTTTGATGTCCTTACTGTATGAGTCAATCAATGATTAACTTTATATCTACCTAGAGATAACGGCAATATTTTTATCGCTTTATTGGGGAATTTCCCTTTTTCAAAACGAAAATACGAACTGAAATCATTTCGTTTTTGTAGCAACATTTCAGTCTTCAGCGTTACTATCTGCATTGAAATTGAAACTGTGCTCTATGCCGTCTTATTTTGTTGTGAGTATGTTACGTGTTTTATTTTATACAGTCTCTGAAATAGCTTTTTTTTTAAGTAGATCAATAATTAAAAAGAGTTTAGTTTAGTTTAAATAACCTTTTTAAGCATCTGAAATTAAATTTCAGTTTGGATCCATAAATTTTATTTCATTATATTTTTTCAAGTATTGTTCAAGTGCATAATTCGTTACATTTTATTTAAATATTTGCATATTCTTATTCTTTTAATTTTTTTGACTAATTTGACCTTTAACTTAATTTAACTTTTGTGAGAAGAAAAGCTTAGAATTTAAACTTTTACTAAAAATTTCATTTAAATATGATATTTGCATATTATGTTTCTTATTCTATTAATTTTTTTGACTAATTTGACCTTTAACTTTTGTGAGAAAAAAAGCTTAGAATTTAAACTTTTACTAAAAATTTTATTTAAATATGATATTTGCATATTATGTTTCTTATTCAATTGATTTATTTTTTTTTCTCACTAATTTAAACTTTAACATTAAATTTAACTTTTGTACCCCAAACTATAAGTAATAGTTGAAAGCAGAGTTTTACTTACAGAATATATTAGAAGAAAGTATAAACTGATATTTTACATTAAATATTTTTTTAAAAGAACTAACAACTACTTAAACTTCATTACCTTTTTTTTAGTTAGTTTTTATTATTATTTACAAACTAGCTCAATACCCGTTATTCGTTCGGGGTGAATAAAAAAAGAAAAGAATCAATAAAATCAAAGAACAAATAATAAGTATACTGAGAAACACAACTCAACCATGCTCAAAACTGAAAGCCATATACCGACACAATTTAAGAGCTTGATGTAAGGACCAGGTGAATGACATTTTTAGGGGAATTAATGAATTGGAGAAAGTAATGTCAATATGGGTATGTTTAATGTCACAGAACTGTTTTTGCTTTCACTTTTATCTTAACATAACTAATCCATATTAGTTTTTAGTATTCTTGAGTGATTTTTATTTCAAATTAGGAAGTAGTAAATAGAATGAAGCAAGGAATTATTAGTCTCACTTTCTAATAAATTGGTAATAAAATAATTCGGATACAACTTCTTTTTTCGTTCTTAAAATGTCATTTACCTGGTTCTTCCACTAAGTTTTTCAATTAATATAGCTAAAATGATTTAAATTTTTTTATTTAATATTATATGTTGTAATCTTCGGTGGCTTTACGTTATTGTTGTAAGCAAATCTCGGTGTTTGTTATTCATACCATTGGAATAAAGATAAAATGTATTTAGCATCACTTCGCATGATGCTATTGCTCGCGGTCAATTCATGATAGCTAAAATTTACCACTATTAAATAAAGAATTCAAATTTTTAAAGCAATTACTATTGTATTATTGAGGTTCACCGAAAAAAAGCTCAATCGTTTTGGGTTCCATAGCTGAAAAAAATTGGGAACCGCTGGGTTAATCACCCAGGAGTTACTTTTTTGGCATAAATTATGTCTAAGGATTAGTTTCTCTCAAAATTGACAGTGATAATACGTTTCAAACATTCGTTTGATAATGTAAATTTTTTTATTTTTAAGCACAACTCGAAAGTAATTTTTTTTGCACTGTCAGAGAGTAAATGGTTTGTTAAATTGATTTTGTTGCATTCTGCAAATAGTTTATAAATATAGCTAAAACACTATTTTTTTCCCCTTGGAATCTCAAAACATTTTAAGTTTCAATACTTTTACCGCATTTTGTATTGCAATTCTAAATTTTACCATTAAATAAAAAAAAAAAGTTTTCCAGCATGGACTTTTTTTTTTAAATTTTATGATTGATTTCTTCCCCTCAGAAAATAAAGCAAAGGTGGCAAGCTAGATGGTTCGTAAGAAATGATACAATACACTATTACGTTAAAATAGATGCATTAGACAAAACGTATATCTAAATTAAAGAACAAATTCTACGAAAAAGTCACCTCTTTCTCTGCAGCAAATTTCAATGAAATATTTCTATTTGAAAATTTAACTGAAGACAAGAACATCAGACCAATAGCAGCATACTATTGCAGTGATGTATCATATTCCCGACATCATTAGCATATACATAACCTCATTTTCATCATATCTGCTTAGCTAAAGCTCATACTTTTACAATATAGTCTTATCACCCTACTGCATACTTATCATCCTACACAGTCAGAACCTCAATGATCCACATGAATAATCCTTTACTTCATTTGTATTTCAAAACCTCATCGAAGCACCACACAGATCAAGCTCAAGATGAATGGGAAAAGGGCCGCAAGCGGCCTGAGGTGCCAGGTATTTTATACAGTTTAAGTGCTTTTGTAAGCTAAAGTAGTAGGTTACAATATCCACTTGATAATAACAAATATATACTACCTTTTTTTTCCATGTAGGTGTTTCTTATATATAGACTATTTTTAGTGGAGAGGTATTAATAAGTGAAAAGAACTATTCCGCTATTAATTAAAGTAAAACGGGATGTATTAAATGTAATTAAGAAAAATGTACTGCAACTCAGAAAACTTTAAAAGGTTATCGTTAAGAACAAATTTGCACGTTTGTAATATTGTCCTGGAATCATTAAAATTGAGAGTTAGATATAAATTGTACAAATATATAGCTATGCTATAACTTCCTATACTAAGATCGCAAATTTATTGTTGCTGAACAACCTTGTCGGAATATCATCTCTTCACATTTAAAGTGGTAACAAAATGCATAATTTAATAGTTGTAGCTAGGTTTAATAAAATTGATTAAAACGCTTTTGACCACAACTACGTATGAATAAATACATAAAAACCCTAACATGCTTTACAAACATTAAGGGATTATAAAGTTGAATTAATGTTTGCTTATTCATATTTAATGGATATTAGGGTCCTGGTAGAGCTTGCAGTTTTAATTCCATTATTACATTGTACCACTATCAGAAAGCGTAAGAAATGACAGGTGTGTATCTTTAACATAGCCTCACAAAGCCAGCTGACTTCAAAGTACCAAGAGTTCGAAGTGCCCATTTTAAAATTTTATACTAGGACTACTAAGCTCTTAGATTAGCGAGTGAAATCCGATCGTTTAATCAAAAGCTAAAAAGTTGTTTCGCTGCACTGTACAAAGAACAAGTCAATAATATTTTCCTGAAGATTAATTGAATCTTGGTAAATATACAACAAGACATCTTAAATGTTCCAACTTCAGTTTTAAAATCACTTAATTCTTTTTTTATTTTTATTCAGGCTACTCAAGTGAAACTACCATAAACAAATGAAAGCGTTCTATTAGAGCTATGGCTGGCTCGAAAGAAAATCCAATTATAAGAATTAAAATTCTTAGTGCTCCAGATGAAGCTTATTCCCAAGTTTCTGATTACAGACGAAGTCTTCAGTTAATCGACAGAATTAATCGTTCTGACAATATGGTAATTACCACAGGATTTAGAATTCCTAGTGCTCCGGATGAAGCTTATTCCGTAGTTTCTGAATACAGCCGAAGACTTCAGTTAGTCAACAGAATTTATCGTCCTGACAGGATAGCAATTACTACAGGACTTCCAGCGAAACAAGCTCCTGGTGGACTAGGAAGAAAGATAAATTTGATTTCTAATTTGTTCACTATTATTCTTCCACGGGAAAGAAATATATATCGATATGAAGTAAAGATAGCAAGTTTTACTCCTGATAAAACATGCCTAACACCAACTAGTTGTAAAAATACTCTAGTTAATCGTAAAATCATAAACCGAATGTTAGACACCAATGATAATTTTCGCAACTCGTATGCTGTTTACGATGGTAAGAGCCTGATATATACTTCATCTCCTTTACAATTGGAATTTCCGTTCGAAAGTGATAAAATTACTGTTGAAAATGAAAATCTGAAAAAGATTGGTACTTTCAAAGTATACATTAAACCCGTAGAAAGTGAAAATGGTCCGGAAGAAAATGATGCTCATGATATGGAAGAAAACGACTATACTATACAATTAAGAGTTTTGCGGGAGCTGTTCAGAAGAAATATAAGTAATGTAAATGGCATCCAGGAGGCGCTGGTGGCTCTTGAAACAATATTCAGACATTCTCCTGCTTTGAAATACACTCCAATTGGCAGTAATTTCTTCCGTACAAATATATGCTCTCCATTAGATGATCAGATAGGCCCTCAATTAGTTGGTAAAGTAACGTTGTTTGGCTACCATCAAAGTCTTCGTTTGGGCCAATGGAACATTATGACCAATTTGGACACCAGTGCAACAACGTTCTTCACTAAACAACCCCTTGTTGAGTACATTGCTAAGTTACTTAGAATTCCGCAAAGTGAATTATCTTGCATATCTGCATTGAGAAATGACCAACTCCAGTTATTACAGAGTAAGTTAAAAAATTTAAAAATCGAAACATACCATCAGAGATCTAAACTTACATTGAAACACAGTATCTTCAAAATCACAGAGAAAAACGCATGGCAGATACAATTCCTCAAGAAAACAAGAACAATCATTTTGGACGAAGAAACTCAAGAATCAAGAACGATCATAGAAAGAAAGACTGTTACAGTTCACGAATATTTTAGAGAAAAATATAATATAAATTTGGCCTTCCCTCACTTACCTTGTGTACAAGTGAAACCAAAAAGTCAAAGAATATATCTTCCGATTGAGCTTTGTTATATTCCTGAAGGGCAGCACTATAAAAATGAGTTGAGCGATGACGAGAAGCGGGAAATGATTAAATTTACAGCAGATAATCCCGCTAGCAGGTTCCACAAAATAGTTAACATCAGAGATAAATGGGCCAATTACGAAGAAGACGAGTATTTAAATAATTTCGACATTGTCGTTGAACGAGACCCTGTACGTTTGTCTGGGCGCGCCATGCAAGCTCCAAACCTAAATTATGGAAATAGAAAAATTCAACCCAGAGGTGGATCGTGGAACATTAGAGATTTACAGTTTTATGTACCCTCCAATATTCGATCTTGGATTTTGCTTAATCTTGCTGAGCGGCATTGTAGATTTAATGATTTGAAAAACTTTTCCGATCAGTTGCAAAGAATAGGTAGAGCAGCCGGTTTGAATCTTGGACAACCTTCTGATATTAAAAGCATTGATGGTTCTAGATATGTCAATCTTCACAGAACACTTACTGATGCACGAAAAAAACAAGTCCAGCTGGTGGTGGTTGTGATACCTTTTAAAGATAAAACGATATACAGAAATGTCAAACAAATAGCTGAAGTCAAACTCGGTCTTCAGACGCAGTGCATCGACCATAACAATGCGAGAAAATGCAATCCTTCTCTTTTACATAATTTGTGTCTCAAAATCAATGCTAAAACTGGCGGAATTAACCACGTTTTAACGCAAGGAGAAATTCCAAAGATAATGGCTCAGCCTGTTATGATAATAGGAGCTGATGTGTCCCACGCAGGAGTGACAGATAAAAGTGGAATATCAGTAGCAGCTGTTGCAGGGAGTCTAGATATGATACTGTCACGTTTCGCCGTTGAATATAGACTGCAAAAAACTCCTGGAGCCAATAGGAGGTGTACTGAAATCATTCTTGAGTTAAAGGATATGGTGAAAGCATTGTTAGAGGTTTTTTATAATTGTACGATGGGGAAAAAACCAGAGAAAATAATTTTTTATAGAGATGGAGTGAGCGATAGTTACTTCCAAGAAGTCAAAGAGGAAGAAGTAAATGCCGTGCGACGCGCGTGTATGGAGTTGCAAAGTGATTATCAACCAGCTATTACGTTTGTCGTAGTTCAAAAGAGACATCACGTCCGGTTTAGACCAGAAGATTTCAGGGATGGAGCCAGACCAGAAGGAAATGTACCACCAGGAACAGTTGCGGATACTGAGATTGTGCACCCATTACACAGAGATTTTTATCTTTGTAGTCATCTAGGATTGAGAGGTAAACTATCTTTTATGATCTCTTATTTCAACTTAATAAAGAATAATTTAAATAAGCACTTTTGCTACTTTTAAATTTCAGAGCAATGGTGTGCGTAAAGCCACCATATATGTGTGTTTAAATGATTTAAATGAACTAGGTTGTAACAAATAAAATACATAAGAGTGTGGTAAATAGAGGAATGCCAACTGCTTCGCTTCCTGCAAAAGACTTAAAAGAGTGGTAAAGATCAAAAAACTAAACTTTGCAGAATTCGGTTACCAGCCCATATTTTAGGAGGCTCAACATGAGATTATAATAAATAATGGCCGTTTTAGGTGAGTATTTGAGTAATTTAGAAGCAGTGGTGGTTAAAATCATCACAAAATGAGTTTGCTGAACCAAATACCGCACTTATAAATTTTGCACCACAAAAGAAAATTTTTTGTTTTTCAGCACTAATTTATAATTTAGTGACCTTTTTAGTGATTTGTGACTAATTTAGTGATTTGTCCGTTTTTAAGAGATGGCTCTGCTGTTATGAATGTTTCATAGTGACAGCTGGTTTCGGTGGTTTCAGAGAGGTTAAACATCTGTCAATAATATTCAGTTTTCTATCGCTTTGAGTTTCATACAAAAACCCGGTTTTTTACTTTGTTGAATATGTCAAGTTTTGTAGTAACGAAGCACCATTTGCGGAAGGTTTTATGTTTCTGCTTTAATTGGAAGGAAATTGCAGCTGAAGTGCATCGAATTCTCGTAGAAGTTTATGGTAACATTGCTCCAACTGATAAATCATGTAGGGAATGGTTTCGACGTTTCAAGAATGGTGAATGGTAAGTGAAGAATGGTGAATAGTTTTTTTACACTATGTGCTGCTACAACCTATTGATTCCATTACGGGCGATCGTATAGGCTACAATTGATTCGTTTAAGCCGTGCATTACGAGAAAAACGACCAGAATACGAGCAAAGACATGACAAAGTTATTCTTCCGCCTATGTTTTTTAATTTTTTAAAATTTATTAAAATGTATTTTTTAAAATTTATTTTCAAAAAAATTTTTTTAAAGGGGCCCCTTATTATTGGCGTAGTAGATGGCCTAGTCTGGCCTAATGGGTAATCCAGCCCTGTCTTGCCCTGAATATAGCAACTCTGAAAATGTCACTTACCTGGTTCATCCACTACTCTCTTTAATTATCAACAATTAAGAAATCCCACAGTTTGATACCTTTCCTAGGCAACTTTTTACAGCATAATTTACCTGAATTCAAATTTTACGTGAATTTCAAAACACTTCTTAACTTTGATGACTGATTTTTAGGAACCAGCAGACCTGCGCATTACACGGTGTTGGAGGATGACAGTGAAATCTCAGCTGATGATCTTCAAAAATTGACATATTATCTATGCTATACTTCACTCCGACATTCCAAAAGCACATCCGCACCGGTACCCGTGACATACGCTGAACTAACTGCCAAGCGTACACTACTGTGGTTGTCCGCATTGCCTGAAGATCTGAGAGAAAAACAAATTGAGAGCCAATGGAATTCTGCAGGAGACACTGGCTGCTGTAGAACTTAATGAATCATTTAGGAATTCCATGTATTATGTCTGAAAACAACTGCTCCGTGTTTTAATGGGATTGTTTGAGTATGAGCTGAAATAATTAATTTATCTGCATTCGTAGAAAAACATTGTGATAAATATGAATAATATGAAAAATAATAATTATTTAAAAAATAGTAATAAACTTTGTTAATATGTTATGAATAAGACTATTGATGCTAACCCAACCCTAGCAACAATTTTATCTTGGCCCCAGTTGAGCTCAAAATTGGCTCAATATAGGTCCTATAAGAGCGTGCACAGAGGGACCAATATTGGAATGTTTAGATTTTTTACATTGGTCCTAGAATGGCATATATAGGGCTTACATTGGCCAATATTGAGCCTATATTTACCTATATCAGAGGTGGCCAACCTGCGTCTCGCGAGCCACTCTTTGATGGATTATTTGTGGCTTTCGATAAATGTACCCGAGTTTCCCTTCAATTTTTGTGATATTGTATTTTAAAAAGTTATTATCGCTCCCTATGTGTTTCAAAATGTCTTTTAAATTACTGAGAACAAGTATGAAAGACTAAGTGCAACGTTGTTCAATTCAAGGTGAGTTTTCCATT
The DNA here is from genome assembly GCF_982258835.1 of Parasteatoda tepidariorum. Classification (NCBI taxonomy): domain Eukaryota; kingdom Metazoa; phylum Arthropoda; class Arachnida; order Araneae; family Theridiidae; genus Parasteatoda; species Parasteatoda tepidariorum. Next base: position 74,090,726 of record NC_141759.1, on the reverse strand, counting down.
TCCAATATTAATTATGACACAAAAAGCATCTGGAGAGTTAGAATTAATCGAGATGCAAGAAGATCAAGCTCTACAATTAAAATGTAAGTCGAGGTCGATTACTGAATTTTGGAAATTTGAACCAGAATCGAAGTATTCTGAATTAAAAAAGGCTGATTGTAGAATTATTTCAATATTCGGAACAAAGTACTTATGTGAATCATTTAATTCCACTTTAAAATTCGTGAAATCCAAAAACCGATCAGTATTAACTAACCAGCATCTGAAAGAATTACTGAGAAGTGCTGTCACCAATTATTCACCAAATTTTAAAGAATTATCAAGTAAAATAAATGTGTTTAATTTTTAATATTTAAATTCAATACACATATTTTGTACTTTTGCTTATATGTTCTCAATAAATATAATTTATGCAAAAAAAAAAAAAAACATTTTAAGACATTTTTTGCATACGTTTTAAAAATACGTATTGAACTGCGGCTCGCGAAAAATTTCAAATTTTTAAAAATGGCTCGACTATTAAGGAGCTTGGCCACCCCTGACCTATATATTGTTCGGAAAGTTTTTTCCCAACAGAGGACTTCACTGCATTTTATTGCAGCTAACTTCACAATTAAGTCATTATAAACTTTAAACGCTGATATACTTACGTAAAGAAATTTGTGCCGTTGCGTTAGTAATCTATGATTTGCTTCTCAAACGTCGATAAAATTATACATTTTTGTTCGGTTATCCACAAAAATTTCCCAACCGTAAAACCCCTATTTCAAAGAAGAGGTCAACAATCTCTCTTTTGCCAGCAAAGAACAAAAATTTTATGAACTAGGAATCATGCTACAGCCAGAAAAATGGAGAAAAGTATCGGACCAAAGTGGACAATGTACAATTTAATAAAATATTTATTCGCTATAAGAAAATCATCTTTCATTTTCATGAAAATAAAACGAAATTACTTTCCAAGCAACTCAAAAAGTTTTTAAAAGAATGCACTCAGTGATTTATGCAAATGAACATCAACTTACGAGTTCATTAGATTAAATAGTTTATTAAAAAAAGAATAATATTTATTAGAGAAGTTTAAAATATGTTGTAGCGTATCTACCACTACAAAATTACAACTACATTTCACTAGTATATAACACATGTTAACTCGGTTCTATGTCGAGTTCGAGGCCGCTGCTTGATGTTTTGATGCGGGATTCTGGAAAGCCGATGATTTCTTTCTTAGGGAATTGGTAAAGTTATATTTGATCTACAACAACGACTGTTGTGTCCAGATATTGCAGTGACAAAGTTTTGTGCCACAAAATGTGATGCCTATTTGAAAACAGACTTATTTGTTTACTACTACCATTGGAGTGTATCACGCTAACTTCTACAATTTGTGTTTACGATTTGGATTGCAAATTTCAGTTTCAATAGTGCTTACGTCATCAATTATAGTGGGCGTCTCACGAAAACTTGAAATAAATTAATAGTGTGAATTATGACTACAAAAGCTGATTATTTGTGTTTATTTGCAAACATTTGTGCATTCTGAAACTTTTATGGTCACGGCACCAAACAGAGCTTCATAGTGCGAGTTGCACTAAGACAATTTTGTTTTCTTGTCAGCATAAAGTGTATGCCGAACTACAATTTTATTTACAGGTTATAATTTTCGAGCAGCGGTAGCTGCATTTATTCCAAGGTAATGTCTAATACAATTCAAATCAGTGAAAGTGCTGTTCCCAGCTGGGTAATGGACACTATGGATATACTAAAGCAACAACTTCAACAACAAACCGAACTCAACAAAACTCTATCTCAGCAAATAAATGACATCAAAACAGTTTTTGAAACTAAGATGATCACACTGCAAGAAAGTATGGATAAGATCCAAGCTGAAAATGATGAATTAAAAAAAGAAAATAGACATCTACAAAAAATCAACAAACTGAATGCAGAGTCAGAAATAATAATCCCAAGCAATCCCATGATATCCATAGCCACTCCAGTAAAGAAAAATAAAAATCGAAGGAAATCATCAACAAAAGCCAATACGAATAACAACCAACAAAAAACAATCAGTGACGAAGGAAAACAACAAGCAGTTACAAAAAGAACCAGATCAACCAGTTCGGAGGAAGATGAACCCACCAACAAAAAATTTCCCAATGCGAAAAATTTTATTCCAATTCAAAAACAACAAGCCAACACCACAGCAGCTCAAGATGGAGCCACCATACGGCAGACATCAATAGCGACCACCTCTAAGGAATGCCAGCATGGGGAACCGCCCGCTACATCCGAACCTAGGAGAAACCAACTGAACCAGCCTAATGACGTCATTGAAGAAGCAATGGAAGAAACAACAGATTTTCAATACCAGAGAGCAAGCAAACCCAGGATTCCACCGATAATAATAAAAGATAACAGCGTACAATGGCTAAACCTAAAGAAGAAGCTTCAAGACCAGCAAATAACCAGTTTTGAAGGTAAACACACAGGAGAATATTTAAAATTACATTTTTTCGAAATTGATATGAGACGTCGTGCCATAGATATACTGGATGACTTACAGATAAAATACCATACTTTCCAATTAAATGAAGAAAAGCCAATCAGAGTTGTCATTAAAAGTATTCCGGTAGAAATTACAGAAGAACAAGTGAAACAAAACCTCATATTATATGGATTCACTCCGAAAAAAGTTACGCAGATGACAAAATTTACTGAGCAAGGCAGGACAAAATTACCTCTACATATTATCACATTAGACAAAACGGAACAAAATAAAGATATCTTCTACCTAACCCGATTCATGGATCTTGTTGTCTCAGTAACGAGTTACAAAGGGCGCCGAGGACTCACACAGTGTCATAGATGTCAACAATATAACCACGTCCAGGCCAGCTGCAGACATACACCTAAATGTTTGAAGTGCGGTCAGGAGCACCTAACTCATCTCTGTCAGAAAACCAAAGATACTCCAGCAACATGTGCCAACTGTGGTGGACCACACCCGGCCAACTACAAACAGTGCCCAAAATATCCGACTCTCAAGATCAACAGCTTCAACAATCAAAACAACAGAATTACTCCTGGCAGCACAAACAGCTATGCAAAAATCGTAAAATCAGCATATCAACCAAATACCAGCAATAATCTACAAACAGACATAACCATCATCAAGGAAGCAAAATCACTACTATCAGAGCTCAAGCTCTTTGTGAACTTTTTACAAAGCAACGAAAGCTTTAACATGTTCAAGAAAATCCAAAAAGTAGTTTACTCAGAGGAACAAGAAGCAATAGATTCAGAATACTAAGATCAACACTGAAACCAACCATCAATATTTATTTTTGGAACGCTAATGGTATAATCGAAAAACAGCATGAACTAAAAAACTTTATAATAGAACACAATCCTGATATATTCATAATAACAGAAACTCATCTAAATGCAACCCAAAATCTTAAAATAGCCAACTATACAGTCTACAGATGTGATAGAAGGTACAGAGGGGGCGGCGTAGCACTTCTAGCAAAAACCAACTTATTAACAACAGAATATAACTCAAAAAATGATAATGGATATGAGCAAATTTCTATTTTATTAAGCTACAGAAACAAGAACATCAAAATCACAGGAATTTATAATTCTCCAAAAAATAAATTAACAGATAATGATATGAACCTCCTATTTCCAGCCACCCTAGATACAATAGTTGCAGGTGACTTTAATTCCAAACATCCAGTATGGGGCTGCAACAACTTCAATCACAGTGGTTCAAAATTGAAAGATCTTATTAGCAAATATCAATTAACAGTAGTAGCACCAACAACTCCAACTTACATTCCAAATCGGATTAACCATAGTCCGGACATACGCAATAACAAACATGCATGTTCCAATGCTCGCCTGCGCTCATAACCATTTGTCATCAGATCATCTGCCAGTTCAACTGCTCGTTGGGGAAACCATAGAACAATCTGAGAAACCAAATTATAAAACTGACTGGAACCATTTTCAAAATACTCTTACAATTAATGGAACAGACCTACCATCCTTGGAAAACGAAACTGCAATAGAAAACTATATACAGCAAATCCAGAATGAAATAACAGATGCTTTTAAAAACGCTTCCACAGAAACCAAGTATATTGCTCATCATTACAGATTACCACCTGAAATAAAGAATATAATAAGATTAAGGAACTCGCACAGGAAATGGTACCAAAGAACTTACGACCCAGCACACCTGGACTCAATAAAACAACTCAATAACCAGATTAAAAAGCACAGTAAAAAATATAAAAAACAACTGTGGCAGGCAAAAATCGCCTCCCTCTGCACTACCAACAACTCTATATGGAAAATGGCCAAGAAACTGAAAACAACTCCTCAAATAGACAGACCAATAAATGGACCAACAGGCGCAGCTTACACAATATCAGAAAAAATCGAAATATTCGCAGATTCACTTCAAAATCAATTTTCACCAAATATCAACTCTGACCAAAATCATCACAATATCATCACAGAAGAAGTTAATAATTTTCAAACTAAACACCTCATCCCAGAAACAATAAATTCAACCAATAATCAAGAAGTTAGCTGCATCATACAAAAACTGAAAAACAATAAAGCTCCAGGTGAGGACGGGATAAAGAATAAGATGATAAAACTATTACCAAACAACTACATCTGCAAAATCACGCATATTTTTAATGTCTGCCTTGCTCATAATTACTACCCACAAATCTGGAAAAATGCATCAGTCATTCTATTTCTCAAGAAATATAAGAACCCAAGCTGCCCTGAGAGTTATCGCCCAATCAGTCTACTTAACATACTTGGAAAAATATACGAAAAAATCATCTACAATAGAATAAAACCACTTCTTACAGCCCTCCCCGACGAACAGTATGGATTCCGACAAAAACTAGATACCACCAAACAGTTACTCCGAATAATAGACTATACTGGCAGAGCAATCATAAATAAAGAAACAATAGCCTTCCTGATGATTGACATATCCAAAGCATTTGATAAAGTATGGCACACTGGTACAATATATAAACTCATACAGCTGAATTTTCCACCCGGCATAATCAAACTCCTATCCTGCTATCTTTCTAATAGAACATTTCAAATCACCATCAAAAACAAAAAATCCACAAAGAGAAACATCACAGCCGGAGTACCACAGGGCAGCATTCTGGGACCGATATTATACATATTATACACTTATGATTTTCCTATAAACAAAGCCGATTATAACAGCATAACAGCCTATTACGCAGACGATACCGGTATTATTATTAAATCCAGAAACCCAAATCATGCTCTTCAAAAACTACAAGACCATATAGACGAAATAGAAGACTGGTGCTTAAAATGGAAAACTGCAGTAAATGCTGGAAAATCACAAATATTAATTATACAAAAAAGAAGAATTAAAATACTTCCACAACTTCAACCAAAAATGTTCAACATACCAATACCAATAGTTAAAAAAGCAAATTATCTTGGCCTTATAATCAATAGCAAACTCACCTGGAATGATCACATCAAAAGCACAATAGATAAAGCAAATGCAGCAATAATAGCCATACAACCATTAATATATAATCAGAATATGTCACTTAAACTGAAGAAGCTACTATATACAGCAATGATCCGCCCAATACTTACCTATGCCTCACCTGCCTGAACAACGATACCTCAACATCTACTGAAGAAATTAAACCAATGCCAAAACAAGATCCTTAGAAAAATAACCTGTGCAAGATGGTTCATCCGGAATACCAATATACATGCAGATCTCAAAATACCAACTCTATCACAGCATATATACAAGCTAAATGCAGATTTTTTCGATAAAGCCATAGAATGTAAAACAGCAAATTTTAATGAAATCTTTAAATTTGAAAATTATATCAAAGATAAAAACTACAGACCAATAGCTGCACATTTCACCTCCGACGCCTCATATCATAACTATCAAAACAAATAATTTCATCAACTTTTCTGAAAATAACGTTTACTCATGCTGATACAATTCTGAACAACTCCAAAATCAAACAAACACAGTTTAGAGCAAGCTGCTCAATTTATTTTTGATTCCTTTTTAGTTATTCAAGCAAAGAGCTTGAAACATTCATAAAAGCAACTCCATTGCCTGCTCACATCATTGCTCAACAAAAACTGTTATAAAATTCCAGATGAATGGGATAGGGGACGCTTCGCGGCCCAGGTGCCCAATAAATTCAAAACACTAGGACTAGGACTCGGCTCTATGTCGGGCTACCTTTTCATAGATGACGGTTGACATGGTCTGTAACTACTAAGCTCCACATTGGTGATCCGGACGTGATGTGAACACGCCTACCTTGTCAAAAACGCCCACTTTGTTCTGGATACGCCTACATCGGCAGTAACGCCTACTTCGATGGATGGTCCACATTGAACAGTTGACTTGCTACTTGTGACTGCATCATTAACCACCTCCTCACGCAGTTGCTACTCAGTCTCGAGCACACAACGTCGGCCTGCATACACTCGACTGCTAAAGGCAACACAGGCGCGACTACGACCGTAAAGTTAATACACCTCTCACATTCAGCACTCAAAAAGTACGGTGATCCTAATACAACTCTCCCGACTCAACCGCACAAAAACAGCAATGATTCAACTATTGGTATTCATTCATCGAATTCTATCACAGATATAATTCTGGTGGGGGAGTACTGTAGCGTATCTACCACTACAAAATTACAACTACATTTCACTAGTATATAAGACATGTTAACTCGACTCTATGTCGGGGTACCTTTTCATAGATGACGGTTGACATGGTCTGTAACTACTTTCCCCACATATGTTCAAATACTACGTCTGAAATGTATGTCCAGTTCATTTCCAAAAATAAGCTTTTTTGAGCTGTGTAACCTTATTTAAATGTGTATTTCGGGCTATATCCATGTTCTAAAGAACGTATATTAGATAATTTTGCTTAAATACTCATTTCGAGCTATGTCAATTTTCTCAAACACGTTCTTTAATCTGCATCCATTCTCTTAAAAAGGCATTTAAAGCTACGTAAATTTTTTCAAACGCGCGTTTTGAGCAATATTTAAAATAAAAATCTCACCGATGAACTATTATTCGGTTATTACCCGGAAAAGTTTTGATCGTAAGTTAGAAACGTAAACTTAATAGACACAGGGTGTCCCAAAATTATTGGGACAAATTTTAAGTCGAGGTAGGAGACACTAAAAAGATTCAGGTTTGCATTGCAACCCATGATCGGAAACGTCTTCGTTCGCTACTAGATGGTATTGTTCACAAGATGGATTGGGCTTGGTGAACCAGTTCCCTGGCCACCACGAACTCCTGATTTAAACAGCATAGATTTTTTTTTCTTTATGGTGCACTGAGAAATGCTGAGTACAGAACACCTGTGGATTCCGAAATGGATAGAGTTGATTGAATCGTCTGAGATGCTGCGGATATCGAACAAAATCGCGGTATATTTGGGAGAGTGCATCAATCGTTTTCCCGACGATGTAACACATGCATCGCTAGTAATGTTGTAATCTTTTGTAACATTTTCACTTATCATCGATCTCAGCACATGTAATACATTTGACCAATAGATATTTCAGATGATCACAGTCTTGTGTTTCTTATATCTGTCATACTACTTTCCCGAGACATTTCCGACCATGGGTTGCTATGCAAATCTGAATCCTTGTGATGTCCTTGACCCCCCCCCCCTTAAAGTCGGTCCCAATAATTCTGGGGCACCCTGTAAAAAATTATAAGATAAATCAAATAGAAAAAAAAACGGAGCTACTATATCTTTGCAGATAAAATTCTTTATCACATTAATACTTGGGTGTTACAAAGAAAAATTTTCATTTATAAATTAAAAATTTTGTCAAGTAGATAGAAAAATAAGTCTGAAAAAAAAATAGAATTTACTATGATTTTTTTCGAGTTAAAATCATCTATTGCATAAACTGAAACTCAAATGAAATAATATTGCGAAACAAAAAGAACAGAAGAATCATTCATTAAAAAATTACGATAATTGTAGTTTAGGTTTTGAAAGAAAACAATCCAAATCTCATTAAATCTTTGATAACCGAACGGAAACTTTTAAGAAGAATAGGAAATTAATCACGAAGTATTTATCAATGTGCATAATCAGCTTAAAAAAAGCTATTACTTTTTTAACTATAGATTGTGAATTCTCTTTCTAGTTCTATTAATTTTTCTTTTTGAAGTAAGTAGTTAATTTTACAAATTTTTATATTTTCAGGAAATATTTAGTGTATGTGTTTAAGTTTTGTCTTTGCTTAACCCTTCAATTTAAATTAATCCTAATTTAAATTGCATTTTGAATAGTAATAAACTTATATAAACTAAAAACGTGTGTATAATATGTGGCAATTAATAAAATTTTAGAAGCAAAACTGCAATAAAGTTGAAGACAGGACCTTTTAAAAAATTTATACTAGCTTAAATCGCATTTTGAAATTTAATAAATAGTTATGAAACAAAAATACGCGTTTTATACATAAGCAATTAATAAAATTCTAGTACTCAAAACCATCATAAAGTTGATGAAAGGTTCTTTTAGAAATTGATTCTAATTTAAATTGCATATTAAATTTTTGTAGTTATAAGACAAAAACATATGCATAATATGTAGCAATTTATACTCATACAGGCAAAACAACAATAAAGTTGATCAAAGGTTTCTTTAGATGTTGATACTAATTTAGATATAAAGCAAAACAGTATAATGTGTGCCAATTAATAAAATTTTTTCAGGCATAAGCACAATAAAGATGATAAAAAGCTCTTTTAAAAATCTATTTGAACTTAATTGCATTTTTAAATTTACAAAAATAGTTACAAAACGAAAATATGCGTTTTATTAATAAGCAATTAATCAAATTCTAGTATGTAATGCCACGATAAAGTTATTAAAATTTTCCTTTAGAAACCGATTCTAATTTAAATTGTATATTAAATTCTTAAAAATAGTTATAAATCAAAAACATGTACACAATAATTTATAAAACTCTTACTGGCAAACCATAGTAAAGTTGACAAAAGGCTCCTTTAGAAATTGATTCTAATTTAAATTGCATATTAAATTCAAAGAAATAGCTATAAAACAAAAACATGTACACAATAATTTATAAAACTCTTACAGGCAAACCATAGTAAAGTTGATAAAAGGCTCCTTTAGAAATTGATTCTAATTTAAATAGTATATTAAATTCTAAAAAAGTAGCTATAAAACAAAAACATGTACACAATAATTTATAAAACTCTTACAGGCAAACCATAGTAAAGTTGATAAAAGGCTCCTTTAGAAATTGATTCTAATTTAAATAGTATATTAAATTCTAAAAAAATAGCTATAAAACAAAAACATGTACACAATAATTTATAAAACTCTTACAGGCAAACCATAGTAAAGTTGATAAAAGGCTCCTTTAGAAATTGATTCTAATTTAAATTGTATATTGAATTCAAAGAAATAGTTATAAAACAAGAACAACAAGTTGTATCAATTAATAAATTTTTACTGGCAAAATTTTATAAGGTTTTTTAAGCTATCGCTCTCTCTGGCAGTGATATAATTTACTTGACTTGAAATGACTAATTATTACTTGATAATTACATGACTAATGATATGACTAATTATTACATGACTAATTATTACTATTTACTTGACTAATTTACTAGTACTTGAAAAAGTTTACTTAGTACTTGAAAAAGTTTACTTACACTAAGTACTTGAAAAAGTTTACTTACACTCAAGTTAAAATTTCTTTTTGAATATTTTAGCAATGACTTTTTATACGAAATTAAAATAGGAAATAAATTAAGGTTTTTTTCGCAATGTCTGCCAACCATATATATTTTTAAAATCCTGTTAATCAACGAAGCAAAAAAAAGTAGGCATCGCAGACCGTTTGCAAACAAATATTAATTAGAGGAAATGCAGTATCGAAATCTAAGGAATCACTAGCGAGAAAGGCGGGATTTAAAGCATCAAAACCTTTTTGATAGCAGGAGGAAACTGAAAAATTTTGAAATGTGATAATTCAAAGCTCAAATTGTTGGGTTGAGGTATAAAAGGTATATTTCTTGAGGTATAAAAGCCTCAGAGATTCATTTAATTTTGACAGTGTTTTTCTTTCTTTCACACTTAAAATTAATTTTCAACCACAATTTTTTTATTTTACTTTTGACAAGAATTCTAAAATTATATATTAAAGATGGTAAAAAAAATATCGTGTACGCGTACGAAAAATATTTTATATTTAGCATTTTTTAAATATTGCTATGTTAAACTATGCTTCTATCAAACACATGTTAAAGTAGCCAACTGATATAGGGAATTAAACCATGTTAAATGGTTGAATCGATTTTTTAAAAAAAACATGTTAGAATCCTATTCTTTTCCATAATTACCAAAATTTGTTTTTCTAATTGTACTGTTAGAAATTTCTTTGTAAAAATGGTCAAATAGCAATTTATTTCATTGTTATTTTACCATATTCTGCAAAAACGGTCAAATACCATAAAAAAAGATGTTATTCAAATTGTTAAATGTGAGAAAAAACGTTCATTGATTGTTTTTACCTACTATGGCTTAACGACTAGAATACTTATCCGAACCAACTAGGCCTACAATGAAGCCATTTTGTTCTATGCCGCTGGGTACATACAGAAGGTGAGAGGGCTAATCGGTCAATCTCATGGCAGGCTGAACAGGAGTTCGAATCCCAGCGTTGATACTGCAATATTTCTTCTAATCTTATCAATACATGAAATGTGTCTAGTGCCCTGCACTTAGAATATGAAACTATCATTCACGTATAAATAGCGCAGCACAAACGGAGCTTTAAATATTATTTGAATGATTTAGAAACAATGCTAATTATAAATAGTTACAAATCCGTATAGTTTTGTATTCTTTGTTTTTCAACTGCACCAGTTGTAAACGGTTTCAAAACCATAAAATTGAAGAAATGCTCCACATGATAAACTTTACGGTTAATTAGATGGATAAACTGCTGCCAGTTATTTTCCAGTAATTTCAGAATGGAAATTCTAACAGTGTATGTCTTTTTACATTTTTCTTTTCATTTAGTCAGAGCTTGGGTCATACGAAATTAGTCATAATTTAAAATTTTAACCTTTTCTGACATTAAAATTAACAAAATGATCTACTGAGCTATAATTTCTGAAAAAGTATTTTGAGTTTTTTTTTGCACTTTAATGTTTTTTTTCTTCATGAAATATAATTAATCTGAAACCAAATACTATTAGATATATTTCAAATCTTTGGAAATTTTGTGGAGAAATATATTAGCCCTATATCTATAGCATTTCACGGTTAATTTAAAAATAATGATGGCAGCACAAATGTTTTTTTAATACAATACGTGTGCACCAGAAAAAAATTGAAAACCTGTATCACCTTTTTAAGTAGAAATTAATTTCCTTGGAGTTAGTTTTCACTTCAAAATTAGAATTTCAAATCCGCTATAATCTAAACCAGTTTCTTAGGATAATTCAAGTATTCTGATAGCTACAAACACAATAAAATACAATATTTTACATAAACAATAGTTAATATTTTTTAAATATTTGGAGTGCGTATGAAACACGCATTATATGTTTTCATTTTACAAAAAGAAAACAGTTCTGTGCAAAATAACGTAATAAAATGAATATGAACTAAAACTGAAATCAATTTTCAAAGCAAATTAAATGTGCTACATATTTGTCTAAAGTGACCTTTTTTAAAACTATAAATTTAAATAGATTAACTTCTTATAACTTTACAGTCGTTTTTATTCAAATATTTCTCTTATAAAACCAAACAATCATCCATCTTCCCCCGGACCAAACCATTTTAACTGTACGACATATTTGCCTGAGTTGACCTTTTTTTCGAATTAAAAATTTAAATATATTCACTTCTAAGAACTTGGAACTTTACAGTCGTTTTTTAAAAAAAAAACATTTCTTTAATAAAACTAAGCAATCATCCAGGCAAGCAATCGTCAATCCAAACTAAGTAATCGTCCATCTCCAACCGGAATAAACCATTTTAACTGTACGACATATTTGCCTGAGACGACCTTTTTTTCGAATTAAAAATTTAAATATATTCACTTCTTAGAACTTGGAACTTTACAGCCGTTTTCTTTTTTAAAAAACATTTCTTTAATAAAACTAAGCAATTATACAGGCAAGCAATCGTCAATCCAAACTAAGCAATCATCCATCTCCAACCGGAATAAACCATTTTAACTGTACAACACATTTGCCTGTGTTGGCATTATTTTAAAACAATAAATTTTAATATATTCACTTTTTATAACTTAAGACTTTACAGCCGTTTCTATTCAAACCTTTCTTTTATGAAACTAAGCAATCATTGTGGTAAGCAAGCATTCGTCCAAATTAAACAATTATCCATCTTCATCCGAAACAAAACCATTCTAACTGTGCGACATATTTATCTGACTTGACTTTTTATAAACTATAAATTTTAATCTATTCACTTCGTATAACTTTACAATTTAAAAAGTCATTTTTATTTCAATAACTTCAGCTATTCAAAAAAAAAAAAAAAATCAAACTTTTTTTTATAAAACAAGACAACCGAAACAAAAACCACTTTAGTATTCATTTTTAGTCTTGGTGACAGCTGTACTGATACCAAATATTGCAGTTATTCGATGCAATATTGACACTAGTCAAGTCTGGTTTCAGTAGCAATCACGACAATATTAAATAAAAAAAAGATAAATTTATGATATTGAGACTATTAAATGAATTTATTGGTGAATTCCCCGAACAATGCCTGCAAACGTCGAAATTCGAAAGAAAGAGTAATTAAGAAAATAATCCGAAGAAAGATAATCCAAAGAAAAGAATACATAGCCAGTAATCTAAAAGCTAGAAGGTAATTTTCTTTCTTTCTCATTGTCACATTTTTTGTTTGCTTTTATTTAATATTTTTATTTCTTAGATCTCTATAAACATTTTTATTTCTAAAAAAAAACGAATATATTCGAATACTATAAAGTCTTTGAGTTTTTTAATTTAAATTTTAAATTAATTGAATCTTGTAGTATATCTCTAATTTTAAAATGTAAAAGAAAGAAAAAGACAAAATTGAATGCAACTTATTTTTGGTTAATCTCCGTGGTTAAAAATATCTCTATATCTTGTGTTAAATTAAAAGCATCATTAAAATCAATATAAAGCTCTAAAATCTTACGGTACCTACGTAAATTATTAAGCAGCATTAAAACAAACACTTTGTTTGTTTCTCCGAACTGCTCACTTTTAACCTTTCATATAGCTCAGTCAGTTTCAAATTTTTATAGCCAACACAATAAGTAAAGTGTTCATGCTTGTGAATGTTCAGTTGCTTGATATTCGTGAAATTAAAATATCTGCATAAAATAGTAAGTTTGTTTAATTGAATAACTTGAAGTTAAAACTTTTTCCGAAGATTTTGGTATCAAACTGTTACTTAGCATTATAAAATGACCTATAACTGCTCAAAACGATTAGGGGAGCAAGGGCATAAAAGTTATGAAAACTTAGCGTGATTGATAGTCCTTAGTGGGCACAAAATGGAGAATGCAGGTTTAACAAAACGCAATACTTGAAGAAAGAAACAAAAAACAATTGCATGGGAACTTTAATTTTTCGGAATGGTATAAAGAGCATGATGCTTCAAGCCAAAATGATGTTTCAATTTAATAACATGTAAAAGACACAAAAACTGATTGCGCGAAAATGATACAGGAGGTTTGTTATGGTGTGTGATCCCCGAATCGCTAAGACTGCAGCATACCTATTTTGCATGGATGTGATGAGGTTATCGATGAGACTTAGTTGAATAATGTTCCTCTATGAGGTAGTGCGATCTCCATGTCTTTGAGAGCAACTAGAGAGCAACTTGAGAGCAACAACTTAGTATTTCAGCAACGCATCGCTGAAGTGCATCCTAAGAAGACTCGATCGGATTGATATCAGGAGAACGTGTTGGCCACTCTACGCGTTGTAATGTTTCAGCTTCAAGAAAGTTCTGCACAATACGAGCTTTATGAGGTCTGACATTATTCTGTATTAAAAGAAAGAAATCACCGATGACTGCAGTGTAAAATACGACATGGCGTTTCAGACTTTCGTCTATATGCCTCTGAGCCGTCAAATTGCCTTTCCGAATGAAATGCAGGTCAGAACGTCCACCTATCTGATTCCAACTCATACGATCAAACCATCTCGTTTTCAACGTTATCTTTCCTGAATGAACATAGGGTTATTTTGAGTGCACCATTTTCACCATACCAAAACACGTCTGGTGTCACACTCTGAACTGAATCGGGACTCTACCGTAAACAGCACTTGACTCCAAACACTTTGCATCTAATCTCAAACAAATCACCGCCATACCAGTACACGTCTGGTGTCACACTCTGAACTGAATCGAGACTCTTCCGTAAACAGCACTTGACTACAAACATTTTGCATCTAATCTCAAACAAATCACCACCATACCAATACACGTCTGGTGTTACACACTAAACTGAATCGGAACTATTGAGTAAACATTACTTGAATCCAAACACTTTGCATCTAATCTCAAACACGTAAAAAATCATGACCTGGCCAAAACACGTCTCGTGTCATATTCTGAACTGATTCGGGACTCTTCCGTAAACAGCACTTGACTCCAAACACTTTGCATCGAATCTCAAACAAATCACCACCATACCAATACACGTCTGGTGTCACACACTGAACTGAATCGGAACTATTGCATAAATATTACTTGAATTCAAACACTTTGCATCCAATCTCGATGTTCAATAGTTCACTTTCTTCGGACAGCATGGTGCCTGGCTGTCAAGGTCACACTGTTGGCTTATGTGCATATAGACCAGTCTCATGAAGCCTCTTTCGAATTGTTTGGTTTGAGATCCTTCGTCCTGTTGCCAAAAGAAACTGTCTTTTAACTAGTGTGGTGTTGGCTATTCTGTCTCAACGAGTTATTAACTGGAGATATCGATCATTATTTGATGTGGTAGGAAATTGACGATCTTGTCCTGGACGACGTCAAACATGCCCTGCTTCTTAGAATGGATTCCAGTCTGTCATTGACACTTCTAGCCACTTTAACAACGTCCTCTACACTTCTTCGTGTCTGCCCGCATTCCTGTCTCCTGATAATACGCATAGCCACGAGTTCTGGAAGATCACGTTATCGAGACATTTTTAAGCAAATGTTCTTCAAAACAAAGCCGAATGGTTGAAATTTACCATTGAGATAACGAAAGACTGCAACTTTTGCAAAATCAAGATTTCTGCACTTAAATCCTTTTTCTGGTTTTTGTCGTCATGAACTTTTATTTGCATAGAAAGTTTTTTCCTGCTATTCTTAAAATTCTGGATATTTTGTTTTGACTTAATTATCAGAAGAAATATTTGCGTAATTTCGTTAAATCCATGAGCCCCCTAATGTTTTTGAGTACTAGTGTACATGGAAATTGAGAGGTTTTATAGAACCTAAACCGTTCTTCTGAAAGATCTGAAAATGTAGCTCATCTTAATATTGCCTCAAATTCTTCAATTGAAAGTATGACGTTTATTAATTAACTAATGTATTTATTTATTTTGTTTCATTATTATTTATTTAATTAATTTTTTGAAGGTAAGCACATAGGATACGACGTCAAAATGCCAAAAGGAAAACGAAAAGGTAAATATTTTTCTCTTCCAAATTAAATGTAATTTCTCTTTCAATTTAAATGTAATAAGTAATTTTGCATGATTAGCAACAGATATGAACTGCGAGTAGGATTGCCAACTACTACGATTTTTGCAATGTATTTTATAGAGTGGTAGACAATAAAAAACTAAAGCTTTCTGAAGTTTTTGAAATTTCGCCAATATTTTAAAAATCTCCGCACGAGAGATCTAGAGCAAAATTGCGTTTCATGTTGACTTTTGAATCCTTTACATGTAGTGATGTGGAAAATAACTTTAAATCAACTTTACAAAGCAAAGAATCATACATTCAAACATAAACTTAGCTACCACAAGAAGAAAATTGTCTAAAAAGTGCAGAAAGTTGGCATGGCAGCCCTGTGTGAGACTAAATGCCAGCTTAAATGTTAAATAAACTCTACATTCATATTTTCCACAAAAGCAGTTAACAAATATCAAAAAATTATGAATGTAGTAGAACAAATGTTTCATGAAAAGATATATTTTGGATACATAAAAGTTTTTAACCGATTCATCGTTGCACCCGTTTTCAGAAAATTAATTAGAACTGAACCTTCCTTTCGAAAAAGATTCTGTCGTTTTCGATCACCGGTTATTTTTCTTTATAGAATATGACCAAACGAACTCCGTTCGTTAAGCTTTTGGAAGCATATTTACTAAATTACGGTTTCCCCTCATCCCTACATCTTGATGGTAAAAAATCTAAATCTGTCGGGGGAAGAAGTATGTGTACTTGCAGAGAGTATATTTCTGTGTCTAGTTTTGAAATTTAATTAATAGTTAATATTTACTAATTAGCATATTTGAGAACCCTGTCACAAACCTTTTCTACACTCTCAAGTTTTAAAATACTTTTACGCCAGTATTTCCGTTGTCCAGTTGGCATTGTTGTCTTTGAAGCTGGAAGAGTTTTTCGTAAATTCACTCAGCGTATCACCTTATTTCCATGCTTATTTAATTCGTTTCTATTTCCTTTTTGAGGGAAATAAATTGCCTGTGACATTACTACTAGTTATCAATAGTTACATTGCATACATGACATTTGTCTTGACACGTTGATATACGTGTTTTATAATTATTTACTATTTTTGATAGTTAAGGAAACTCAACTTATTGCACATGTTAGGAAGAATTTCTTTTAACATACTCTCAATGCAGAAACTTTCTTACAACTCAACTTAATTTTTTTAAAATTATTAATTGTATAAAAAACAAAAAAGAAAACTACACGGAGCAAGAAAAAAAACCTAATATTCACTTTTTAGTAGAGTAAAAGAACAAACCAAGAACACGGAATTATAGACTTGAGAAAATGAGAATGAATGCATGAGAAAATAATAATGCAATTAAAAAAAAGATTGTTAAGAAACCACATTTTTCAATTCGACTTGAAAGGTGAAACCATTTTGAGACGCCTTGAAATAGAGTTATTTCCGTAGCAGCCTGCTGTGAGCCATGGGGCCACGATTTTGGCATGACCAACGACATGATTGTGTGCAATTTGGTCAACATTGTGCGTAGGCTTCTCAGACATGCTGGTACCCTTCGACCTGTCGTTGGATGAGCTGCAACTGAGGATAGAGCCCCAGCATTGACACCTGAATGCCTTCACATTACTCAGACGTGCAGCATCTCTTTTTTTTAACTCACCTAAAAAGCGTGAATTTTAAAATTATTTTATTTATTATTTTCTTCATTTTAGTTTTATCTTTAATAGTTTGTTAATGTTTAAAATGTTTAAAAGTTTGATTTGAAAAAATATTAATAAGAATAACGGTAAGAGCAACGTCAGTTCAACTCACAGCGGACAGAAATTGAATGAACTTGTACTGTTATCCATCACACTCTTGTGATGGATTCAATTGGTTTAAAAGTGGTCAAAAAATTTTCAAGATTTGTCATTCATATAAGAACAAACAGGCACGAAAGCGGGTAAAGAATAGCGTGGCTATAATTGTCAGACAAGTCCTTTCGTGCGTTGTATACCAATACGATTTCACTTTTTTTTTTTTAAATTATTTAATATTTTAGGTGTCCCTAGTGTGCCGAATGCCAGAAACGATGGGCAGTCTTCTGTTTCAACTAGAGCCGCGCCTAGTCCCAGAAAAAATGTAATTACAGATAGCGAAAACTTGGAAAATATCCCTATTCCTAGTGCATTTGCTGAAGCATCTAATTCCATATTTTCTGATACTTTAAGCGATGAAGATATCAAAATCGATTGTACTGACAGGATGTTAATTACTGCTGGCCTTCCAGCAAAACAGGCTCCCGGAAAATTAGGAAGAAAGATAAAATTGATTTCTAATTTGTTCTCTATTTCACTTTTACCTGATGGAAATATATATCACTACGATGTAAAGATAATAAATCTTACACCAGATACAAGCAAGCCAGAAGATCCAAATTGTAAAAGATATAGTTGTATGAATACTCGAATTAATCGGGAAATTATAGATCAAATGTTGAAAACCAATGTTCATTTCCAAAATTCGTATGCTGTTTACGATGGCAATAGCAATCTATACACTCCATCACCTTTACATCTAGTATTTCCGTATGAAAGTGGTATAATTAGCATTGAAAACGAAAATAAGAATCCGAAAAAAGTTAAGGTTTTTAAAGTCCAGATTAAACCAGTTGAAAAGAAAAATGGTCATGGCATGAAAACAAACGACTGCACCATTAAATTGGTAATTTTGCATGAGCTATTTAGTGGTAGAATGCGAGACATTGACGACATTCAGGAAGCAGTGATGGCTGTTGAGACAATATTTCGACATTCGCCTGCGCTGAAATACACTCCAATAGGGCGTAACTTTTTCCACCCTCATATTAACGGAGTGGAACCTCTTAATGGAGGCACAGAAATATGGTTCGGTTATCATCAAAGTGCACGTTTGGGGCAATGGAATCTCATGATAAACTTAAATACAAGCGCTACAACGTTTTTTCAAAAACAATCTTTGATGGACTATGTTGCAAAGTCTCTCAAAAGTCATAAACAGGCATTGTCGTGTTTCATCAATAAGGATGAAAATACCATAAAACGATTGAGCAGTGAGTTAAAAAATGTAAAAATCGAAACGTATCATCAAAGATCAGTTCCTAAAATGACGTATCGTATTGCCAGAATCGTCAAAGAAAACTCCAGGGAATTAAAATTCAAAATGGGAACAAGTAATGTGACAGTTGTCGAATACTTCCTTAAAAAATACAGAAAAGAATTGAAATATCCTCATTTACCATGCGTTCAAGTCAAACCAGAAGATAAAAGAAGTTATATTCCAATTGAGCTATGTCATATACCTGAAGGACAACACTGCCGAAAAGAGCTGACAGATGATGATAAACGAGAAATGATTAAATATACAGCAGATCCTCCGAGTAAGAAATTTAATCAAATACTGGACCTAAGGAATAAACAGGCTAATTACGATAACGATGAATATTTGAAGAACTTTGGAATTGAAGTAGAACATGAACCCATACATTTGCCTGGACGTGTAATTGAAGCTCCGAATCTAAATTACAAATCTGGTAAAATACAGCCAAAAAATGGAACTTGGAACATTAAGCATTTAAAATTCTACATCGGATCCAAAATTGCTTCTTGGATTTTATTAAGTCTCGCTTCTGAAGAAGATTGCGAATACGAAAACTTAGGATACTTCTCAAACCAATTGCAGAAAATCGGCAATGCTGCTGGTCTGGTGATAAACGGACCTGTTGACACGAAAATTATTCAAGGATCTAATATTCAGGAACTACTAAAGAATGTTAAGAAGGAGTTTATTGGTGTCCAACGCAATCTGATCCAATTTATTGTTGTAGTCATTCCCTATAAAAGCAAAATTTTATATAGGAACGTGAAACAAATAGCTGAAGTTGAGCTTGGCCTCTTGACTCAGTGCATCGATCATAAGAATGTATTAAAATGCAATCCTTCATTGCTAAGCAATTTGTGTCAAAAAATCAATGCTAAAATGGGAGGCATTAATCACACTTTAACGCAAGGAGAAATTCCCAAAATAATGGAGAAACCAGTGATTGTAATAGGTGCTGATGTATCGCATGCTCCTGTCACTGACAGAAGCGGGATATCTGTAGCAGCCGTCGCAGGGGGTCTTGACATGAAATTGTCACGTTTTGCTGTCGTGTGTAAACTTCAAAAAAATCCTAAGGCCAGTAAGAAGTCTGTTGAAATTATTCTTGAGTTAAAGGACATGGTGAAAGCATTGTTAAAGGCCTTTTATAATCATACGATGGGGAAAAAACCAGAGAAAATAATTTTTTATAGAGATGGAGTGAGTGACGGTCACTTTCAAAAAGTCAAAGAAGAAGAAATAATGGCCGTGCGACGAGCATGTATTGAGTTGCAAAATGATTATCAACCAGCTATTACGTTCGTCATTGTGCAAAAACGGCATCACGTCCGGTTTAGACCAGAAGATTTCAGGGATGGAGTCAGACCAGAAGGAAATGTACCTCCAGGGACAGTTGTGGATACTGATATTGTACACCCAGTACACAGAGATTTCTATCTTTGTAGTCACTTAGGATTGAAAGGTAATAAATCAAGTTCTAAAATGATTTATTTTAATCCAAAAATACTGCGCCATGGAAATACTGCGCGTGCGCCATGGAATTCATAACTCAAAAGTATTTTCACTAATTGACTTCAAATTTAAATTCTATGTTTTAAATTGTATAATTTATACTGAGAAAAGCTGATCGATCTCTGAAGGGGTCAGGGAACTAACCTTGCATCAGAAAGGTTCTGGGTTCGAATCCCAGACAAGGCATGGATGTTCTTTCATTCTCTGTACTATCTGTCCTTGCTGTGGGAGCAACGTTGGCCCACCTAATATGGTGCCCCTGAAAGAGTGGTCAACAAATCTGGCCCTCTGATTGATGCCTGTATTGACGAAATGTGGTGGTGGGCAATGGAAAAATAATGCTGAGAAAATGCACCGAATTGCTATAAAAGTCTTTTACAGTAAATGTAGCATTTAAAGCACCAAATATGGAAAAATTCCCGATGGAATTTAAAACGTATGATATTTAAAAATAGTCCTTCTTCGTTATTCCCAACATAACTAAATTGTAGCTGGATTATTTTCCTTCGAGAAAATAATCCAGTCCTTCAAAAAACAAAAGTATTTAACAATAAAGTTCACCCACCCTTAAAGAAAATTATGGTTATTTAAAACTTTTTTCAATCTATTTAACGAAAAATAGCATATCAACTTTTGCAATTTCTATTGCCGTGGCACCGAAGGCAAGTCCAGCGCGACGCCGATATCTCAATAAAGTATTATCCTGCCAAAAGGGATTTAAATTTTTTTCTGAATTTAATATCTAGGTTTTAATCAATTTTTAAGTTTCTTGAACTTAATCAACCAATATCCTCCAGGTTTCGACTACGTTTTTCTGAATTATCGATCTTTTGTTGATTTTTTAATCAACTTAGTTTCGAACCTAGATGGTCTTAGAAGAATCCTGGAATAAATTAGCTCTCCCGGCTACAGCAGTTTTGTGTGGATTGCGTTAATGTCAAATTCTGTGCCCTTCCTAAATATTGCGTTCAATTTTTAATGTTGTGATTAATTTTGGATAAATAAACAATAGAGAACCAACAAAACTATAAATCCTTTCCACTGTATTTTTATTTCAATGTATTCATATCACCTTAATTGTTTTCTGATTAATTTTCGTAGTAAAGACTTGGATAATCTGGGTATAGATGTATAGTGAAAAAAAAACCACAAAGTAGTCGAGAACTTGTCGGCTGTATAACAAAAGTGAGCCCCATGGCTGCAAAAAGTTCGCTATAGGTCTATAGAAAAATTTTGCCATTGGCATATGGCAAAGGTGCATGGTAAAATTTTACCATAGTCAGAACCCCATATGTAGATCCTATGGGGCTTTGTATGACGAATCTATGGCTGCTACTTAAGAGTCGTTTTACTCTAAAGTTTTGGATTTTAAACCATACGTCCCTAATATGTATCGAATTTCCGATAAAGATTTATAAAAAATATATACTGCATAGTAGTGAGATTACGGCGAACTCTGTATGCTTGTGTTTATTGCATTTTTTATAACTTGGTTATAGTTTTTATATCTCTTCTAGGAACCAGCAGACCTGCTCATTATACAGTGTTGGAAGATGACAATGAATTTTCAGCTGACGATCTTCAAAAGTTAACGTATTATTTATGCAACATTTCATTCCGTTGTTCCAAAAGCATATCCATACCAGTACCTGTCGCGTATGCTGATTTGGCCGCTTATCGCACGCGGTTGCGTCTGTCTATTTTGCCTGAAGATCAGAAAGAAAAGCAGATAGAGAGCAATGAAATATTGCAAGAAACGATGGACGCAACTCAACTTGTTGATTCGATCAAGAATTCTATGTATTTTGTGTAAAATTATTTCTAGATTAGCCATGAATTGTCTACAAATTTATATCTATTAGTGTCTATAATTATTACACTTTTGTTTGAATTGTGTTAATTAAGTTCTGATTTTTTAAGTATTTGCTTTAAAATTATGGTCCTGTTTCTAATTGTTGTATTGTTCATTAATTTGTTATATTAACGTAATCTTGTGTTAAATTAAAAAACAGATTTTTGAGTGCTATATTGTTCCTGTTGCTATATTGTCCATGGATTATTTATAGATTTATAACTATGAGTATCTATAACGCCATTATTTTTGTGTGACTTTAGTTTTATGTTAATTGATTTCAGAATTCTGTAAATTTGTGTTAAAGTTACTGCTCTTTTAATAAATTACTACATTATCCATGAATTTTTAGCATAATTTTGAGTGAATTTAGTGAATAGATTTTTGAGTGAAATGTGTTTGGCTCTATCAGGATTTCAGTACAGGAGTGATTATTTTTTTCAAAACTTACACACATCAATCTAAAAAAGTTGGAAAATAACTGAAAGTTGCTATTTTTTAAAACAGATTAAAATCAAAGCAGTGAAATATTGCAAGAAGCGCTAAATTGTACACAACTTGTATTTCCATTCAGAATTCTATGTATTTTGTGCTAAAATTATTGTCCTGTTGCTGGATTGTTCGTGAATTATCTATAGATTTATAACTATGACTACCTATAATTCTATTATTTTTGTGTGACTTTTGTTCTGTCTTAATTTGAATTCAGAATTCTATAAATTTGTGCTGAAGTTACTTCTCTTTTAGTAAATTATTGTATTATTCATGATTTTTAGTATAATTTTGTGTGAATTTGGTGAATAGATTTTTGTGTGGAAATGCGTTTTGTCCTAATGCAGAGTTACACTGCAGGAGATTCTTCAATAATTTGCAATAAGAACAAATTAATTGTTATTTTTCAGGTAGAACGAATTTTTGCTTTTATTGAAACGTAAGACTATTTTTAATCATCGTCTTTAACAATAAAATATATTTCATTACGAATAAATATGCTTATTACATATTTTAATCACATTTGATCTGTTTTTTCTTAGTTAACCAATATTGAGACTAAACGAACTAATGATTCAACGTGGATAATGTGGACATATAGGTGGGAGGATGGAGCTTCTGGTGACCAGAAAGGAGTACGGGCACGCTTTTGGATATCCGAGTCTGCCCAAGCCAGAAGAACTTTAATCCAAGACCACTATACATAGGATTACTTAGGGCCGGGTCCGACCGAAACAAACGTCTATTAAACGTCTCGCTTTTATAGGCCTTTGCTACCTAAACAATGAAAGTAGACATTAAAACCTTTTTATCACAATTCAATTAACAAATTTTACATTTTTCATACTTAATAACTGTACCAAACGTTTTATAATCGTTGTTAAACCAATCAGCGGTTCAAGGACGAGACCGTTGCACAATATGTGAGATTTTTCGTCGAAGCACATGCATCAAATTTCATCTTTATGGACGATAATGCCCGTCCACACAAGGCTGATTTGGTTGGACGAATACTTCCAGTCCAGTGTCTCCAACTTTTTCGTGCCATGCCCCACCTAAGCCTTTCTAAAATTCTTATGCCCCTCAAATTATGTATATGTTAATATACATAATTTTTAATATTAAAAAATTGAATTGTTCAGTTAAGAAGCTTATATGATAGGTTTTAGGAAGAAATCACTAGGAAATTGTTAACGAAACACAGTAAGTAAATTTTGAAAACATGTAATGAAAAATTCAAATTCGAAATAATGTTAATGAAGATTTTTCCATAATAATTTAATATTTTAATTTCGTTAGATCCTTGCGCTCCATATTTGCTGAACAGAGATTTTATGTTAGGTTCCAATTTGGTTAGCTTCAGTCTCAAGTCTCCCCGTTGTGTTATATCCAGACGATTTCTTTTTTTACCAGTGAATCATTTACAGCACTAAATCCACATTCAGCTAAATATGAAGATGGAAGCGGTAACAATAGTTTTCTTGCACATTTGGTTGAATTTGGGTATTTGATTTCTGTTTCCTCGCAAAGCCATGCCATCACTCCTTTTATATGAAATAAAGTTTTAACTGACTCACCATTTTGCATTTCTGCGAGTTATTCTTGATACTGCATATTTGATATATCAGACAAATTCACTAACATTGACTGCATCATCCATGTTCGAAAATCAATTTGTTTTAAATCAGAAAATCTTTCTTTTAAATTAGTCGATAGAATTTTCAGATGACAATAACAAGTAAAGTGGTATCATTTACTTCACATTTTTGGAGCCAATGAGTTCAAAGTTTTTGTCGTTAATATATTTCTGACATAACTCAATAAGGGTAATGAAACCAATTATCTTCGCTTTTGCATCAACAAGAGTTTTATTTGTTCCTAGAAATCGCTTATTTAATATATTTAGTTTTTCACAGATATCGGCTAAATAACTCACAAAAGCTTTACCATCGACTGTTAACAGGTACTTCATTTCAGATTTGTCACTTAAAAAATCACTAAGAGTATCAAACAGATCCATAAATATTTTCAAGCAGTTCCCTTTAGAGAGCCATCTTACTTCAGTGTGAAGTATAAGTTTCACATGGTCTGCCTTTCGTTCTTCTTAAAATAGCTTGAAGAGACGCTCACATTTGGCATTAGCTTTAATAGCATTGATACATTTTATTACTGAATGTAGTACTTCATTTAGAACAGGCGAGATGTTTTTAGCTACCAAGTTTTCCCTATGAATAACACAATGCACAAGAATCATTTCTGGATTCTCATCTCTCATCGATTTTGAGCAACAATTTTTCTTGCCCACCATATTAGTAGCACCATCTGCAGCACAAGATGTTATATTTTTTATTGGTATATTATTAACATCTAAGTAGTTTTTTAGCTTATACCTTTGGAGGTAGTTGTGCTTTCTGATCTCTTACAAAACAACATTTCTTCAGCAAAACGTCTTTTATCAATATATCTTACTAAAGTTATCTATACACTGTCTATCAAACTTGATTCATCCATTTGCACTGAGAATTTTCTTGTTTTCAGCTTTTCAACAAGTTTTTTTTTTCAATATCTTCACTCATTTCGTCTATTCTTCAGATGCGAACAACTGTATTGTTTAGCGAGATTTTAAAGCGTCCGGGGGTCCATGTGAGGCCTGCCGTCTGCCGCAGGGAAGTCACCTTGACGACGCCAAAAACCCAGTTGACATTTTGGCCTCATCAAACGAATTTATAATATTTATTGGCCGCAATCATTTAAGAAGTTGCTTTTTTCTTTCATGTTTGGCACCGAAAATCTAGCATTGCATTTAAATGGCCCGGAGCAAAAAGGTTACACTCGTGTCATATATATATATATATATATATATATATATATATATATATATATATATATATATATATATATATATATATATATATATATATATATATATATATATATATATATATATATATATATATATATATATATATATATATATATATATATATAAAGCGCTATTTTCTGTGCAGGAACTGCAAGTATATATTAGAACTCATGAAATAAGTCAAAAATATAGAGAGGAGAGAAAACATGAAAAATGTAATGAAGATTTTAAAAAAATATATAAAAATAAAATATTTAAAATATTATTAAAAATTGAAAATTCGGAAAAGAAAATAATGAAATGATATAATCTTTTTATTAAACATAATAAAATTAATTCTATTCCAAACTTTTGATTTCCAGGATCTTTTCAATAACATTCCAATTTTTAAACTAAAAGATGTCCTTTTGAATTATTACTATGATTTTAAAAATATCCTTAATTGCTATTTTGATTATTGGGAAGTTCTAATTAATATTTGTCTTTTTAATAATTATCTTTTCAATGGAAAAGATATTTTTCATCAAATTGAAGGAATACCACAAGAAACTAATTTTTCATCTCTCTTAGTTAACTTATTTTTGCACTATTATAAAAATATTATACTCTTAATATTAAATTGGCTTTTAGATTTATTGATGATTTAATTATCTTTAATTTTCAAATTACACAGTTTAATTAAATAATATTAAACCCGCGGAATTAAGCTTGCTTCGTAATCATGATGATATTATTAATTTTAATTTTTTGAATGTGGGTGTTATAAAAGCAGAAAATATCTGCTTGGTTGATTTATACAATAAAAGAAATGTTTTTAATTTTAATATAAATAAACTAAATACTTGGAATTCTAATGTTTCTAAAGACAATTGTTTAAATACCATTTTTAATCAAATAAATGGAATTAAAAGAATCTATAGTAATGTTAATTTCTCCAACAAGCAAATAGACAAACTCTTTCAAAATTTGATACAAAAAAGAAACAAAAAAAAAAACCAATGGATACCCAACTAAAGTAATTAAATTATGTTTAAAATCAGTGAGTTAATTGTTTATTATTGTAAATAATTTACTAAAAACTTCATTGCTAATTTATATAATTTTTGCCATGTGCAAATCCATTTCTGGCAAATACGTTATCAAAATTATGGGGGAAATGAGAAATTCATATTTCTCTCTCTCTCTCTCTCTCTTTTTTCCCTTAAATAAAAACTAATTTTCTAAAATCATTAAATTAGTACAATTAAATATCAACCTTATTAATTGAAAACTTCTTTAAAATATTCTGTATAATATTACCTTGTGCACATCCATTTTTTGGCCCATCCTTGGTAACTAACAAATCTAACGTGCTTCAGTACTACTGTAAGAACGCGCTATAAAACAAAATCCTTCTATTTAAGCTTTTACCTTAATTTGCGTTTCTGTTTTCATACTTTGTAATCTGGCAATCTCATTACGAAAATATTTTAAATCATTCTTGTAAATTTGAATTCGCTACTCACTTTATAGATTTTGTTTTATGTTTCGTTCTGTTCTTTCTTTACATTTTATTTTCTGTTTTTTGCGTGATATTTATTACTTAATGTGTTCTATTCTATTTCATTTAAAAAAAAAATTTGAGTGCTCTTCACACAATTGATATATTTTGCTTTGGCTAGACTGACATAAAATTAGAAAGCACCTATTTTTGGGGGATATAATCGTGTGAGCTGATAATGAGAGATTATATCTTTTTTTTTTCCTTCGAATTCTTGCAAAAAAAATTTTTTTTATTTATTTATTCTTTTTCCAAATATTTTTATAAATAAATTTCTTCATTTCATAATACTGTAATTTTTTCCATGTTCTCTCTCTCTCTCTGTATATATATATATATATATATATATATATATATATATATATA
This sequence comes from Parasteatoda tepidariorum, assembly GCF_982258835.1. Classification (NCBI taxonomy): domain Eukaryota; kingdom Metazoa; phylum Arthropoda; class Arachnida; order Araneae; family Theridiidae; genus Parasteatoda; species Parasteatoda tepidariorum. The sequence continues at coordinate 74,063,160 of NC_141759.1, read as the reverse complement.
TATATATATATATATATATATATATATATATATATATATATATATATATATATATACTTGGAGAATTCGCAGCTATTAATGAATAGTACAAGAACTTGAACCTGAATTTTACTCATCCGTGCACGACCACAAAAATAAATTCACAGACAATTCCGTCAACTCCTCCGAAGTCACACGCCTTTGACGTCATTCTGTTATCCACCTATCACGCATTATTAACATGGCATTTTCATATTTCGGTTTCAGTTTCCGTTATTTCATCATTAGTTTCGCTTTCCGTTTTCTTCTTTCTATAAAATCTCGATTGTATCAGTTCTTTTAACAGAGATAAAGATTTGATTTCATTTGGAATGTTTGAGAAACGAAGTAATATTGATTTCGTGGTTCCCAGTCGGTACAATTTTAATGAGCGTAACCTTTTCTTCTGTAAAAATATAAAGGATAACCGTCTGACAGAGTTTTTCTTACGCAGTAAGTATTTTAGTTTATTATGTTTCAGTTTGAGCCAATGTGTTTTAGAAAATTTTTATTTACTAAACCCGTTGACGCAAATAGGACACTTGTGTCCCTTTTATTTTTCTGGCACTCTAATTACATCTGTTTAAGCCAATGTGTTTTAAATTACCATTTTTATTTACTTAACCCGTTGACGCAAATAGGACACCGGTGTCCCTTTTATTTATATTTTTTCTGACACTTTAATTACATCTGTTTGAGCCAATTTGTTTTAAATTAACAATTTCATTTACCTAACCCGCTGACGCAAATAGGACACCGGTGTCCCTTTTATTTATATTTTTTCTGACCCTTTAATTACATCTGTTTGAGCCAATTTGTTTTAAATTAACAATTTTATTTACTTAACCCGTTGACGCAAATAGGACACCGTTGTCACTTTTATTTACATTTTTTCTGACTCTTTAAATACAGGGATGGTTTTATTTTGGTATATTTTTAAAATATGAAAAAAAAAACAGTCTGATAGTTACTAAAAAATTCTGTTAAATGATCTGAATAATGCTTGCATTAAAAATAAAATTCAAAAAATATAATTGAAAAAAATGTCATTCATATTCAAAAATTCATCAATAATCGATTTTGCAAATTAAAGAAATTTCAATGACGAATGACTGTTTCTCTTAGATTGAAATAACTGCAAATAAAAGCAAATTAAAAAAGTATATGTATATTGTTTAGATGTGAGCCGTGTTTGGAAGATTTTATCTTTAACAAAAAAAAAGTCATCGGTGTTTCATGTAGTATTTCTAACCATAAATTATTAAAATGCTAATTACAATATTTTTCTTTTATTTTGACCTAAATTAATACAAAATAATGAAAAAGGTTTGAAAAAGATGTCTAATATAAATTCTGCGTCAAAAGGTTAAGCGGTTGTTTCGAACTTTAGCAAAGGATATGAATTTTTAACTTAAATCTGTAATCATTGAATTTATGCAAGAGCTAAACATAAGGATTTATAAAATTTAATTTTAACTTTAATGCTTTTAAAAAGTGATGTTGAACGTTAAATTATTTTAATGTTTTGTGACATTCGTTACCAATTTCTTTAAATACAAGCTCTATTTTTAAAAAAAAACGCATCATAAAATTTGTAATGTATTAATCTAAATTTAGTTCCTTTATTTTTGTTATTTTCCCTTTAAAGTCATATTTTAGTATTTTAAAAAATAAAATTCAATGTTATAAAAAATAAAATTCATAATTTCAACTAATAAAATTCATCTTTTCAACAAATGTTCGACAATGTCTTTAAATACATTTATTTCACCAAATTATCATTACATGATTAAATCAAGCTTTTATAAGTTGAGAAGTTTAATTTAAAATATGATATTAATTTATGATATTAATTATAAGTTTTATTTAACTTTAATGGTGAAGTTAATATGTATATTTAGTTGAATTTTTCCGTATAATATTTAGAATTTTATAACCAATTCTACATAATTTGTTTTAACATTTTTTGCTTGATATTCCAAAACGAATGTTTAAACAAATTCATATCATTGGGATAATGTAATAATAAAAATTACGATGAATTACGAAACTATGATGAAAATTAATTTTCATGAATATTCTCTCTTACCTAAAGAGTTGAAAAAATTCTTTCTGTAATAAAAAAAAAAAAGATTGTTTTTTTTATTTATTAATTTTATTATGATGGTGATTGTTGGTATTCCATTTATAACTAGATTGCATTTAACGTATACAATTCCATAATATGCTCAAGTTTATAAGTTGACGTTTATTACTCCATTAAAAATATTTCTTATACTTGGGATTCTAAAAAAAAATGCATTCAATTTGTTTAAACAGACATTAAGAATGACGATTCACAAAAAAAAAACACTCTGGGAGAACAATTTTTTTTTTTTTTTTTTTTTTTTTTTTTTTTGTATTTATACAAATACATACTTGATATTGCCTAACTCAAGTGTTACTGAAATTAGTTTGGCTCCTAGAGCTACTGATATTTTTTTAAATGACATTTTTAGACTATTTTTTGTCAAAGTGTACAAGTTTAAAAACGCTATATACGCTAAGAGTTCGCGTAGATTATGTTAAATTATGTTTATCAATCATTTATTTTATTCTATTTTTCTATTAAAGGTTGACACTACGAATTACAAGCAAGAAAATAATATGGCTAAAACAAATCGCAAAGGTATGAAAATGTTCTTAATTCTTTTAAATTAAATTATTATTATGAAAGTATTAATTATTCAGTTTTCAAAAATAACAATTGCAGTTGAGCAGTCACTAATATTTTACTGTTTTCAAAGCTGAAAACGGAAGAGTTAGACACATTTCTTTCCCTTATATTAAAATTTGAAGGAAAAAAATTAATGCTTTGTTAATTTTTTCTTTTAACTTTTTAGGAATGAATCAAAACTATCCTGTTGGCCACCCTTCATATCTGCAGGCATCAAGTATGTAGATATAGTGTATTTAACAGTTTAAACGAAGGAAACTATTTTATTAGAAATTTATATAACTATTCAGCATTTTTATATAATTATGGTTCTTTTTTCTAAAAAAGTGGTAGCACAATTCTTCCATTATTACGATTCATATTGCCATTTCATTTGTCTACTATATAAATATTAATTATAATATTATAAATATATACATATATATTAATAATAATGCTAATAATAATATTATTTACAATTAATATTACATAAATTTATAATAATTTACAAATTTATTATAAAAATTTTTAAATTAAAACTATAAATTTATTATTATTTTATGAAAATATTGTTTCTGCTATAATATTAATATAATATAAACATTTATATTTATATCTGAAAACAAATCACAATGCTTTCAATAAAAATGAAATGGCAAAATAAAGAAATATCAACATTGCATATACAACTATGTAATACTACTTTCTTCATAATTGCAAGGTGTCCCCAGTATGGAAAAAAGTTAAGAACTGGTGGCAAATATTTTAATTAATAAGATGATCGTAAATTTAAAAACCTTTAATTCCTCTTCAATTTTAGGAAATCAGTTGAAAAACATATATTTAGTTTACAAATATTGTTGAAAGATAGTAATTAGATGGAACGTATTATTCCCTGCATCTTTTTACCAGTTTTTAAAAATTTTCTCAAATGTGACTACTCTGCATAGGTGTTCTACTTATATAAGCCACTTTTCGAGACTTTTCATAGGCAAATGTTAAAACAAGCATAAATTTACAAATTGTAGCAACGATAAAATTGTTACTAAAAATAATTAAATTGGGACTTAAAAGGCAATAGGAGCCAGATTCAATAAAGGATAATAATCTTATGAAAATTAATTCTCTGTCGAATGGGCTAAAAACTTATAGTATATAATAACTTAATTTTTTACTTATAATATAATGGGCTAAAAGCTTATATATTAAAATATGCTGTAGTTCAAAACATTACGAACATAAGTTCTCATTGATACTAAATCCAAAAATGGATAATCTTCGAAACATGAATCCTGAAATGTAAGAGTTAAAGGCATCGGTGCCTGTGGTGAAAAGTGCTCGTAGCTTGGTTTAGGTAAGCTTGGTAGCTCGTAGCTTAGGTAAGCTCGTAGCTTGGTTTAGGTCATGCTTAATTTAGGTAAGGTGACCAAATTTTTAAACCATGATTTGAAGACAAATCATCGGTGTAAACCTGGAAAAATTATGCAATTTGAGGACACGTATATATTTATGGAAAATATAAAATTATATGTGCAACAAAACTTCTTTTTTTTTTTTAAATTATTAACTTATATCAGGTACAAATCCATTTTTATCAAACTTGATTTCATTACTAAGCACTTTTGAAATATCATATAATACTAGTGGGCTGCGCCCCCTGCTCGCCAACCCTCGAAGATTGCTACGCAATCTTATATGGTTGGCTTCGCAAACCAAGCTCGCTTCGCTTGCTACTAACTTAGGTACATTGCAAATACACAAAATTCTAAGAATTCAAAACAATCATTCAAATTCATATAGCAACATTTTTTTAAAAAAAAATTACATCTTTTTAGTAAATACTAAGTCATTAAAATAAATTTGAATTTCAAGAAATGACATGTAATTCGTTAAACCTATTAGAAATGTGCTATAGAATAAAATCTTATAGCGTAACAGCACGACTGAGACTCATTTTTCAATGAATAACTAATAACAATAATAAAACAAATAAATTCGTGATATAAATCAAAAATCGTCAAATAAATTCGTGAAAAAAAAGCGCTTTCGACAAAATACTGAAATAGAGATCTATCGACAAGGACTACTCACTTCTGCCTAGCTTAAGGTTATTTCAGTTTCCGTTTTTAAAAATCTATATGTTGAGCCACCTCAGCTAGATCTGGCATGTGACATTTTTAGCGGCAATCATTGATCGATTTTCTAGTGTTGCCATTCAGGGAGCAGTAATGAGGCTTTTTTTTTGTCACCGTGCAAGAGAAATATATATATAGATTCTGGATTTGAATGCAAGTAACTTGAAAGAGTACACTATTATCAAAATGTATTTGTGTTTTGCTGAAATTATTTTATAAATAGCATAGCGCTCTCATATATTTGTTTTAGTTGTGTGCTTTTTTGTTAGTTTTAGTTGTGTGCTTTTAAGATATCGTCTAATTTATATTATAAATCGTCTAATTTAACCAATTGATACTCGAACGTGAACAAGTCCAAACCGGTTTCAGTCGCGTAAAAAACAATAAAGATATATAGTATCATCTAATAATTAAGATTTTAGATGGAATCTTATAGTGCTTGTAATAATTTGTCAGGGACTGCAGTTTAAAAATATATATATTTATTTTTAAGTTTTTATGTAGCACTTTATGAATTTTGACACAAATTAATCAAAATTTACTTTCCAGGTCATTCTCCCAAACCTAATGATAAAAACACCAGACAACCAGCTGATTTGAATAATGATACTAAAATATCTAGTTCAAAGAAAAATGAAAGGCAAGCTGACGATAATTTGAGAACTTCTTCATCAAAAGGCGTTGTTGAAGTTCCCGTTTCAACAAAGACCTCAGGTAATGTTACAGTTCCTAGGTCTTCTACGATATCAGCAGCCCAATCAGAAACTGCTGATGCCACTAATGATGAAAAATCCAGGGATGACATTTCCAACGGGAGGCAAATTACCAGGGGACTACCACCCAAACTACCTCCTGGTATTCTGGGAAGAAGAATCAGATTGGTTTCTAATTTGTACACGATTTCTTTACTGCCCGATGGAAAGATATTTCATTATGATGTGAAAATAATTAAATGGAAAATTGATGAAGCAACCGATTTGGATGATGAAACTGAAAAAAATAAAAAATATGGTGTCAAGAATACAAGACTCAATCGTGAGGTTATTGAAAACATGTTGGCTAACAATACTCATCTCCGCAATTCTTATGCTGTTTATGACGGTAAATATAATTTATACGCTCCATCTCCCTTACAAGTGAAATTTCCATATGAAACAAAAGTTTTCCTGGAAAACGAAAACAAAAACCCTGAGGAGAAGAGAGGTTTTTTAGTTGTAATGAATCCAGTTCAAAAGAAAAATGGTATGGAAGAAAACAGCTGCGCCATAAACTTATCTGTTTTGCATGAACTTTATCAAGGGAAGTTGTCCGATGTTGACGACGTCCAAGAAGCACTGGTTGCTCTTGAAACTGTATTCCGACATACACCTTCCTTAAGGTACGTTCCAATCGGACGAAATTTTTACCATCCTGATATTGGAGGAATGCACCCTCTTAGTGGAGGCATTCAAATTTGGTTTGGTTATCACCAAAGTACACGTTTGGGACAATGGAACCTGACTGTCAATTTGAACACAAGTGCTACAACGTTTTTCAACAAACAAAATTTGATAGAATACGTTGGCAAATCCTACGACATCAGACATGAATTATCAGAAACAGCAATTGAAAGATTGGCTGGCGAATTGAAAAATGTGAAAATCGAAACTGGTCATCTGGGCTATAAAGCTAGACGTTGCATCATTGATGTGACTATGCAAAGCGCTCGAAGTTTAAAATTTGAAATCGAAACAAAATCTGGTGGAACGGAAATTGTTTCAGTCTTACAATACTTTCGTGATACACATAATATCAACTTGGCATATCCTCATCTGCCTTGTGTACAAGTAAAGCCTAAAAAGAGAAGAATATATTTACCTTTGGAGCTATGCATTATTCCTGAAGGAGAACACAGTAAAAAGGAATTATCTATTGAAGATAAGAGACAAATGATTCAATATACTGCTGATCCACCCGTGAAAAAATTTAATAAGATATCAGACATAAGAAATAGATGGGCTGATTATAATAATGATAAATATTTGAATAACTTCGGTGTTAAAATAGAGGACAAACCCATTCGTGTGAATGGGCGTGTACTGGAGGCTCCTACGCTTAATTATAACAAAAATAGAACTGTTAAACCGGCCACGGGATCTTGGAACATTAAAGGCCTGGAATTCTATGATGGAGCACATATATCTACTTGGGCCTTACTCAGCTTAGCACCGGAGAAATGGTGCGGCTATAGAGATTTAGAACGTTTTTCGCGAGAATTGCAGATAATAGGTAAAAACGCTGGTTTGAATATGGGAAATCCCGATTCAATTAAAATATTGCGAGGTTATGATGATTATGAAAAAATACACAACGCCAAGGAAGAATTAAAATGCCTCCAGAGAAAGCGGGTTCAATTAACGGTTGTGCTGATTCCAAATAAAGATAAATTTTTATACAATAACGTAAAACAAGTGGCTGAAATCGAACTTGGTCTTCTAACACAATGCATAGATAGCAACAATGCAAAGAAGTGCAATGCTTCCGTTTTGAGTAACCTGTGCATAAAAATCAATGCGAAAATGGGAGGAATTAATCACATTTTAACGCAAAGGGAAATCCCACAAATAATGGCTAAGCCTGTAATTATTATGGGTGCTGATGTTTGCCATGCCGGCATTACAGATAAAACTGGAGTATCCGTAGCATCGTTAACGGCAAGTCTTGATATGCTGTTGTCGCGTTTTGCTGTCATATGCAGATTGCAGAAGAATGAAAAATTGAAAAAGAAATCGGTCGAGAATATTCTTGAGCTGAAGGATATGGTAAAAACTTTGCTGAAAGCTTTTTACGCTCACACAAAAGGACAAAAGCCTGAGAAAATAATTTTTTTCAGAGATGGCGTTAGTGATACCCAGTTTCAAGACATTAAGAAAAAAGAAGTAAATGCTATTCGAGAAGCTTGCGTCGAAATACAAGAGGGGTATCAACCAGCGATTACGTTCATCACAGTTCAAAAACGACATCATGTCCGTTTCAGGCCAGAAGATTTCAATGATGGAGTCGGAAGGGAAGGAAATGTACCACCTGGAACTGTTGTGGATACTGGCATTGTCCATCCAGTGCATTCTGACTTTTTCCTTTGCAGTCATCAAGGATTGAAAGGTAAGCCTTTCCTCTTTAAATGATGGAACATATAATTTATTTTTATCCTTATGTTGTTCACGTCCACATTTTAAGCACATGCTCATAGCTGTAGAAGAGAAAACTACACCACGGGAGAAACTTTTCACTACAAATTCTCGTTCTCCTACATAAGTAATTTAAAATTATAGAAAAAGTGAGTTCAGACAAACCTAGAGTAAACCATGAAGTTTACAGTACCAGAAATAAATTTTTAAAATATCAAAATAGAAACAAATTAAGAGATAATAACTTAGGATCACGCAATAAAGAAGTTTTCTTCCAATAATTTGCTTGTCTTTTGTTATTTTAAATTTTTTTTTATTCAGAAATTTAAACTTTAATGCATACTCTAGGTTTGCCTGGACTCAATTTTTTTGTGCTTTAAATTTTGAATTAATTATAAAGAGGAAACAGAATTTGCGATTGAAAGTTTATCCCGTGGTTTAGCCAAAAAAATACAGAGAGAATATATAATCTTTATACACTTTGGTATAGCGTCCTTTTAATGTGGAAAATTTTTTTGTAGTGATAATGAACTGACGTTTGAAGTGTTTAGTGGAAGAGAGTTCTATCATATCTGTTTTTAAATTTCGCTTAAAAGAGCAAGATGCTGTATATGAATCACCTTCTTACTTACCGTTGTCGTCAGAACATTGCTATAACCGATATATATCAGTTGGTATTAACTTGATTATTCAAAAAAATATAATTTAAAACTATTATTTAATTTCGTCTTGAAAGTTGAATCAGTTTGGAGTGCTTTTCCCTATCTTCGTGCTACGGAACTCGTCCACTTTTATAATTTTAATACATATTTTTCCAAATTTGTAGGTACCAGCAAACCAGCCCATTACACAGTGCTAGAAGATGACAATAAATTCACAGCAGATGATCTTCAAAAGCTGACTTATTGTTCGTGCAATATTTCTTTTCGTTGCTCCAAAACTTTATCAATTCCGGTGCCCGTTCATTACGCAGATTTGGCAGCTTATAGAACCCGGTCACGATTATCAACATTGTCTGAAGATTTAAAAAAAAGGCAAGCAAAAAGTGGAAAAATTCTGAAGGAATTTTTGGATGCAACTGAGCTCTCAGGCTCAATAAAAAATTCGATGTATTTCGTGTGAAAATAATCGAAGAAATTAAATATTAATATCTATTTTTGTAATAAGTTATGTGATATGTGTAAACACTCTTTGTGTATAATTTACTTTTTGTAATTTATTTTTATGCAAAATTCATACACAGTATTTTTTTATTATTTTTGGTGCATAATTTATGCGTTGAAATTTGTTTTTGAGTATAATTTATTTGTTTTAATTTATTTTTGTATATAATTTATGTGTTTTAATTTGTTGTAATAAAGTATTTTTTGTTTTGTATTAAATAATTCAATAAAAAGTTTTATACTTTTGTATTTTGTGGAGTATTTAATAATTCGCGATTGCAATCTAATTTTAGAGTTAGTCATTTCAAATTACGTAGATTAAATTGGTGCAAAAACTTGTATACCTGAAATTTCAAAACATTTTCGACCATTAGTAAATTAAATAAAAAAAATATTACAATAAATAATAATGTAATAAATAATATTTCATATAGATTTATATATCTTAGGATAAACAAGTTTTATAATTGTGTAAGAAATTTTTGATTTTTGATATATACAGGGTGATTCTAAAAAGATGGTCAAAAATTTAGGAAGTGATAGTACACACCCAAGCAAACAATTTTCATCAAAGAATGCTAGGTCGAAAACAAAACGCAAAGGTGCTGGCTCGTTTGGAAAGTTATTTGATGCAAACGTCTTATGTATGAGACTCCCATTGAATCTGCAGAAGAACTTGTCGCCAAGCTTTCGTCCGCTGCAGGGAAAGCTCATGATATGCCTGGTGTGTTTCAGAATGTTCGCCTATCTTTTCTTCGCCGTTGTACTGCGTGCATAGTCGCTGCCGGCCACTGTTTTGAACACTTATTGTAATTACATGCCATTAAATTTGCTTTTATAACTTAACTTCATCGTTCTTTGTGTGTCTTTGCATCATATAAGAACATAAAACTTTGACGCCTTCTAGCGGTTTTGCGTTTTGTTTTTGACCATGCATTCTTTGATGAAAATTGTTTACTTGGGTGTGTACTATCACTTCCTAAAATTTTGCCCATCTTTTTAGACTCACCCTGTATATATGGTGAAATAAGAAACTAGTTAAATTAATGGGCCTATATTTTCGACCACTCCTTGCTTGAGCCATTGGAACAATATTTTCTTGATTGTAGCTACCTCAGATATTTTGAGGGTTCAAAATCCGAAACCGTCGTTATATAGGCGTCAAAATAGCTTAGAATATCGTCTGCACTAATTAATGACCATATGTAAGAAGTGTACTCGAATTATTAAAGGGTTGAATCCTGGTACGTGAAAATCGGATTGATCAATTCGAGAAAAAGTTTTTTAATGCGTTCGCTTTTTTGCGTACTGTACTGTTAGCTGATTTCTGAATAGGAAATGGGCTGACTTATTTATTTCACACAATTCGTTGCAATGTCCATGAACAGATAGCGAAGCTAACTGAAATATATATATATATATATATATATATATATATATATATATATATATATATATATATATATATATATATATATATATATATATATATATATATATATATATATATATATATACAGGGTGTCTCAGTTAAGCGTTTCAGAACTTCTAAGAGGGGTAGGGGGCATCCTGACGATTCGAAATCATATAGCAATGTGGGGTCGGAAATGCTTTCCTGAAGCGGTGACGTACACAGAAGCACCATAAAGAAAAAGAGACCGTAAGTGAAAAATCGCTATAATAATACATTGAAAAAATTACATGGCCTCCTCGGTCACCCGACCTATCATGTCTTGATTTCTGGAGTCATATGAAAACACTGGTTTATGACACCCCTGTTGATAATGCTGGTTGCAAGAATCGCAGTAGCTGCCTGCGAGATATACCTGGAGTATTGCAGAATGTTCGAATGTCCATGAACCGGAGATGTGAGGTGTACATTGTAGCCGGTGGCAGAAACTTCGAACACTTACTTTGGCCCATGTACCATATAATTTTTTCAATGTATTATTATAACGATTTTTCACTTACGGTCTCTTTTCTTTATCGTGCTTCTGTGTACGTCACCGCTTCAGGAAAGCATTTCCGACCCCACATTGCTATATGATTTCGAGTCGTCAGGATGCCCCCTACCCCTCTTAGAAGTTCTGAAACGCTTAACTGAGACACCCTGTATATATATATATAGTTGAACTTGTGTAAGAGAATAACGGTACAGTACGCTGGCAACAGTTGAAATGAAGAACAACTGTATAGTACGCAAAATGCTGTTGAATTAGTAGTAGAGAATAGCTGTTGTGATAGAATTGCAATGGTAAATTACCACCATTTGTAGCATCAACGTGGTGTAGTATGAGGACAGAATTAACAGACACCTGGGCAAATACTTGAAATTGGATGGTCTCGCATGAAGACGAAGGCATTGCTCAAATTTCTCAGTCATCACTACCGTTTGTCGACAAACTTTGGGATAACCTAACCTCAAATAAAAACGGAGAGCAGCAAACCGCAGATTTACCTCATTCCTTTTTCGCACAATCTGTTTTTTTGAGGGGGGTCACTTAGTATCTAGTACATATGAGTATAATGATTTTTTCTATGTAAGTACTTTCTAATGTCACCTAATATTATGCGAAGAAAATGGTGCCCCACTCTAATTATAAAAAAAAAAAAACATTTAAAAAAATCATTTATATGAATCAAAAAAATTTTATGCGTTGGGTAATATTGATTCCTTATTTACATCTTTCAAAATTATGGAGATATTAGAGATGGATTAAATGCGTATCATGAAATATCAATTTTTTTACACATCGAATGTGTCATAATTATTGACAAATATTTCAAAGCAATATACAAACCGATCATTTACAAAAACAATAATTATTAAATACGATTCAATCGCGTATGCTGGTAAATGCCAATGCAAAAATGATCGATAAAATATCACGATATATAAAAAAATATTCATTAGACTACAGTAGTTAAAGCGAAAATTCAGAATGTTTAGATCCTTAAAGGTCATAACAGGATGTCTGAAAAAGGACACCATCATATATCTTGAAAAATAAGCATGATTATGAACTTGTATAACCCTCCGCTGATGATACTACGTTTATTTAAGTAGCAAATGTTTTGAACGATTCTATGCATATATAAACATTTTTTTATGGTCTGGTATGAATAGGTTAATCATTTAAACCATGAATGACTAAATTTATAGCAGATAAAAGGGACAAGACGATTTATGATAATTCTTGGTTTTAAAGAATTTCAAATACCAACAAGCATTTTAAATATCAAAAATTTGTTATACTTAAACAAAGCTGAAAAAGGTTAGAGCTAAAAAAAAGAAAAAAAAACTCTCCTTGTAAATAAAAGATTTAAAAAATATGAAAATCTCAAAAAATTACAGGGTTATATTTTGAAAAGTTTTCATTTAGAAAAGTAAATTTTCATCTTAACTAATAACTTTGCTCCTCAAAATTAAAAAATTCATAACTTCAGAAGTCAGCGCTAAAATTTTAAAGTAATTTTAATTCGATAATATTAAAACTGGAATAATGTACTATATTTGATAATACTTTAAACATTTAACTTCAGTAATAAAGTAAAAATAACTTAAAAGAAACAAAACCAATCTCTTTCAAATAATTTTATTTGCATTTACTAAAAACACACTTATATTATAACAAAATTTTACAATAAAAACATTTTGTACTTTATATTGTACTGGCAATATGGTTTAATGAATAATAATAATAATAGGTAATATATAAAAGGTGCTTGTCATGATGAGAATTTCATTTTTATAAAATTATTTTGAATATGAACTTGTGAGATTCATCAATGAAATTTACAAAATATCAATAAAACATTTTTTAACTCATTTTATTTAAACATATAAAGCCTTCACACATTATCATTTAGTGAGCAGATTTAAAAAATGATTGGATATACTTTAAATTAGAGAAGCAGTTAATCACGTCAATATTGTTTGTCAGATTAATGCTTGGTGCATGCCAATAACTGTTTAACAATTTTATTTTATTTGCAAAGGAAAAAAAAAATTAATGTCTCCTATGGAGTCAAAATCTAAATTTTAAAATGTCAACAATAAAAGGATTTAAATACTTTTTATAAATTAAATACAAAAATGGAATTAAAATTATTGCAGTATGAAGGGAAATTAAATTATATGCATAATGTTCCATAATAAAAATTTTAATTCCTCAAAACACCAAATTTTAGACTCATTTTAAAAATTGAATGCTAATTAAGGGGCTCAATTCAATATTAAAATGAGGAAAAAACAAAAAAATTATTAAAATCTGTCAAAACACCTAGTGAGGGGTTGAAAAACTTCAAAGCCAGTTTGATTGCCGCGTGAAACTTGGAGGTGTTTGTCGTAATCAACTTTCAGCTTTATACAGCAATCAAATGGGTTTTATTTATTACTGTTTAAATTTTTTTACTCATGTATTTTTTAGTGAATTGTCAAGAGTTTTGATTTTTTCCTTGCTTAAATATTAATTTGAAATTTCTAAAGTATATGTATGTATTTCTTTTAACCTTGTTTTAAACAAGGTATCTAAAAACAAACTTTACGGGCAATAATTATGAAGCACTCTGCAAAATTAATAAATACACAAAAAATTTTTTTAAAAAAAAACATAAATAACATTTATAATTTTTAAACCATACATTTTAGAGGCAAATTCAGGTATAGTTAATTTATACACAAAATGCAATTATTTTATAATTTGTTTTTAAAAAAAAATTTCCACACCCACAGAGTTACTTCCTTGAAATTAAGTACAGTTTTGCCATAATGTTCAAGTTTTAAATCAGACTTATTTTGTCTGCAAAGTTAATGCCAAGCATTTATAAGCATTATACATACAAATTTCTCATTTAATGCATGTTACAAACAAATATTAGTATATATATGTACGTTTACATGGAAATAATAATTTCGTAAAATCTGAAAATAAGTTGCAGTAAAAAACCGAGAAAGTAAAAAATCTTATAATTTATAGGGTAATATTTCTTTATTGAAAAAAAAAGTTAAGATTATGTGTTCTTGAAATTCACATTTACATTTTCTTAACATTTTACAGGTATATTTCATAAACATTTTTATGTACAGCAAAATGCTTAAAACAAAATTTCTCCTAAAGAATGCCGTTAGTTTTTCTAAAATAACGCAGATCAATATATAATATAATACTGTGGAATAGGAACTAATCAAAAGTAGTTTAATTGCTACCAATTAATAAAAATTCTAATTACAAACACATCATAGTAACAAGCATAATTTTTTGCAAAGCACTTTATTTTAATACTTATGAAATAATTAAACTATAATTAGAAAACAAATTTATTGGAACCTCTTAACTTTTTCAAATTTAAAAATGCATAAAAAAAGAGTGTAGCCAAGTCGTTCCTACACAATAAAAACAAATATATTTATAATACAGCAAGAAAATTTAAATAGTTTACTAAATAAGACATATATTAACATTTTTTAATAACAATATGAAGAAGACAAATTGTACGTTCGCTATAAAAAAATTTATTACTATATAAATAGTTATTACAAATGAGTAGCATATAACCCAAGATTTTACAATAAATATCACTTTAATACTACACACAATAAATAAGGTTGTAAAAAAGTTACTTATTATAGATATGTTCAACTTTATACAACAACTATTTAATCACTATGGATTCATCTTAACATAATTAGCAATTACAAATGCAAGCAATAAAAGCAATATATCTAGTAATAAAGAAAATAAAAGCTTCATATTTGCAAAAAAAAAAAATCTTTAAAGGGGTTTCTACAAAGTAAAAGAAATAAAAAAAAATCAGACATAATAAAGTTGTTCTTTTTCCTATGTATTCAATAAAAAATAAGGTGTTGATCAGAAATGCATGTTAAGTTAATTTACACATAACTTTTAATTTTATGCACTTAATAAGTTATAAATTCAAACTTTCACTAAGAGGATAAGAGCTTGAATGAAAAAAGTAAGTGGACACTAGATTGAGGAGAGAAATATAAGAGACACAATAAAATACAATACAAAATTCAGTCTATCATATTTTCAACCTGAATAAATATTTAAATAATTCATAATCAAATTATTGTTTGTGACAGCATAATGAAAAAACAATGTTTTCTTAGCTTCACTTTATGCATCATTATTATTAATAATGACCCAAAAATTGCACTTTAAAAGTTTTTAGGGTTTCTTTCTAGAATATTTTTTTTTTTTATGTTAAAGATATTATACATGCGTAAAAAATAAATGCTTTTTCTTAATGCTTTAATAGACCTAATCTAAAATTACTATCATTTACAGCATAGTAAAAAAACAGTGTTTTCTTACAATCACTTTCTGCATCATTATCAAAATTAATAATGATTCAAAAATTGCATAATCAAAAGCTTTTGGGATTTCCTTCTTGAATATTTGTTTTTTTTTTTATGTTAAAGAAATTATACATGGGTAAAAAACGGTTGCTTTTTCTTAACGCTTTAATAGACCTAATCCAAAATTACTATTTATAAAATAGAGTAAAAAAAAAGTAATTTCTTATCATCACTTTATTAGCATCATTATCATAATTAGTAATAACTAAAAAATTGCACATCCAAACGTTTTTAGAGCTTTTTTCTAGAACATTTGTTTAAGATGCTAAAAAAATTATGCATGTGTAAAAAAGGTTGCTTTTACGAAATGTTTTTAATAATAAATGCCCAATGGTTGATAGGAGCATTGAAATAGAGTTAAAAAAATTCAGATTTTTTTTAAATGAAATTTTATTCATTTAGAATGAACAAAAGCTCTGAATGATATGTGGTTTATATTTCCAATTTTTTCCACTTTTTTATACTGAACTTTCCAATATCACTTCTTTCACAATATTTCCTTAAATTAATCCCTCCCCCCAAAAAAAAAAAATAAATGGTATGGTATTAACTCAAGTACACAAATTTTAACTATACTTTAACAGTACATGTTAAAACAAAGTTAGACTTTTTCATATACTCTCATATTAAATAAATACTAAAGATTTATGTATTTAAAAACATGTCATAACATTTTTATTTAATTTTTTATTGAAAATATTATTTATATTTATGCGTGCATTCGAAAATGCTTTCTATTAATTATTTTCTTATTTGTACCATTCAATAATACACAATGCAGAAACCTTTTTTTTTATTTTTAGATTAGTACAAATTAGACTAAATGTGTTTTTCTTAATGCAGAGCAAATCTGAAAAAACTTCTTTGGCAGCAAGGAATAAAATAATAAATAAATAAATAAATGAATTTACACTAGGGATGAATTTACACAATTACACGAGGGAGAGAGAAATACATTTCCTTCTAAAAAAAATTAAGACTTATAATTATCAAATAATTCATCTTTCTGTCAAGAATTTAAAATGTATTTGACTTAAAAATAAAACATTTCAGTGATATTTCTCAGAAATTCTCGGAATTTGCCACGTTACACAGCCTGAAAATTTCAAAATTTTGGAAGCATTTTTTAAGATTGAGCAAGCACAATTTATTTGAAGACATAATGAGTATCATATAAGATGTGGAAAAGTAAGGGAAGTTTCATTTTGAAACTATTTCAAGGCTCATAGGTCAAAAAGTCAAGTAATAGGGAGGTGAGGAAAAAAAATTTTTTTCTTTCAATTTAACCAGTTTTTCAGTTTTTTTCATTCAGTTCTTTACAAACTTTTCCACCTATTGTCCTGAATAATTATTTCTATTTCAAAATGACTAAATTTATAACATTAAATTATACTGTTCAATACTTTATAAAATTTTAATTATGAATACCTTACATATCTAAATAATGTCAACAAAAATTAAATTCAAACAAATAATAATAGTACAACTTTAGGATAGATAAATACAGTTATCAACAATATTGACACATAAATTAATAATAATTCAATTTTATCAATCAAAATTTAACATAGGTTTTCTTTGAAGACTTTCATGGTAAATGCTTGATAGATAACTACATAGACGAACAACATTCCTATAGCAAATTAAAATAAATATAATTAAAAGTGACACAATTTTTTTTTATATAAATGAAAAAAATAAAATGATATAAATAATATAGTGTATTATAACAATGTAAAAAACAACAACACAAAATGCAACACATAGGAAAAATATTTTAATATGAGTAGTTTCGGACAGTTTTCCTTGAGCTTATTAAAATTAGATTTTTATTGTAGACAAACAGTATAAAATTTACTTTAATAAAATAATAACTTATAGTTATTCAAAAAATATATTATAAATTCTTCACTATAATGAAGTCATGAATTACATAAATTATGTAGCTTAAGTTAAAGTAAAAAAGTTTTATACCATTCACGTTATTTTTTACTAGAGCTTCCCAGGATCAAGAATTTTTTTTAACCCATGCATTTATTTAAATAGAGTTCTTTTTCCGTTTGCAAAGTGGAAAACAAATATTGAAAATTGCTACTTAGATATTATCGAAAGTAAAAATTCATCATCAAGAGCTTAAAGTTATGTTCTCCGATTTTAGATTGATGTTATTCCTTTTTTGTGCAGTATAAGTCAATATATTAAATGCAAAAATAAAAATATAGATGTATGAAAACTACTTTTTAACTTATATGTTAAATTTAGGCTTAATCAGGCACTCAAATACATAGTAAAAACATATAAATAAATATGTGCTTTAAATTTCATAATGTGTTCAGGTATTTGTGTTATTAAAAAGGCAATAATAATCAGTGATTACTAAAAAAGCAGGTTCAAGCAGAAGCAGGTTTAGGAAAATTTCAGAAAAACATTTATTTTAGAAGTACTGAGTTCAATTATGTTAAATTAAAGAATATTTCAGTGCAATTTTGCAATGAAATATAACTTTTTGTGAAATGTTTATGGGTTGGAGTAACAAGGATGGATGATGCAATCTATTAGCACTTTTTCTGATCATGTCTCAATAGTTCAAAATTCACTGCAATGTTCCTAGTGGTTTCAAAACTGGAGAAGTCAGTTGCAGAGTGTGGTGTCAAGGTTCTGTTATTATTATCACTATTTGTTCACCGACCTAAATTGTAGTAGTTGGTACACACATGCACTAATATTGTCTTTCGGTACATCAATAAGAATGAATCACGAACTGTCATGCCGCCAATAGCTTATTAGTGTTGCAAAAATGTAACTTTTACCAAGCCAATTTAATTATTAGTGATAAAATAATCAATAAGAAAAATAACACAAAAACAATTAGGCAGAAATGTATCAATACTAGAAACAATAATCAGTGCTTGAACATAGAATACAAAAAAATGTGAAATATATAATTTACTCTGCTTTTTGGTACTTATACTTATAGTACTTAAATAAGTACTTATTTATAGTACTAAAACTTCTGTCTTCTAACTTTTTGTCTTTATTAATTATTTGTCTTTATTAATTACTTATTTTAATTATTTTCTATTTTTTTACCAGCAGGTAGATAGAATATAATATTCTTAGAAAATATAGTTAAGAATTAATTATTTCAAAAATATAACATCATATTCACTATGAGTTATATTTTAAAAAGGTTGCCCAAAAGTAAATAGTACACGGTTCACTGCGCCAGGAGTTTAGTAGCAATAAAAGCTCCACACTTCGATGTCATAAAATAAGGCAAAAGAAGTGCTCTGCAGATTACATCTAAGCGATAAACCAGTTTGCATGAGATCATTTAAAGTGAATGTAAAGTCTAGTTAAGGTGGATGTATTCACAGCAGAACAATGAGCAGTAATATGATTTTTCATAGCAGGAGGTGAATGTTATGCAAACATTTATAATTTAAAATTATGGAGACACTGTCTAGAACAAACCGCTGTGAATGGTATCCCTATACTTAGTAGATAATGATAAGAATCAGAAATATTTACTTATCACTTTTCTTTAAAAATTTTAAACTTGGAAAGATTTCATCTCCAATGAAACTCAGAAGGTCAATCCACATCATCATTTCCTGAATTTCAAACATTAGATTCACTACTCTACGGAAATTTTCAGTGGAGTTGCATTTAGACAAACCCATAAGAGATTCTTTGTCTGTAAATATATTATTATGTAAAGAAAAAAAATTAATTATATGAATACACAGTATAGTAACAGATATTATCAAGAAAAGGAAGAAAAAAATTATAATGAGTGAAATTAACAACATTTCAAAGATTTAACAAGCTATTAAATGGCAAGTAACATATTTACTCAAAGTTCATAAAAAGAAACTGCACTTATCCACAACTCTAAAAAGTTTTGCTACGTTTAGTTGTATTGATTCACTCTTTTTGTCGCATTTATTAATTTCATATTGCATATGTTTGAATTTTTTGAATGAAATTATACTAAAATACATTTAATTGTAATATTTTTTTTGTTCCAGAATAATACTGAAGTTGAGTTTCAAAAAGTTAAATTCTGATATGTCACAAAATATCCATTATACTAAAAAAACAAAAACAATAGAAAATTTTTTTCCACTTGTTTGTAAAGTTAATTGACATTTTAACGAGAACTTCGCAGTTAATTTGCTTCACTTTATTATATTCTTTGGATACTTTATATATTGTCATACTTTATTATATTGCTTTTGGATAGAGCATGTGGCGAGTCAAAAAGTTAACTGAAACAGGTGCATCGGAAGTGATGTAATTTTTTGTTATTATAATCAAATTAATGTAAAAAGTTAATGATTTTTATAAATATGCATTAAAATAAAAATAAGTATTTAATCTTTAAAGAAGTAAAAATTGCTCTTATTTAACATTTTTAATTACACGAACATTTCCTTCAAAGCAGTTTTAACTTACTGCACTTTCAAATGTTATGGAATGCTTTTGTATACATAGTTACGCATTGTACAAAAAATAGGTTCTTATCATAGGACAAAAGAAGAGCTCGAAAAAGACACAAACTCATTTACTTTAAAAATAAAAAAACTGGCATAAAAAAATATTTGTTATCAGCTTAAAGACTTAAGCTCAGTACCTAATTAAATAACATTAAAAAATAAGGCATAAAATAATAAGGATAAACATAACTTCGAAATAATTCAAAAAGAAAGAAACTAATTTTTAATATGCATTAAATACTTCATGAAATCATTGTACTTACTTTTAAAATTAATGAAAGAATACCAAAAACCACTGCTTGGAAATTGGAAATTTGATTTTAGACAACATTTTTCTAAAAAATAAATAGAAATTTGTAAAAAGAGGTCTTTAGAAATAGATAAGCTGACACATAAAATTTTCAGATTATGATACTTTCAATATTAATTAACTAACAATAATTGTAATGAAACAGAGGCTCAAAAACAACAGGTATAAAAATCAAATACTTAGTTTTAAAAACAAATTTTCACAAATAAATCCGTTAATCACTCCTCCCAGATTCATTACCTTAAAAATCACTTATTCTTATTAAATTTTTAAAGTTAAATTTATTTTTTCATACTTCACAATATTTTTTTGTATTATGATTTCATTTGCTTCATCCCTCTTTTTGCAATTAAAAAATATTTAATATTTCCATAATTTCGTACATTTTAATAATTACAAATAGCAAGCTGTTCCTAAAGTTATTTATTTTTTAATATTTTTCTTCAAAAAGTGAGATAAAAAAAATTAACTCTGCATTTATAAGAAAAATATTTATTCATTTAAAAAATGCTGATAAAAATAATGTGTAACACAATAAATAAAAAGCTCTTACTGGTTAGATCCTGCTTAAAAGATTGATATGTCAAAGGAGGAGGATGATGATGTGGGTTTTCAGATGCACCTAATCTAAGTAGAATAAGCAACTTAGAATGGTATATAGCATAATAAAAATATCAACAACTTAGTATATAATATATAAATACACTAGAATATTAAAGGATCCATTATGAAATCTTGAAGACTTACTAAAATTAAAATCCAAAACATTGTTATGAAGTACTTAAACACTTCCCGCTAGGCAAATCATATATGCATTTCATACGAACTTATCTCAGGACCGGGCGGTTCACCCATGCATTGTTGAAGAACTAGCCCAGTGAAAGAGCAGTGCATACATGCTGAAACAATTTTTTATGACCACTAGATGCACTCTGTGTCCATTACAAAACTAAACGCAGCTCTAGTATTCTGATCGTCCAGATTGATCATATTCTGACGGTCTTTGGCATTTTGATCATCAACTGTGGCTAGGGAGGGGAGAAATTGTAATTTAAACTAACAGAAGTCGGCTCTTTAACTTCCATATGATATAAACATGCTTCTGATAGCTCTCTGAAACTTTGTTTAAATTTTTTTTGATACTATGTGAAGGTCTTTTAAGGTTTCAGCATCATTTTTGTTACTGTTTTTATTGTGTTCGGAAATATTTTGCTCCCTTCTCCTTCTTACTCTAGATTATTATGTCGAGAAACTATTATTTATCAAAGGAGGAATATACTCATATGACAAAAAAGAGAAAGGAAAACAAAAAGGGAGAAAAAAGCCAGAGAAAGCGCATAGTTTGCTCACAAACCGTGCTGAAAGAAAAATGCAACAAACATTTTACGCCTACAAATCATGCAATATACAACTTAGCGTTTCTCTGTGGTTCGAGACTTTCTATACTAAATCTTCACTTTAAATTTTGTTATTTCTTCTTGTAAATAACCTTTTGGCATGTTTTTTTTATTAATTTGAAAGTATATAAATGTGCTTCGACAATTAAAACTTTGAAATAATTGGAATAGCACTTTCAAAAATTATTTCTGAAAGGTAAACAAATTTTTTAATGTATTTACATGTAAATTGAAGGAAAAACATTTTTAAAGTCTAGTTTGAGTGTATATGACAGATTATGTAATAATCTAAAATGATACCCAAAATTAAGGTAGTAGGACTAAAACTTCATTATTTTTTTCATTATTCTAAACTTAGGTTTAGTCGTGCAAAACCCCATCTTGCAGTATAATTCCTTTCGCTACTGCTTTATCCCGAGCGAACGTTTCAAACAAAGCCACCCCTGAAGCAAAAAGGTTAAATATTGTCTAAAGCTGAAATTGCTAAAAATCTAAACTAGCTAAAAATTTGGGAATTGCTATCCCATCATGAAAATTTTTTTTTGTTTTTTTTTTGGAAAAGATGAGGAATAGTAACTGAATTATTTCATTCTTAAAATCTTGAAGAATAAGACATTTGTATTCACAGCAATATATTATTAGAATAAATATAGTTAAACCTATCTAACTCAAACTTTGGTATCACAAATTTCCTAATAACTTGAAGGAAAAAATTATCTGCTCAAGTTTCTTAATTCAAAAAGAACCTTGTTTTGTAGTTTTTAAGCTCTTCTCCTGATAAGTTAAAAAAAAATATTCGACAAATACCATCAAAAATTTAAATACATAAAATCAAATAAAAATATTAAAGCTTCAGTTGGAAAACATCACGTAAACTTTAGAAAGAAAGAATGCATCGATTACAAGGAACATAATGAAAACTAAATTTC
Source organism: Parasteatoda tepidariorum (assembly GCF_982258835.1). Lineage (NCBI taxonomy): Eukaryota > Metazoa > Arthropoda > Arachnida > Araneae > Theridiidae > Parasteatoda > Parasteatoda tepidariorum. The sequence goes on along the minus strand of NC_141759.1, from coordinate 74,040,465 downwards.
TATTGATCCTTAAAGGAAAGTTAAAAAAAACTTGTTCTTTTTCTTATCTGTTTCAGTTAATAGTATTGTAATGCACATGCGATGATCCTTTCTACTGCTTTTTATTCTATAAATTCATGAAAGGGACGACAGATAATGAAGAAATGAATGAGGTTGTTGGTTTCGATTGAATGGTTAATTAAATAAATTTTAAGAAGGATTCATCATGCCAATGGTTTTGAAGAATTCAGAAATTCCTATAATCCAAACTATTGCAATAACAGGTAAAAGAAACAACATCTGAACTTATGTCTATTTACTTTTATTCAAGTTACCTAAAACTGCTAAAATTAAAAATCACTCTAAAATAATATTTTGAAGGTGAGATCTTCTGTGAGTCTTTGGTTCAAAATAATAGTTATAAAAGAAAATTAAATATTCTTTTTATAGATGTATAGAGCAAAGCCTTGTTAAAGTGAAAGAAGGTTTGAAAAAGAAAACTGCAAAAGAGTTTGAAATACCATGCAGCACATCGTTTAACAATTCTTAAGTAGTATAAATTAATAAAGGATCATTATTTGATATGGTTACTTTAAGAAAATAGGTAAAAGTCACAAACTTTTTTTAGCAAACAATAATAGAATCTTCTTTAATTAATAATTTTTTGTACTAAGTGTCCAATTTTGAGACATTAAGAATTGACTGTATTGATATTTTGATCTGAAATCAAATAGCTACATTTTAAAGCTAAAAAGATAGTCCACATAAAAAAATAAAATTTGTCAAAGCATAAATGCCCAACCTTTTTTCCCCCATAAAAGTATATTTTACATCATTGCGAAATGATGTGTTTTTACAGCAGTAGTCAGATATAGGTTACACTGACTCAGATAAGAGATTAGAAGTAAAAAAAAGTCATTTTTAAAAATATAATAAGTGTTATAAATAAAGCAAATAATAAAAATAATTTTAGTTACATTTTTATCAATTCAGAAAATAGAAAATTACTGAAATACATAGAAGACTTTTATAAGCAATAAAATATTTCTAAACGTTGCGTTGTTATCAAGAGGAAATTTAAGTAACTTGTAAAGTATCGATCTGATAACAAAACTAAGAAATAGTTTGTTGTAAAAATTTTAGCATTGGATAAAATGTGGCTAATCACTAGTTTGTTCCTCCCATTTAAAAATTTACATTTCATAAATTTTGCTTAAAAGAATAAAAATAAATCTAAATTTTTTTAAAGAAAAGTAGGGGACATATACAAGGGGACATTCAAACAGATTAATCTTTTTTTTTCACAAATATTGTTGGATAGTAAAAAAAAAAAAATTAAAGGACACACATCATTGATAGTTTTAACAGAGTAAGACACAGAGCAAAAACATAAATTTACTACTTTCATGAAACATTTATATTATGAAATGCAGATTTAAGTTTTTTTCAGTCACAGAATAAATAGTAATTAAATTTCATCTTACTCGCTTTTATTATACAATAGAATAATTTACATAGAAAAATTTTCTTCATGTTATGAATTTACTAGTATAATAAGTTATTGGAAATAAAGCATCACAAATTAAATGATAATTTTATTGCTATTTTTAAAGTATTACACAGTTAAAACTTTTGTTTTATAATTTTTGAGCACATTTTCTGTTTTCTAAGTTTTAATTAATGAATCTTAATTAATTATTTTTACTTCTAAGCAATGAAATACTCTATGAATGATTGCATTAATATTAAAAGAATTGTTAACTATGAGACCATTATGTGTTTCTACTTACACATGCTTCTGAAAAATTAGAGCTTGATTATCCATTATGGAAAATCCGAAAATACTAAATTATAAATAGATATATTATAAAAAGATATATTATAAATAGATATATTTTAAAATAATCAATGCATACATTTTATCTGAAAAGAGTTTATTTTACCCCTGAAACTACCATGAAATTTCATGTATGTATGCTCCATCATATAATAAATACATATTTAAACCTCAGTAACAATAGCTTTGAAATAATATTTGTTTGGATCCCAAACCATGTAGGCATTCCAGGTAATGAAAAAGCTGATTCAATAGCCAAGTCAACACACAATCTCTCTAATAAATCACTAAGTTTACATGATGTTCAAAAATTGATTGCGGATTCACTGACGCAGCAAAGACAAGTTGACTGGGATAGTGAACTAAATAACAAACTGCACGAAATAAAACCATTACTTAAACCATTTACACCATGTTACCAAAACAGAAAATCATAAGTCCTCATTAACAGATTGCGAATTGGTCATACTCGTTTAAAGCATAAACATTTAATTTTAAATGAAACTGCTCCAACATGCAATTTTTGCCATGTACCTCTTACTGTTAAACATTTCTTGACACGGTGTTTAAAATTTAAATTGAAAAGAAGCCAGTACTTTAACTGCTACTTTCCAACCTTAATGTATTTACTTGGAGACCCACCTCATCCTAACTTAATGCTTTACCTTAAAGACATCAGATTTTATAATTCGATTTAGTTCAAATTTTAATAAATTAACCAGTTTTATCTAATTATATTGATTTTAGCCAAATTACTTCAGTTGTTTTGATTGTAACCAAGATTCTTCAAATTTAACCTCGTATTTGGATTTGAACTAAAATATGTAGTTTTTAACCTTGTGTTTTAATTTTAACTATGTTATGTGACCTTTTAATCTAGTTTTAGGCGCGGTATAGCCAAACTATGGCTCTTGCGCCAAAAATTTACAACACTCACTCATGTATGTATGCATCCAAAAAATCTAAACCTGATTATATTTTATATATATATAACAAGTACATTGTATAATAAAAATGTTAATGCATATATTTTATAACTTAAATACATATTTTTACCTGAAGAGTTGGTTTCACCTTTGATGGAACTTTTATCCTTTCTTTTATGTTGATTAAGAGAACTATTTACAGTTAAACATTTCAAATCTTTGAAATTTTTGCTTGATATACATCCAACATTTGAATTGAGCAAAGTGTTTTTCTGCCGAAATAAAGTTTGAGCCGTAGGATGTTTTTTAGAGTTTGAGATAGAGCTTGATGTGCAGGGTTCTGTTTTTGAGGTAAAATCATTAACAGATTTAGACTGAAGTCCTCTTCGTACTTTTGAAGTAAAGGCATTAGGGGCACTGTTACATCGAAGTAACGCCATATGATTTTGTGAATCTGCAGTGATAGTCATCTTCATAGTTGTTGTATTTTGTTTCTCATTACACAAGATGGATTCTGAAGATGTGGTTGTAAGTGTTGATAAGAGTTGTGATGAAAACTGAAAATAAAAATGCAATTCAGTCTAAACCACAAAATTCATAGGCAAAAATTTTGTTTTAAATGACACTTTGAAAAATCACTATAACAGAGGTGCTTCTGGATTAATTTCTTTTTTTGTGATCCATTTTTTGAAAATAATATAATTTTGAAAAATTTATATTATTTTCGAAAACATTTCTTTAAGCTTAATTCTAACAGTCAATATATTTTACCAAAAATATTAAAAGTATTTATTTTGAATCAAATATTTATAGCAAATTGAGAAAATATAGTAAGAAAAACCGTTCTTTACTTTTTTTTTTTGCAATGCCTTATAAAAAAAATGACACAGGCATTTTATCCTCTCAACCATATGAGACCATAACAAAACTATCAACCATAACAAAACTTTAGAGACATAAAACTAACTATATTTAGAGATAATTAGCCACAGCTGAATAATAGGTATGTATCTCAATAATTTTAAAAGTAGAGAATGCCATATTTCAAAAAAGTGTAAATAGTGTCTGGATAAAAATATGTTCAAACATTACTTATAAACTTTCATTCACAAATGCGAGCTTTACTTTGCATGTTTTATTTATGGACAAGTTCAGTTTGCATTTTTGTGCTAAAGTTTCAGAATTGGAAGCAAAGAATACTTTAAAGGGATCATTTTTATAAAATGAAATTTCAAGAAATGATAGTTATTACTAACTTAATTTTGTGTAGAAATGGTTTTTATTAATTTAAATTCTGTGAAAGGATTGTACAAAAAGTCCTATTTCCTTTTATAACTTAGTATAAATTTCAAAAATCACAAATATCAAATATAATTCAGTATCATAAGTCTATCTGCATTTCTTGCTTAAAATTAATAATTAAAATACAATCCAGTTTAAATTTTAAGCATTATAATTAACTACAAATGTTTTAATGATAAATTTAAAATACAACACGAGTACAAAATTAACAGCCCTAAAGAAAATAATTATTAAAACTTTAAATAAATAGATAGAAAATTGTTAAAAGTGAGATAAAAAATCTCAGTAACAAATTTCAGCACAACAATTGTAGTACAACATTCAACTAATACAATAAAAAATTGCTTTAGTTTCTAATTTAAAAAGTAACATCTGCATATATTGATAAATTTTTTTAACGTCCAAACTGAATTCCTAAATTAAAATTATGCATCATAGTAAATTTCATGTTACAAATTGATATCCCTTAAATAATAACAATTGTTCACAACAAAAATAATTTATAACTTAAATGAAATAATATAAACAAATAAATAATGAGTTAACATACATTAAAAAAATTTTGCTATATCAAAAGAATAACAATTAATTAATATAACAACTGAAGAAACTTGGATTGAGTTAGAAGGAAATGATTTAGCGAAGGAAAGATTCATACAAAACTTTACATGAAACCAATGTAGAAAATAACAAATTAGTGCAATATCATTACTTTGCTTTTACTTCTGATAACTTGAGCTTTTTGTAAAACTAAATCTGCTAAAGCAAGCACTTCCAAGCCATCAATTTCTGTAGAAAATATAATAAAAGCAAAAAATAATAGTATATTGACTTGTAAATAAAAGGTAACATAATTTATAAATTTTGATAACAATGTACATAAATATATAATACAGATACATGCAAGGGTAATAATGAAATCAGTAGAGCCAATTTTTACCAAAGGGTGCAGAAAATTCTCAAATCTTAATACTTCCGCAGAATATTTTTTTTGGTTTGAAATCTACTTCCCTCTCAAACAGAAAAAATTATAGCACTTTTTTCAAGCTATAATAACTTTAACAAAAAAAAATCCTTAAAAGATAAAAAAATCACTTGATTTTACACATACATTAAATAAATAAAATGTAACTTGCAATTATATAACTTATCAAATAATTTGTCATAATTATAATTTATAAAATAAGTCAATAGGAATTTTGATTTATATTCTTTAAAGTGAACTGAAAATGAACTTATGAAATAAAATGTTATCAGTAAAAATATACAATTCACTAAGATTGTCCACATTAAATTTGGCCTGGCATAGGCACAGCGTGAGGGGTCCTACTTTTTGTTTGCAGAAAACTGTTAATTTAAATTTTTATACTTACAATTATAAATATTAATACATATAAAAAATAAATATGCATATATACACAAGACTTAAAATAAATGAACACATTTTTAAAAACAAAAAGTGTGCCCCCTCTCACACTAAACTTTTGTGGCTCCATGTTTTATGGATTAGTACTGATACACATTTGTCGAACCCTTAAAATTTTTTAAAGTGAAATAGATTATAGCCTGTTAGTGTCTCATAACATTTAATTAAACATACCCAGTGGGTCGGCAAACTACATTACTTTTGTAATTAACTACTTTATTACAAAAGTAGTTAACTACAGCTACAACTACTTTCTTTTTAAATGTAGTGACTACAAACTACTTCTGAAATGTAGTAACTACTTCTAAAAGACAAACTTTGTTAGAGAATTTAATTTACAAATATGTCAAAAACGGTTTTGAATATGAAATTGGCTTATTTAAACAAGAGGAATTATTAAGAAATATGTATTGATGTTTTAAGAACCATTTTGTTATTCTTAAGCATTTATGAATTTGTTCTTTAAACTATTTACGCCTTTCTCATAAGGGATATTTAATTTAAAAAACGATTGAGATTATTAAGTATGTACAAAATTGTTATTTTTTTAATGCTCTTTAATTTGTTTTAAGAAATAAAGCACATCGAAAATAACGAAGAAAACAAATTCCTTTCCATTTGAAATAACATCAATGTTTACTGAATGTAAATTTGCTTTTGTAGGAGTGGCCAAAGTGATAAGTTGGCTAGCATTCGCTGTTGTTGTTCATTTACGTTGCACTAGAGCTGCACAATGGGCTATTGGCGACGGTCTGAGAAACATCCCTGAGGATGATCCGAAGACATGCCATCGCAATTTTGATCCTCTGCAGAGGGGATGGCACCCCTGCTTCGGTAGCCCGACGACCTGCATGTGAAGTCGAGCACTTTACGGTAGAACAGTTTAACGAGGACCCATACCGCACACCCTCGGTCCCTACGCAGGCTGATCCAAGTGGTTACCCACCCGCACACTGACCGTAGCCAGTGATGCTTGACTTCGGTGCTGCTGGGAACCGTGTCTTAACGATCAGTCCACTGCGGGACCGGCTAGCATTCATAATAGCCAGTTTAAATGTTAGTAATATGCAATTTTTTATTAAGACTTGGCTACAGGATCATTCTCATTGCGTTCATTGGCAAAACCGCAAAGATTTTTATCAATCAGATTCAAAAAATTATTAACCTTATTTCTTCACTTAACTAACGTTAAAAGTAGTTGCCTGGAATTGCTACAAACTTCAGGGGTGTTTTTTATCGTCCTATTCACTACACTAATTTTTTTTTTTAAAGTAGTACACTACACTACAAACTACACAAAAAGTAGCTACTACAGTAGTTTCACTACTTGTAGCAAACTACTTCTGACCACTGATCATACCAGCTTTTTCTTCTTCAGTCTCAATTTTCTTTAAATCACATTTCTTCTGAGATTCTCTTTCTTTCCTGAGTTTCACTTCTTCTTTCCTGAATAAAAATATCAAGAACATTACATTTTGAAAACTCTTTAATAACTTTCATTGTACATAAATGCTTTAAATTTTTTGAATATTTAAAAAGCAGTTAAATTTTATTAAGGAGACAAGTATAAAGCATGAAGAGTAAATATTTAACTGACACTATTGCTAAACAGTACTAACCTGTCCTTGAGGTATATAGTATAATAATTCAAATTCAATTGCTCCACTTGAGAGCGTCTCCTTTCACATACAGTTTGAATCATAGAAAGGAACTCAATAGCTCTGAAATAAAAAAGAAAAAGTTAAGCTTCCAAATCATTAACTTTCCTATAAGTTGAAAGTTTAGCATTTCATAAATATCAAATTTTTCTCAAATAAAAAGAACAAATAAATTATTTTTCTTATTTTATTATAATGTACAGAGAATCAAAAATATTTATCATTCATTTTTATTGTTTACAAAAACTCATTGGAGCATTTAGTTATCACTAGACAAAAAATCAACTACAGTTTAAGACTTTTAAAGCATATATTATAAGAAGTGGCAGATTAACTCAAGGAAATAAAATTCCATCAGACAAAAATTTTTTAAGATTGTACAACTTTGTCTAATATTGCTGATTATTATTGTTAAATTTAGAACTAACACTTTTATAATAAAATTTAAATTAAACTCATGTGTGAGATTACTAATTTTAAAGTATCCACTCACAAGTTTTATTATACCCTAATTTGGTTTAAAATGCTTTTAGGATTTTTTAAAAAAATACTTTAAGGCAAAATAAAAAGAAGAGTTTAAAAATGTATTTCAAAATGTAATAACAATTACCTATATATATATATAATCAAAAGAAAACACGCATAAAATTTTAGAAAAATGTTCAAGATTTGATTGTTGCAGTTTAACGTTTTTTTGATAAAGGAATAACATAAACTCTCTGAATCATAAGAACAAAAGAAAAGCTTAAGAATGAAAAAAAAAATCCGAAAAAAATTTATAACTACAAAATATGTTGCCTGCTTAAATAATTAGCAAAAAACAATATAGGAAACTTAGTAGTATTAACAACTTAGCACAAAACGTTTTTACATTTACACATTTTACAGTTAATATTTTGAAACAGCTAGTGATCGCATTTAAAATCACAGTGCGAAAGCTGAACACATAATATATCTACGGAATATTTCCATCACATTAAGACAAAAGCAATAAATATGGAAGGTCCTATTAATCAAGTTGTATTTACTTCTCAAAAGTTTCATTAAATGATTCCATTTAAATCTATCAATGCGCATAGTTTCAGTGGGATGTGTAAGGATTACTTTGTACTTTTTTATTACAAAATTTAGAATAAATATCACTTAAAAAATTACAATAACGTTCTCCAAAAACAGATATTTTTATTTTTCTTAAATTTTTAGAAAGTTCAACTATCATAATTTTAGCTCCACTTCTGCTCAGTTCTTAATTTCAGTTCATGCTTATACTATCCCGATAAAATATTAATTTAAGTCATGAAATCATTTTTACCAAAAGTAGAGTTAAGAAAGTTTGATTTTTCAAGGAAACTTTTTTTGTCTATAAATAATTACTATTCTGTTTAAATAAAGATTGATTCATAATATATTGAACTATTCGTTTTAAAAAGCTGTAAGCTAACTTAATCTCGCATGGTTAATAATATTTATCAGACAGCCCTAATCATGAAGGAACGTAAATAAAACACATCTACTGCTCGACAAAATCCTGCATAAATACTACTACCAACTAATAGTTTTTTCTTCTGATGAAAACACAAGATAATAAGAAATATATTATTTTCTTAAATAAACTCTATAATCAAATACTGTTTTTCTATTTTTAAACTACTCCTGCAGATTTATAGTATTATGTAATGGGCTGTATTTTTCAACTTTGATTTTCATAAGAATTTCTTTAAGTTTTACAAAAATCAAAGTTTATATTTATTAGTTTTTATAAATAAATTAAAGTGTTACTTAAAGCAATACATTCTAAGTTTAGAGTTTTCATTCAAAGACACTAAAAATGCGTATAAATAAAAATTTAAATATGTTTCTAAATTCTTCTTGGTTAAAGCCATATTATTTTAATAAACATTTAACAACGTGGTCTTCAGTTGCTTCAGCATTTAATACCCGGCCAAACAGAGTGAAATCCTTGAAATCACAATTTCTAGGAGAAAACACTGGACTCTTTAAACACAGTGAACTTCAAGAACCCAATGGATTTTATCTTCTTAAAGATAATGCTATTTCCAAATCTGAAGTAATGATCCAGGAAATACTCGGTACAACGCGCAAAAGGAAAATGGTTACAGTATTTGATGAGTTATCGGATACTTTATGTAAAGTGGCTGATCTTGCCGAATTCGTACGCATTGGGCATCCCCAAGAAAGATTTGCATATGCCGCCAAAGAAACTTCGATTTCAATTAGTAATTTAGTAGAAGAACTAAACACCAACAGAGACCTTTATCTGAAGTTAAAACAAGTTGTTGAAAAAGGAGATGTTTGTGCTACTGATGATACTGATAATTACATAGCTAATCTTTTCTTATTTGATTTTGAGCAAAGTGGAATACATCTAGATAAGAAAACCAGGGAGAAGATAGTCCAGTTTAATGATTATATCTTGCATGTTGGGTCACATTTTATGAGTCGAACTCTGAATCCTCGAACTGTTCTTAAATCTCAGTTGCCTGAGTCCATCCGTCATAGTTTCTCTGGTGATGGTGATACTGTTGTTGTGGGTGATCTTTTCTCAGATTCCAAAAATGAATTTCTTAGAGAAGCTGCATATAAAATTTTTCTTTATCCTGAGAAGCAACAAGAAGAACTGCTTGAAGAATTGTTAAAAGCTAGACAAAAGCTAGCCGTATTGTGTGGTTTTCCAACATACGCCCACCGTGCTGTCCGAGGGAGTATTGCTGGTACTCCAGAGTTTGTTCATGAGTTTCTAAAACTTACAAATGAAAAGATAAAAACTAATGCCAATGAAGATTACAATCATCTCTTGAAATTGAAGCAGGAATGTAGTCAGAAATCACAGGCTTTAATGCCTTGGGATGTACCTTATCTCATAGCCCAATCAAAATACAACGAGTTTGACATGAATATTTCTGACTATTCACCTTATTTTTCCCTAGGAGCATGTATGGATGGTTTAAATTACATATTTAATGCGTTATATAACGTTACATTGCAAGTTGAAGACGTCAAAGATGGTGAAATTTGGCATGATGATGTAAGAAAACTTAGTGTTGTTGAAGGAAATGAAATACTTGGATATATTTACTGTGATTTTTTTGAGAGACCTAAGAAACCCAACCAAGATTGTCATTTTACTATTCAAGGGGGTCGCTTGTGCTCTGATGATACCTATCAGAAGCCGATTGTAGTATTAATGTTAAATTTACCTAATCCCTCACTCTTCCAGCCATCTTTATTATCTCATTGTATGGTTGACAATCTGTTTCATGAGATGGGACATGCCATGCACTCTATGTTGGCTAGAACTACTTATCAGCATGTTACTGGAACTAGATGTTCCACTGATTTAGCAGAAGTCCCTTCTGTATTAATGGAATATTTTGCATCAGATCCTCGAGTTGTATCTAAATTTGCAAGGCATTATAAAACTGGAGAAACCATCCCTCTTAACCTAGTTAACAAACTTCAAAGCTGTAAAAAAATGTTTTCTGCGTGTGAGATGCAACTGCAAGTTTTTTATGCTGCCTTTGATCAAGCTTGTCACAGCGACAATTTTGCAGTTTTCGGTTCAACTACTGAATTGCTTGCCCATATCCAGAGTATTTTTTATGGACTTCCCCATGTTCCAAACACAGCCTGGCATCTGCGATTTGGCCATCTGGTTGGTTATGGTGCCAAGTATTATTCCTATCTTATGTCTCGTGCTGTGGCATCTTGGACTTGGTATCAGTATTTTAAGGACAATCCATTTAATGGAGAAGAAGGTAAACGATATCGAAGTGAACTGTTGGCACATGGGGGCTCTAAGCCACCACGCCAATTGGTGGAACAATTTCTCGGAGCTAAAGTTACTCCTGAAACGCTGTCTGATGCATTATTAAAAGATATAAACACAAAATGTAATTAAAAATTATTGTTGCATGTTTTGTTTCCCAACTAAGTTTTTATTTGCCTTATTTAGAGAGAAAAAATTATATACTTATATTGTTTGATGCTGATTTGAATTTATTGAAATTTAATTATTTTTTTGTGGTATTAATTATCATTATAATTATTATTACTATAGTTAACAATATGTAGTACTTATTTATATACATAATATTCTTACAACTATTTTTTACTCTCCTTCATAAATATAATTTAAAAATTGTTGACAAATTAAGCAGTCACATGACTTTTGTTCAAAACTAGAAAATAATGTATAACATAAACATAGATAAAAACAGGAAATTAATGTTTGAAAGAGCTTTTAAAGAAATCAGTTAAGTTTAACAATCTATACACATACTTGCATATGGGAGGCCTCATAACAAGGTTATGGAAATTTAGTAATTCAACTTATTGTGTTAAGTTTTTTCTAGGAAAATACTGTAGACATATATCTCCTGATTTACATGAATCTCCTGATTTAAATGTTAAAATTAAATAATCCATATCAATTTATCTCTATTCAAAATTTTCTCAAACTCTTGACTTTTTTTTACCACTACAATATTGTGAACTAACATAGCAAAAACTATGTATATTTAATTTAATTATCTAAGCTAAAGATTTTATTTTTTGTCTCATGTTTGTTACGCATATAGTAATTTAAAGAAAAAAGTAAAAATTTTTTCCATTGACTATTTATTTTCTATATAGTTATAAAGGCAATAATTTAACAAAATTTGTTAATTTTATTTAATTTCAAGTAGTTTATTTTAGGCTGTGACAATTTATGAGAAATTAGGTTTTTATTTAATAGTGTGTGCTTCTATTAAACTTTTTTTTTCTTATATTTGTTTTGTATATAGTTATAAATGCAATAATTTGACAAAATGTTACTTTTATTTAATTTTAAGTAGCTAATTTAAGCTGTGACAATATATGAAAAATTAGATTTTCATTTAAATTTCTTTTAAATATTTATGTGTCTTATAGTATTTATTAAAAAAAGAAATTGTAAATAAAGTTATTTTAACTGTGTGATCAATAAACTCCTTATTGAAATGTCATTTTGTGTGTGTGTTCTTTTTAACATAATAGATTGGAAAAGTAAAATAAAGCGAAACATGTATTTTTTTTAATTATTGCAATTGCCCAGTACTTTGATGTACTTCAAAATTTTTAAGTAGATACATTTATTTACACTATACTCTTCTAACTGATAAAATTCACTTTTTCCAAATAATGATTTAAGGCATGGTTTCCTAGAATGTGTGCATATTAATCCTTCAGTATTAATATATTGCTTTGTAAAAGTTTGAAAGTACAGAATTTTAGATGTGTGTTAAATAGGAGTGTCTTGCTCTGAGGGAATAAGCTATGAGGCTTCTCTCCCTCTTAATTTATTTTATGACAGTGGGGTTTTTCAGCAATTACTGCAGTAAAGAGAAAATATTCACCAAAGAAGAAATGTGAGTACCTAAATCAAGCTTTATTCTAGATCTAATTATAATATGCAAATGGCAACAAAGTTTACCACCACGCTAAATAAATTCATAATACCTTCGAATGAAAAAAATTCCTCTTTAAAAACATTTTATCTTATATTGTTAATACTATCAGAATTATATATTATTATGATTACCTTAGTATTAATTTAATTAAAGAGAGAACAGAGTGGATTTTAAGTGAGAAACATTAACTACTCTCACCACTCGCTTCCATAGTTTCTATTTCTTAGTCTTCTGAAACTTACATTTTATGTATATACGTATAATAATTACCGGAAGCAAATATCTGGTCAAGGTTTTAAGATCATTTAAAATCTTTTAAGAGCGGGGGAAATTGAAATACGAGTGAACCCCTGATTGGAGGATTTTACTTTTTTCTGGAGAGTATCTAGGGAAAGAAAAGGATGAATTAAAACCCCTGTATAAAATTGTCAAAAAATATTTTTTTTTAAATAAAGTAAGATTATTTATTTAAAAAAGTTTCTTGGTTTTCTTTTTTTGTACTTAAATTCAGATTTAAAATTAAATTTTTTGAAAAATAATCTTATTGTAAAAAACTCAAACTTATTTGTTTCCATAATAAAATTTATTTCGATAATTTAAAAAATATTGAAAAAAGAAGCATTTTTCTCTCAAAACCACGGTAAACAAAATTTTGTGATATTCAAATGATAGTCATAAAAATAATCGGTGAGTTTATTCAAAATATTTCTTGTTAAATTAAATTAGTTTGTAATTTGCGAATAAAATAATAAGTTTTTATTTTCAGATAAAAGCATCTAATTTGTGAAATGTAATTTTTTTTTTTACGAAAAGGAGCCATAACATAAAAAATTACATAATAGCATCGCTTTCAAAGAAATAAACTTTTCAATGAAAATAATTCTCTAAAAAATTTTACTTAAATTACATTAGAAACAAAAAAAAAGTTGACAAAATCTATTTTGGAATTACTTTTACATTGTTATTCACTTTCTTTAATATCTGAAAAAAAAAAGCCTTCAGTTTATTTAAATAACAGGTTTAAGTTTATAACATTTAAAAACACTTTGACAAGTTCGACTTAATCTAATTTTAACAGGACGTTGGATAAATTTGCTCTCTGAAGCTAACGGAATATTTAGGTTGAAATAAAAGTAGGTCCTGAGTGTCAATATAATTTTTTTTTACAATTTCAAGTTATTCTATGTAGTAATTTCAATATGAATCTTTTCTTTATAATTACTTATAAAAATTGTCTTACATAAATATTTTCAATTTTAAGCATTTTTTTAGGGGGGAAAAGTATGCACAAGGGACAGTGAGGGAATACTTGAGTGATTTTTCCCAGCAGATACGCTTGATTTACAGTTAAATTCATGTATTTTTCATTTGATTACTTATTGAAATATGCAATCTGAATTTGAAGTGGCATTTCTGTCCCTTTAAGTAGGTATTTTGAACAAAAATTTTTAATTTTATTTCTTCTTCAAGAAAAAAAAAGAAATAATTGGGACAAGAAGTTAGGGAATTGAAGGATTTGTGAAATGAGATTACAAAGTATATTACTTCAGATCAATGTTTTCCTTTTTTTTTTTATTTATTCAAAAAGAAATAAAGTAATTATTTAATATAACCTGCAGAACCAAAGTTTTTTAAGACAAGTTAAATATATTTAGTATTTTCACAACTGTTGAAAGGTCCTAAGGTTCAAATTATGTAAACGTGTTACATTATTCAAAACCGATAAGAAAATAATTTTATATTGAAAGAACGCAAGATCAAATTTAACATGGTTAGGGCTTTCAGCTCCAACTTTTTAATAACTTGACAGCTACTGCCATCTATGGGCTAGTTATCTGGACTAAACATTGCGAATTTAAATTACAGCTTCTAAGTTATTCATTGTTAACTACAGGTCTCATACGTTTTAAAAACGCTTTTTTAACTGCTATTACAATCTACTACAATGCACAATATTGAACTATAAAAAAATTTATTGTAATATATTTCATTTAACAAATAGAACTATATTTCACATCGCGCAACATCAAGTTGTTTCCCAATCAGACGAAAATTGTTTATGTATCATTCCGACCCGTGGGAGAGTAAGATATGTTTTTGTGATGTCACGTCAAGTCGAATAGTTTAGTGTCTGTGTTGTTATTTTTTTTTAGTGTTTTGTTATTATGGATATGCTTTGCATGAAAACATGGATTACTTAAAAACAGTAAACATCATACAATTCACATTTCTCATATGGATTATATGTAACGTCTGAAAAAAGCCGAAGATGGCAAATCAACAAACTAGGAGGAACGGAGCTATGAAAATAAGACTCACAAGTAAGTTGATAAGATTAACACTACTATAAAATAACACAATTACTATACAACTGCTATCTGTTAATAAAAATATCTCATTAAAGTTATTCAGAATGTTTTTAAAATACTTTACTGGATTATTATTGATTGTTTTATTAATATAAACGCTGCCTCTGTCAAAATTATGAATCGGCGATTTATTATGATTATTGCTAATTTTTAAAAGGTTATTAAATGTAAATTACATTAGTTTTCATTTTCAGTATTTGAAGCATTAATTTTTTTCCAAATGATCATTACATTCTTTTGTTGTTTATGTTGACAGCTAAAACTGATATGATGAAAATATTTTCAGGTAAATAAAGATTTCTATATGAATAATATACCTAGATGATAATGCATTATATTTACTTATTTCTGCCCAGAAAGCTAGTTTTTTTTAAATGTAACTTGAAGTATTTCTGTTGCAGCTTTTGATTATTATTATAATCTGTCATTTGAATTATTTCTATGAAGTTGATATTGCTTTTTTATAAAGGATCCCTTATTGAAGGTTGCCTTTTCTTTAGAATGATTTAAGCATTAGAAATGATAAACATTATTTCCATTTTCATTGGAAATGATAAACATTAATATAACTTTTAATGTTTATTTCATTCCTACATTGTGTATATTTGTAGCTGAACCTGGTAAAGACATTTACTGGTGACTGGTGTATATGGTTTTCAGTAAAATAGGACATAATGTGACAAAAAATACTGATAACTGTGCACTTATGTTTACTTATTTAATAAAGCTGGATAATTTAATTATATATCTAATATTTCTTTTATTGGATTGAATTATTATTATTATATAATCTGGCTATTGAATCAGGTATTAAATAAATATGACTTAAGGATATTAAGGAATTGAAAGCCACTAAGACAAGATCATAAGGAATCTTATTGAAAATTTTAATTTTATTTTCATATTTTAAATGTAAAAATATTGATATCATAGATTTTGAATATTTATTCTATTCTTTTGTTTATGCAACATTCAAATGACAGGTTGTAATAATAATTTAATACTGCTACATAAGTATTTCAAGTGCAATAAAATTATCTAACTTTTTTTGCGTCAAAAATAAACCTGGTTGCAGAATTTCTAACTGCAGCTCAATCTTCAAAGATTCAGATTTGCATGCAAATTCAATGCAGTCAATCAAAGACTAATTGTATTATCAATCTGAGAATCTTGAGAGGAAAAATAAACTGCAGATGCTGTGATAATTTGTAGCACCTTCTGCATTTTTGCAGTGATTTCTGCTTATCACAAAAATAAAGGCATTATCGTTAATGCATAGGTTATGTGTGTATCAAAACTCTTATACACTTTTAAATATTTTTATAAAGTTTCTAACATAAACAAGACAAAAAATGTAAGCAGCAAATATATAACTATTTTTAGTGAATCACTGAATGAAACTTTAAATATTTTGATTTAAAATTTATGAAACATCAATATTATTGTTTTCAAATGTTTATATCATTTTTTTGTTATTTATGTTTTCAACTGAACATGATGACATACTTACAGTTATAAAAGGACAAAAAAATTTGGATTAATCTTGTCTCCATAGGTTGCATTTTAATGCACACATACTATTTTAAGTGCTATCCCGTGATAATTATAAATATTCATGAACTGAATAGTAAGCATGGCAGGTGTACTTACTTATTCAGCTCATAAACAAGTTGATTCAGTTAATCTTATGACTTGTCATAGCAATCAACGATGTAATACCTACATATATTGCTTTAAAGCAATTTAATAACATTCTCATTTATTATTAAATAATAATAAATGAGAATGTTATTAAATTGATGTTAATTTTTAATGTTTGATACATTGATTTCATAGTCTTCGTTCCAATTTTTTTTTTAATATGGATTTAGAAATAGCTTTATTGCATACAGTTACTAAAGAAGCATACATTTAAACGAATGCAAGTTAATTAATTAATTCAATTACACACTTAATGCTAAATAATTTTCAGATAATCAATATTGCTTTTAATTACTTTCTAATTTGTGACTAATTATTGAACTGATCAACAAATATTGGTAAAATTTGGAAATTGTGAAAGTTATCCTTTTTTAAAAACTTGTTCATGTAGTTAATTGAATAAAATTAGACATGTCTAATCATGTTTGATATTTATATTACTTTTGATTTTTCATAAATAATGATTGATTTAACACTAAACATACCATAACTGGTCAAATGACCGTTTAAGAACTTTTGCATCGAAAATGCGCTTATCATCTTATCGTTTTTGCACATTTGACTTCCTGACTTTTTCTAACAATTATATGAAGTTAATATTCTATCATTATTATTATTATTATTATTTTTAGTATTTTGTTCGTTGGTCCGGTCATTTGTCCGGGCAAACAATTTATTACTTTATAAGTTTATCAGATCAGAAATTACGTTGTAATGCGTGTTTCGATTAGTTGAAATCGTGAATCTTCCAAATATAAGAATAATTAGAAAAAAATATGTTTGCGGAAAATGTACAATGGAAACACCCTTTATATGTAAAAAATGTGTTGAGCAATGAATTAAAAATTCTTATTCTTTGTGTTTGCAATACATAAAAATTGGCATTATACAATTTTTGTTTAATTATAATAAAGTTTTTTTTAAAGTTTATTTTCTTCCTAACATCCATATTTCATACATTCAATCAAGAAACAAAGTCCGGTCATTTGACAGGCTATAGTAGAAATGGGTATATATTAAGTGTTGATGTGTTTAGTTTTAATTTAGTCTGACAACTTTGATAAAGGTTTTATCAAGAGATATAATTAGAGTGAAATTTGTTAAAACTGTTTTTTGATGTTCAAAATAAATTTAAAAAAAAGCTATTTATAATGTGGTGTAAAACTTTTAAATGATTACACTGTGTGAGAAATAATTTTCTGTTGAATAATTATAAGTTAGCAATACCCATTTCGAGCTGGCTCTTTTGCAATTTTCTGGGGCCCTGAACCAGCCTTGGAAATTTCTCCCTCTTCTTTCAGGGCATCTATATTCAAGCTCTACGGCAAAATTGCCCATGAGCAATGGCAAAACACAGACGGTCAGAGACAAGCTAAAGAACTGAATCGTGACTGTCCCAGTGTATGTCAGCTTCGCGCCCTATATAAAGGAGGTGCCCTGAAAAACTTAATTAAAGTACAACTACAACTTTGAATTATATAGACTCTATGGACAGCCACAAATAGTGCAGGTCATCCAAAGCAATAGATTAAGATGGTTTGGCCATATCTGGAGAGGTCCAGAAAACAATGCAGTACGAATCGCCACCTTAATAAATCCATCTGGATCTCGGGCCAGAGGAAGACCTCCAACTAGATGGCTGAAGGACACTACTAAAGATCTCAAAGTAATAAAGATTAACAACTGGGAAAAGTCGCCATGGATAGGGGGCTTGGAGGCTACGCGTGGTTGAGGCAGCCAAGGCCTGTAAGGGGCTGTCGTGCTGAAGAAGAAGAAAGCTAAACAGCAACAGCTTGGGGAAGATCAATGGTCTTCTCACTGGACACTTTATCCTCAGGAGACTATATGTAATGGGTATTGAAACTAATCCTCTTTGCAGAGGTTGTCTTCTTGAAGAGGAGACATCATGACATATACTTTGTGATTGTGAGGTCTATGCTAAAAGATTTGAGCATTTAGGGCAACATTGTATTAATGCCTGGGAACTGCAAGATGTTCCTGTAAGGTGTTTGCTGAATTTTATTTCAGCCATAGGGCTTTCTTGCTAATCATGATTTAGAGTTTGGGTACAATGGACCTCTGGTCAATGTGTCCTGCTCTTGGAGCTGCCCAACCTCTAAGTCTAATACCCATTTAGTTTTATGTTTCTATAAGTATGGTTGCTTTTAAAACTTTAGCTTATATTAATAACAAAGAAAGACTTGTTCTGCGAAGATTAATATACAGAGAGTAATAAGTAAGAGCTTAATATATATAAAATAAGTAATATGAAAATTACTATTTTTAAAAGATGTAAAAAGAAGCTTTATAAAGTTTAATATTTTATTTTTAAAAAATAAAATAATTCATTTATATAAAAGAATTTTTTCCTCAAATCATAATTATTGTCAACTTTTGAGGATGAATTAAATTTGCTGTAACTGGGGAAATTTGAATTGATTTTAGGCAATAAGCTTATTCTAATTTTGTTATCCTTCAAGCTTAGTTCTGTTAATTGAAAAAATTAAACTAGAGCTACTTGTTATAATAATAAGCTGAATAATAAAAGGCACAGCAAATCCTTTTTGAAATAGACTATACAATGATGCAATAGCTATAGTTGCTACTTTTATCATAAGGTGTCACTAAGCCAGAATGCTGATAATGGTATTCATTGTCAAACTCTATTGAGTAGGGTGAATATAAAAGTGTGGGTATATAAAATTAATGTTTAAAATTATTAAACTTTAAAATTTGGATTTAGTTACTAAGTTCCATTGTTTACTGAATCAAATTATGCCACATAAGATAGGCAGCAATGCTTGATTTATAAGCGGTGAGTGTCGCAGGTCTAGGTCCTCCAAAATATTAAGAAATTTTTTTTGCATTTCCTGTAGAATTCTCTATTAAAATTAGGAGTTGAAAAAATTTAAATAATTGTAAGCTCAAGATTACTAATATATCATTAATAATTTAAAATCATTTTGTTTATGAACAAAATGTAAATGTAAAGATGTGACAAGTGGCCCCCCACAATTTTGTGCTTACATCCATCATATTTATAAGTCAGGTCCTGATTAGCAAAGTTTTTAAATTTTATTTATGCGTCACTGAGCTCATTGTGCTGAAGGAGGATTAGATTCCAATTAGATTTGGTCAGTAATTAGGGTTATTGATTTAATTAATTACTGATGGAATCAGTAATTAGTTATTCTGTAGTATTAATTATCCTGGAATCAACAATTAATCACCTTAATTACTGATGAAATCAGTAATTAGGGTTAATACAGCCGACAGATGTAATTTTGTGTGGCCTTCAGCCCTCTATTCTCAAATAGAAACTTTTACTTTTTTTTTATTAAACATTTTTATAAATTATTTATTTAAAAGTTTTTCAAGCCTTCATATCATTCATATCTTGTAAATTATTCTTAAATATAAAACTAAACCATTTAGGCCTGGTTGGAAAGCATGCTTGCAAACAAATATTTTCTTAAGTGTATCATTTTTATGTAAGTGGGATATTAGGTTTGTACATATATTATGTAGGTATTTAAGTACATCATGTCTAGGTCCCGCAGTGGACTGATCGTTAAGACACGGTTCCCAGCAGATCACCGAAGTCAAGCATCACTGGCTACGGTCAGTGTGCGGTTGGGTGACCACTTGGATCAGTCTGCGTAGGGACCGAGGGTGTGCGGTATTGGTCCTCGTTAAACTGTGCTACCGTAAAGTGCTAGACTTCGCGCGCAGGTCGTCGGGCTACCGAAGCGGGGGTGTCATCCCCTCCGCAGAGGATCAAAATTGTGATGGCATGTCTTCGGATCATCCACCGGGATGGTTCCCAGACCGTCGCCAATAGCCCATTGTGCAGCTCTAGTGCGACGTAAATTAACAACAACAACATCATGTCTAGGCTCATAAATGAACATCTTTACCATCTTTAAATAAATTCAATGACTAGTAGGAAATTCGACTTGGTGACGTTAAGCTGCCAGACTATAGTCACATTGAGTATTGTTGCACACGTACTTTAATCAACTGTTGGTAGAAATGGATTAGCAAAATTTAAATTGTAAAATATTTATTAGTGAAAATAACATTAAAAGATAAAATATAATAATTTTTTTTCACTGAAATCATTAAATAGATAGCTTTTTGAAACAGATGTCATTTATTGTTTTATCATGAATTACCAAGTAATTAAGCAAATTCATGATCTAGAAGCATTATGAGATTTTTACTTACAAAGTACTTGTGTTTTTCGAGGGCAATGCCAGTGCACTTATAACTTTCACCCTGTAAAAACATTAGAGCTGTATTGATGTGCGGCTGCACTCAGATATTCACTAGACCTTGTGTGGTCCAGAATTCTACAGGTTTCAAAAATCATTGTGTAGTATTGCATTCAATTTATAAGATGCTACCCTGTTCAAAATTCTACTGATAGATACAGGTTCTTTTTATTTTATTTTATAACCGTCGTTGAACAGCCGACCCAAATTTTGGGTTTACGACTACTAATGTTCAACTCTGTAGCCTTGTAATTTTGAATCCAATCCAGAAGACAAGGAAACTCCTGGATCAAGTATTGGGCAAAATTTGCCTTCGTGGAGAACTTTCTGATGGGACTAACCCACATTTGCGTTACATGGAGAAGAAGACCGCGAGAACCTCCCCCAGTTAGCCTGACGGCAAGGGCACTTTAACCCATGAGAATATTTTACAACAGCACTGTGGTCGATGCAAGCCGGATGCGAAATTCGTGTCGACCAGCTATCGCTGGGATCGAACCCCGGTTCACCTCATTGGAAGGCGAACACTCTATCCCCATAGCCATTGCGGCTCAGATACAGGTTCTTGGGAAAGAGGCTCATATTGCTAGAAGGAATATAAAAAATCCAGATAAGAGGATTTTTGTTTCAAGACTAGTCGGAAATGGGAAGGCCAAAACAACAGTTTTAACAGAGTAGTGGCAGTCCAGGTTTAAAAATAAGTTGTTCTAGAAGAATCTTTAAAGGCCTGTCCCACCCTGGCTAGCAATTCCTAGAAAAAAGAAGGCTTCTGCAGCACGGATCTATTAAGTAGTTGGATGTAACGAATATAAACTGCACAGTAGTGGGAAAATAAGAGAGATGTCACAGTGTTAGAGCTAGTAAACTGCTGTGTTGGAGAAAAATGAAAAATGCCGCAACATTCGAACTGCTAAAGGTTTGAATTTCTTTTTTATGGTAACTCACCCAGAGGTCTTCTCTCTTCTTTGAGGTGTTGCCTTGAGCTGTCATGCCAAACATGGTTGATTCTCTGTACATTAGTTTAATATATTTGCTACAGTACTTAAATAGAAAGGTACCGGTTATTCTTGATTGTGGAAATGGAAGGTACCTAGTAATATGTATTATTATGAAACTCAACTAAAAACAGAAGGGCTCTCCTCTCAACTGACTTTTTATTTGGAAGTAAATTTTTATTTCTTGGTCGAAAAATTTGCTGTTCATTTTTTTGAATGCTATGTTGATCTTTTAATTTTTGTTAAGTTACAAGAGATAGTCACATCTATATTATTTTCTTCATGATCCTGAAATGCTATAAATCTTTTTATCATTCAGGAGTAATATTTTGAGCAGAAAAAGCAAAACTGTGCGCAAATGTATTTTCCAAAAAGTATTGGAGTTTAGATGGCACACCCACCGTACACCATATTTACCTGTATTTTTGTATTGTCAATTTTCTAGTTATTCTGATCTGACCTAAGCTCATTATTTGATTTAACATTCAATTTAAATTATGCTGTTATCTGGACAATAAGATTTTCACCAATAAAGACAATTGTGAAGAACAAAAAAATAAACAGACCATCCTGAATGACTTAATTTAATAATCCTATCATCACATTCTAGGGCTCCATCTTAATGATTAGATGCTAATATGCTAATAATTAGATGCTAATATACTTCAAATATGCTAATTAATTTGTACAGAAAATATTTTAAGTAATCGCAAAAATATCAGGGTCGCCGCACTCTCGGAAATATGATCCCAATACTTTGGTCAGAAGAGCGGTCTAAAGTTTAGATTCACCCACTATATCTTAGGGGTCAGAAATCCGAATCTGTTGAAGAAAAGGTAGATTTATTCTGAGAAAGTAGCACGTAAACTAAGCTATCGTCTGCACTAGTTAATTAGCATATTTGAAGTTACCCCCTTGAATCATTAAGATTGGATCTTAGAACGTGAAGATTCGAACATTAGATCAAAAGTTATTGAGGCTGGTACGTTGTTTAATTTGCGTACCGTACATTCTAGGACTCAATCTCAATGATTCGAGGGGGTAACTTCAAATATGCTAATTAATCAGTGCAGACGATACTTTAGGTTACAAAATGAAACACAATGACTGAGTTTCTCTGAATAAACCTACCTTTTTGAGTAAATGTATCCATGTTATATAATACATTTTAACAGTTGCTTTTTTTTAAAAATATTTTTTTTCTTTCTATTTATTGGTTGTGAATTTTACAATATAAGACCTGAGTTGGCAAGAAATGTTAGTTCAATTTTTTTAATTTTCACTATTTTTAAAATTTAGGAAATATCTGCTTCCACTGGTCAGTTCTTTAAAATTAATTTATTACTGCTATAGTTATATGCATGTGAAATAAAGTCAATAATTTTAAATAACATTATTCACCAGTATTTATTAAAAATGAAATTAGGTATTGACGTATAGATTTAGTGCTGATTCAGAACTGTGAAAAACTTCTAAGTTTTAAGTACACTCATAAAAACCAATTAGATTAAATTAAGTTATAAAATTATTTTTTTCATAAGTTCTATTGTGGTATATTTTAATGGAAGCATGATAAAAGTTAGTGAATACTTTATTTAAAATATTTGTGCTGATATCAGCTATATGCAATTTTGAATAGCTATTTTTTTTATAATATAAAGTTTTAATGAACATTACGTTGTTTTTAACGCATTGGTATATAAAAACTTATACCTCCCCCCCTTTCTTATTTAGAACTTTCCAATAAGGTTCTGTTACTGAGTCAACTATACAAAATGTAACATTTCTATTTGTTGCCTTTTCAATCACTGTTACAGGTGGGCAACGCCTTTCACTTTCATTTTGATATGATGATAGACATCTTCCTAGGATACTTTCTTTTTAACAATTTTTTAACCAAAAAGTATTATTGTCCTAAAGAAAAGCTGTTACGGGTTGACAACCTTTATTGTTTGCACGGGACACCGGCAGTGTGTGCAAGGCATATTTTGGGCACGGCGAATCTTATAACCAAAGACGAGTCCCACTAACAGTAAGACATGTCCACACTTACTTACATTGCTGGCCCATACAGCCTCCCTGCTTGAGTGCACAAAGCACGTGGTTATTAAATGTATAACAATAGAAAAGGAAGCCAAATCAAGCCAAGGGTAACGGCTAATAGTAATTCACCCTTTTATCGTGCTGTACTTCGAATTCACGCAAGTTGTTTAACTTCAGTTTGCTGGAAGCGTTTATAAGTTAGAAGACCCGATTTGGGGTTGCTTAATTTCAGAGAGAAATTAAATTATGGATTTTAAGAACATTCGTAAACTGCTATCGTTAAATTTGTTTGATTTTAATTAGTATTTTAATGCAAACGACGCTCTTCATTACAATCTTCCATACAGCAACCTTTTCTTATAATAACCAATACTTTGCTATTCCATTAACGTAAGTTATTTTAACTGCACGCACTGGACCGTTCATTCGAATGTAGTGTTCGAAATCAAGTCTTTTGAGTCAGCAAAAGTTGAGAGAAATTTTAGAAACCATTATTTCTTTTGGTGTTACTGCACATTAAATGTGAAACATCTTGAATGAAAGAAGAGTGACACAATCCCCTAGATTCTTTCACAATGAATAAATTATTCATATTATTATTATTTTGCATTCACAATATAAGGACCTCGCTTTATAACATTCATTTTTCCTTGTATGAAAGGAGTTGTTATATCAAGTATCGACTGTAATCAGTACATCGAAAGGAGTGGAGGTCACGGTTACCACTCCACAGGGAGAACAGGGAAAATCTGGAAAATACAGGGAATTTAAAAATCCCCTAAAATAACAGGGAAAATGCAGGGAACTTTGATTTTTTTCTTTACAAACTGGGATAATACAGGGAATTTTGTTTTTTTGTATTTTTGTCTTTTAAAAACTGGTGACCACTCAAAGCGTAATCTATGGGATATTTAACCATGATACATAGCTGCCAACTCTACTGGATTTTCCAGTAGACTACTGGATTTTGCCAGATTCTCCTGGTCTACTGGTTTAATAAAAATTCTCCTGGTTTTTGTGCATTTTGGAAAATTCCCTAAAATTGAAAAAGTTTCCTTAAAAAATCCCTATTGAAATAGAATTTTTGCGCAGATTATTGCTTGCTTGAATATTTAAATAGGTGTTACTAATGCATAAAGAAGCGAGCCACATTTATAAAAGTCAGTTGACTATCTTTAATGAATTAAATCCTTATTACTATTCAAAATTAAGAATAAACATAATGCATTACATTTCGAGTTTATTCACTGTTAATTGTAATTGGAAAATATTGCAGTTTTTTTTTTTGATGGCTAAAATTCCCTATGTGTAAAAAATGTAAAAATATTTTGTAACAATTGTCAAGAAATTTATACTATTTCGCAAAATCTACTGGATTTTTCCCTATCCATGTTGGCAGATATGATTCAGCTATACTAAACTATGTCATTTACTATAACATTATGTTCAACCGTTTTTCCAGCAATTAAAACTAATAAATATAGTTAGTCCAATATATCTCACACAAGAACGCAGTAATTGTTGTTTCCTCTTAATGTATAGTATGTACAGGGAATTTTTTTTCCAGGTTTGAGTGGCAACCCTGGAGGTGCCAATGCAACGAAATTTAAGCTCTTATCAGGGCTACTTATATTGGATTCTTAATTTTTACTTTAAAATTCGATTATTGGCACACAAAGCCATGACTATGTTATAACACGTGCTATCAATTTAACAACTCACATGTTTATTGTTCCATTGAGTTTGAAATTGCAGTTTGTTTCCTTTTTTATTAATTAAAAATACTCATTTTTTAGAATTATTGTATGGTTCAAAAATAATAGTTTTTACAATGCATTATAAATTAATTAGAGTTAATGAGACAAAAATTTATGCCATTCAGCTATTTTTTTTTCTCTCTACATCTGGGCTAAAATAGAAAAACATATTTTTCGTGATTTTGTTTTGCCTATCTGTTTATGAATAAAGATAGTGACTTAAATACAATAATCATAAAAAAAAATAAAGATAATACCATAAAGGTGGAATGCTAGTAGTGCGCGCATTGTAGGCTAATTTTTGTCCCCTTGCTGAAACCACGTGATTGGAGGGCGAAGTGTGAAGGAAATGTTCTACCTTCCGTTTTTCTTCGTATTTTCAATGAAAAAAAAAATTGATGCTATAATTTTTAAGTCAAAAAACTTAAAATATTGTGGATGACTATGTTGTTTTATTTACAATTTAAATTAGCTTTCTTCTTTTGCATAGAACATCATATGAATCCCGATTATTTCGTCTTATTCGTTCTAAACACCAAATTTATACTTTTAAAGCTATCTTACAAGAAAATATAAATGAGTAAAAACACAACTAAACCATAAAGAAATTATCAAATAGATTTATTAATTATTAATTATTATTATTGTTTTTTAATTTTTGGTGCTAAAATGTAGTAGGCGAATTTTTGTCGACGTTATTTCTTTCCATCTTTTTTTTAAAAAATTATTTTTAATGTTTTTGAATTTAAAAAATCTTCTAAATTTCGGTAACTTCATTTTGGTTAGTTTTGTTCTTAACATATATTATCTGAGACATAAGAGGGGTTATGAAAGATTGATACAAAACAATCTATATTATATAAAACGCTAATACGTATGTATCAATAAAATCGATGATATTTCTTTTCTCCCGTTGGCAGCAGTTTTCATTTTTAATTGATAGGATTCGGCGCGCAAGAGCACGTAGTGAGCATCATATGGCTAATCTATATTATATAAAACGCTAATACGTTTTAATTGATAGGCTTCGGCGCGCAAGAGCACTTAGTGAGTATCATATGTCGGTATTCGCGATCGCAACGAACTATAGGGGGCGTTGTTGTATGAGACGCTTACCTGCGA